>NC_092744.1:106319375-106631875 GCF_047496795.1 Chiloscyllium punctatum
TCTCTTCTCCTCTCTCTCTCTTCCCCTCTCTCTCCCTCTCTTACCCCCTCTCTCCCTCTCTTGGACCCTCCTCTCCCCCTCTCACTCCGCCCCTCTCCCCCCATCGTCCCCTCTCTTTCCTTCTCTCGTCTCCTCTGTCTCCCCTCCTCCAGCCCTCTCTCCCCCCATCGTCCCCACTCTCTCCCCGCTCGTCCCCTCTCTTTACTTCTCTCGTCCCCTCACTCACTCCTCTCATCCCCTCTCTCTCACCTCTCTCTCCCTTCTCTCGCCCCCCTCCCTTTCCCCCTCTCTCTCCCCCTTCCTCGTCCCCTCTCTATCCCTCTCTCATCCCATTTATCCCCCCTCTCGTCTCCTCTCTCCCCCTCTCGTCAGGTCTCTCTCCACCACTCTCGTCACCTCTCGTTGCACTCTCTCGCTCCTTTCTTGTCTCCTCTCTCTCCCCCATCGTCCCCCCCCTCTCTCTCTCTCCCCCCACACTCCCCCTATCGTCCCCTCTCTCTCCCTCATTAGTACCCCTCTCTCCCGCTCACATCCTCTCTCCCCCCTCTCCATTCATCGTCCCCTCTCTCTCACCCATCGTTCTCTCTCTCTGCCCCTCTCATCACCTCTGTCTTACCCCCATCGTCCCCTCTCTCTCCCCATCTCGTCACGTCTCTCTCTCCCCCTATTGACCCCTCTCTCCCTCTCTCTCCCCACCCCTCTGTCGTACCCTCTCTCTCCCCCTCTCTTCCCTCTCTCTCCCTCTCTCTCCCCATCGTCACCTCTCTCTCCCTCTCTTTCCATCTCGCTCCCCCTCTCATCCTCTCTCTCCCCATCGTCCCCTCTCTCTCCCCCATCATCTCCTCTCTCACACCCCATTGTCCCCTCTCTCTCCCTCCCGTCTCAATCCCTTGTTCGTCCCCCCTCTCCCCCAGTCCACTCTTTCTCCTCCCTCACCCCTCTCTCTCCCTCTCGCTCCTCTCTCCCCCATCATCCCATCTCTCTCCCCCTATCTCGTACCCTCTCTCTCCCACCATTGTCCTCACTCTCTCCCCCATCGTCCCCTCTCTCTCCCTCTCTCTATCCGCTCTCTCTCCCCCCATCGTCCGCTCTCTCTCCCCCATTGTCCTCTCTCTCTCTCCTCTCTCTCTCGCTCTCTCTCCTCTCTCTCTCCCGCTCTCGTCCCCTGTCTCTCCCCACATCGTCCCCCTCTCTCTCTCCCTCTCGTCCCCTCTCTCTCCCCCCATCGTCCCCCTCTCTCTCCATCTCTCGTCCCCTCTCTCTCCCCCATCGTCCCCTCTCTCTCCCCTCCCTCTCTTCCCCCATTATGCCCTCTCTCTTCACCATCGTCCCATCTGTCACTCCATTCTCTCCCCCTGTCGTCCCCTCTCTCTCCCCATTGTGCCCTCTCTATTCCACCATCCTCTCCTCTCTCTCCCATTCTCTCCACTCTCTCCCCTCTCGGTCCCCCTATCGTCCCCACTCTCTTCCCCGCTCTCCACCCCTCTCCATCCCCTCTCTCTTCCTCTCTCTCTCTCCCTCTCCATACCCCCTTCCCCATCGTCCCCTCTCTGCCTCCCTCTCGCCCCCTCACTCTCTTCCCATCGTCCCCTCTCTCTCCCCTCTCTCTCACCTCTCTCTCCCTTTCTCGAACCACCTCTCTCCCTCTCTCTCCCCCCTCCGCTTCGGCCGCTTTCTCTCTCCCTCTCGTCCCCTCTATCTCGCCCATTGTCCACTCTCCCTCCCTCTCTCTCCCCATCCCGTCCCGTCTTTCCCACCCCCCATCGCCCCTCGCTCTTTCGCTCTCTCTCCACTCTCTCTCCCTCATTGGTCCCCCCTCTCTCCTCCTCTCGTACCCTCTCCCCCTCATTTGTTTCCTCTCTCTCTACCATTGTCCCATCTCTCTCCCCATTGACCCCACTCTCTACCCCCATCGTCCCCTCTCTCTACCCCCATCGTCCCCTCTCTCTCACCAATCGTTCTCTCTCTCCCCCTCTCGTCCCTTCTCTCTCACCCTGTCCCCTCTCTCTACCTCCTCTCTCTCCTCCCTCTCGCTCCTTCCCCTCTCTCTCCCCCTCTCTCATCCCCTCTCTCTCCCACTCTCGTCCCCTCACTCCCCCCTCTCATCACCTCTCTCCCCCTCTCTCTTCCCCTCTCTCTCTCGTCCCCTCTCGTCACCTCTCTCTCCCCTCCCTCGTCCCCTCTGTCCTCACTCTCATCCCCCTCTCTCTCCCCCTCTCTCTCCCTCTCTCGTCCCCTCTCTGGTCCCCTCCTCACGCCCATTGTCCCCGCGCTCGCCCCCTCCCGCCGCTCTCTCTACCCCCTCGTCCCCTCTCTCTCCCCCATCACCCTCTCTCCCCCTCTCCTTCTCCCTCTCGTCGCCTCTCTCTCCTCTCTCGTCCCTCTCCCCTCATCGTCCCTCTCGACCCCTCACTCCAAACCTTTCGTCACCTCTCTCTCCCCTCTCTCCATCTCCCCTCTCTCATCCCCTTTCCACTCTTCACGTCGTCCCCTCTCTCACCCTCTCTCTCCCCTCTCTCTCCTCACTTCGTCCCCTCACTCTCCCTCTCTCTACCCTCTCTCACTCCATCGTCCCCCCCTCTCTCCCCCCATCGTCCCCTTTCTCTCCTCCCCTCACTCTCCCCCTCTCTCTCTCCCTCTCCTCCTCTCTCTCTACCCATCGTCCCCTCTCTCTCCCTCACTCTCCCCTCTCGCTCTCCCTCTCTCGTCCCCTCTCTCTCCCCATCGTCCCCTCTCTCTCCCCCCATTGTCCCCTCTCTCTCCCCCTCTCGTCCCCTCTCTTTCCCCACGTCGTCCCCTCTCTCTTTCCCTCTCATCCCCTCTTTCTCCCCCATCGTCCGCTCTCTCCCTCTCTCGTCCCCTCTCTCTCCCCATCGTCCCCCTCTTCTCTCTCACCCTGTCGTCCCCTCTCTCCCCCATCGTGCCCTCTCACTCACACCATCGTCCCCTCTCTCTCCCTCTCTCTCCCCTTTCTCCCCTCTCTGTCCCAATGCCATCCCCCCATCCGCCCCATCGTCCCCTCTCTCTCCCTCTCTCTCCCCTTTCTCCCCTCTCTGTCCCAATGCCATCCCCCCCATCCGCCCCATCGTTCCCTCTCTCTCCCCTCTCTCCACCCCTCTCTCTCCCCACGCTCGTCCCCTCTCCTCCCTGTCTCTCCCCTTCTCCATCATCCCCTCTCTGTCACCCCCATCGTCCACTCTTTCCCTCTCTCTCCCCCTCTCTCCTCTCTGTCCCCCTCTCTGTCCCCCTCTCATCACGTCTCTCTACCCCCCTCGTCCCCTCTCTCTCCCCCTCTCTCCCTCTCTCGACCCTCTCTCTCCCTCACTCTCCCCCTCCCTCATCGTCCTCTTTCTCTCACCGTCTCGCCCCCTCTTTCTCCTCCATAGTCCCCCTCTCTCCCCCCTCTCTCCCCCCTCTCTCCCCCACATCGCCCCTCACTCCCTCTCTCTCCCCTCTCTCTCCCTCATTAGTCCCCCTCTCTCCTGCTCTCGTCCCCTCTCCCCGTCATTCGTCCCTTCTCTCTCCACCCATAGTCCCCTCTCTCTACCCCCATCGTCCCACTTCTCTACCTCTATCATCCCCTCTCTCTCCCATCCTCCCCTCTCTTTCCCTTTCTCTCTCTTCTCCCCTCTCGCTCCCTCCCCTCTCTCTCCCCCTCTCTCGTCCACTCTCTCTCCCTCTCTCTCCCCCTCACCACCATCATGCCCGCACTCTCCCCCTCTCATCCCCTCTCTCTCCCCCATCGTCCCCACTCGCTTCCCCATTGTCCCCTCTATCTCCCCCTTTCGTCCCTTCTCTCTCAACCCATCCCCCCTCTCCTCTCATCCTTTCTCTCTCCCTCTCTCCTCCTTCTCTCTCCATCCCCTCTCTCTCCCTCTCTTGTCCCCTCTCTCTCCACTCTCGTCCTCTCTCTCTCCCCCCCTTGTCCCACCTCTCTTACCCTCTCTCTCCCACTCTCTCCCCGTCTAACTCCCGCTCTCTCGCTCCCATTGTCCCCTCTCTTTCCTTCTCTCGTCACCTCTCTCTCCACTCTTGTCCCCTCGCTCCCCCCATCACCTCTATTCACCAATCGTCCACTCTCTCTCCCCTCTCGTCCCCTCACTCCACCCCTCTCGTCACCTCTCTCTCCCCTCTCTCCCAGCTCTCTCGTCGCCCTCTCTCCTCCTGTCATCCCCTCTCTCTCCCCTATCTCGCCCCCTCCCTTTCCCCCTCTCTATCCCTCACTCGTCCCCTATCTACCATCGTCCCCTCTCGTCACCTCACTCTCCATCCCGCTTGTCCCCTCTCTCCTCCCATTGTCCCCTCTCTCTCCCTCTATACCCCTCTGCATCCATCGTCCCCTCTCTCTCCCCCTTCATCACCTCTCTCTCCCCATCACGTCACCTCTCTCTCCCCCGCATCGTCCCCTCTCTCTCCCCATCTCATCCCCTCTCCTTCCCGCCATCGATCCCTCTCTCTCCCTTTCTCTCTCCACCGTTGTCCCCTCTCTCTCCCTCCATCGTCCCGTCTCTCATTCTCTCTCTCCCCTCACTCTCCCTTATCATCCCCTCTCTCTTCCCCATTGTCCCCTCTCTCTCCCCCTCTTGTCCCCTCCCTCTCCCTCTCTCATCCCCCTCTCACCCATCATCACCTCTCTCATCCCCCATAGTCCCTTCTCTCTCCCTCCCCTCTCAATCCCTCGTTCGTCCCCTCTCTCCCCGTCCCCTCTCTCTCCCCATCGCCCCTCTCGATCCCTCTCACTCCCCCTCTCACCCCCATCGCCCCTCTCTCTCCCTCTCTCTACCCACTCTCTCCCACATCGTTCCCTCTCTCTCCCACTCTCTCCCCTCTCTCGTACTCTCTCTCCCACCATCGTCCCCTCTATCTCCCTCTCTCTCGCCCTGTCATCCCCTCTCTCTCTACTGTCTCTCCCCTGTCTCTCCCCTCTCTCTCCCCACACGTCCCCTCTCTCTCCCCATCGTACCCTCTCTCCCTCTCTCTCACCTCTCTCTCCACTCTCTCTCCCCCGTCTCTCCCCAAATCCTCCCCTCTCCCTACCGCTCTCGTCCCCTCTCTTTCCTCCCATCATCTCGTCTCTCTCTCTCTCTCCCCTCTCTCTCCCTCTCTTGTCCCCTCTCTTTGCCCCCATCGTCCCCTCTCTCTCCCGCTCTCGTCCCCTCTCTTTCCTCCCATCACCTCGTCTCTCTCTGTCTCTCTCTCCCCTCTCTCGTCCCCTCGCTCTCCATCTCTTGTCCTCTCTCTACCCCCCATCGCCCCCATCTCCCTCTCTCTCGACTCTCTCTCCCCCCTTGTGCCCTCCCTCTCCCTCTCTTGTCCCCCTCTCTCTCCCATCGACCCCTCTCTACCTCTCTCTCTGCTCTCTCTCCCTCTCTCGTCCCCTCTCTCTCCCCCCATCGTCCCCTCTCTCTCCCCCTCTAGTCCCCTCTCTCCGCCTCTCTCGTAGCCTCTCTCCCCCCATCGACCCCTCTCTCCCTCTCTCTCTGCTCTCTCTCCCTCTCTCGTCCCCTCTCTTCCCCCATCGTCCCTTCTCTGCCCCCTCTCTCCCCTTCTCTCGCCCCCCATTGTTCCCCCTCTCTCCCTCTCTCTCCCCCCCATTGTCCCCTCTCTCTCCCCCTCTAGTCCCCTCTCTCCCCCTCTCTCGTAGCCTCTCTCCCCCCATCGACCCCTCTCTCCCTCTCTCTCTGCTCTCTCTCCCTCTCTCGTCCCCTCTCTTCCCCCCATCGTCCCTTCCCTGTCCCCCTCTCTCCCCTTCTCTCTCCCCCCATTGTCCCCTCTCTCTCCCCCTCTAGTCCCCTCTCTCCCCCCTTTAGTAGCCTCTCTCTCCCCACATCGGCCCCTCTCTCTCCCTCTCTCTCCCCCCATTGTCCCCTCTCTCCCCCTCTCTCGCACTATCTGTCTCCCCCATCGTGCCCTCTGTTTTCCCCCATCGTCTCCTCTCTCTCCCTCTCTCTCCCCTCTCTCTCTCTCTCTCTCTCCCCCGACTCTCCCCCTATCGTCCCCTCTCTCTCCCTCATTAGTCTCCCGCTCTCCCGCTCTCATCCTCTCTCCCCCCTCATTCGGCCCGTCTCTCTCCACCCATTATCCCGTCTCTCTCCCCCATCTTCCTCTCTCTCTGCCCCATCGTCCCCTCTCTTTCCCCCCTCATCCCTTCTCTCTCATCCCGTCCCCTCTCTCTCCCCTCTCTCTCTCTCTACTCCCCTCTCGCTCCCTCCCCACTCTCTCCTTCTCTCGTCCCCCCTCTCTCCCCCTCTCGTCTCCTCGCTTTCTCCCTCATCACCTCTCTCCCCGCTCTCTTCCCCTCTCTCTGTCTCGTCCCCTCTCTCTCCCCTTCTGATCACCTCTCTCTCCCCTCTCTCGTTCCCTCTCTCCCCCCCTCATCCCCTCTCTCTCCCCCTCACCCCCATCGTCCCCACTCTCTCCCCCTCTCGTACCCCATCTCTCCCCCATCATCCCCTCGCTCTCCCCATACTCCGCTCTTTCTCCCTCTCTCTCCCCCTCTCTCCCCCTCTCTCCCCCATCGTCCCCTATTTCTTCCCCATCGTGCTCTCTCTCTCCCCCTCTCGTCCCTTCTCTCTCACCACCGTGTCCCCTCTCCCCTCCTTGTCCCCCTCTCTACCTCTCTCCTTCCCACTCTCTCCTTCGCCTCTCCCTCCCTCTCTCGTACACACTCTCTCCCCTATCATCCCCTCTCTCTCCCTCTCTCCCCCCTCCCTCCCCTTTCTGTCCCACTCTCATCCCCTCTCTACCTGTCTCGTCCCCTTTCTCTCCACCCTCGTCCTCTCTCTCTCTCCCTCTTGTCCAACCTCTCTTACCCTCTCTCTCCCCCTCTCTACCCCTCTCACTCCCCCTCTCTCCCCCCATCGTCCCCTGCCTTTCCTTCTCTCGTCCCCGCTCTCTCCCCCATCTCCGCCCCTCTCTCCTCCCTCATCACCTCTCCTCCCCCATCGTCCCCTCTCTTTCCCCTCTTGTCCCCTCACTCCACCCGTCTCGTCACCTCTCTCTCCCTCTCTCTCACCTCTCTCGTCCCCTTTCTCTCCACCCTCGTCCTCTCTCTCTCCCCCCCTCTTGTCCAACCTCTCTTACCCTTTCTCACCCCGTCTCTACCCCTCTCACTCCCCCTCTCTCCTCACATCGTCCCCTGCCTTTCCTTCTCTCGTCCCCTCTCTCTCTCCCCCGCTCTGTTATCTCGCTCTTCCCTCATCACCTCTCCTCCCCCATCGTCCCCTCTCTCTCCCCTCTTGTACCCTCACTCCACCCCTCTCGTCACCTCTCTCTCCCCTCTCTCTCACCTCTCTCGTGTCCGCGCTCTCCTCCGCTCATACCCTCTGCCCCCCCTCCCTCTCCCCCTTCCTCTCCCTCTCTCTCTCCCTCCCTCGCCCCTTCTCTCCCCTCTCGTCACCTTTATCTCCCCTCTCTCGTCCCTCTCTTGTCCCCACTCTCTCCCTGTCTCCCCCTCTACACCAATCGTCCCCTCTCTCTCCCCCATCAACCCCTCCCTCTCCCCCTCTCGTCCCCTCTGTTTCCCCCCATCGTCCCCTCTGTTTCCTCCCCGTCGTCCCCTCTCTCTCCCTTCTCTCTCTCCTCTCTCTCTTCCTACATCGTCTCCTCTCTCTCCCCCTCTTTCTCTCCCTCTCTCCCCAATCATCCCCTCTCTCTCCCTCTCTCTCCCCTCTCTCTCCTCCTCTCGACCCCTCCCTCTCCTTCTTTCGTCCACTCTCTCTCCGTTATCATCACCTCTCTCATCCCCCATCGTCCCCTCTTCTCCCTCCCCTCTCAATCCCTCGTTCATCCCCTTTCTCCCCCGTTCCCTCTCCCTCCCACATCGCCCCTCTCTATCCCTCTCTCTCCCCCCTCTCCCCCCATCGTCCGCTCTCTTTCCCCCTCTTGTCCCCTCTCTCCCCCTGTCTCGTCCCCTCTCTCTCCCACAATTGTCCTCATTCTCTCCCCCATCCTCGCCTCTCTCTCCCTCCCTCTACCCACTCTCTCCCCCATCCACCCCTCTCTCTCCCCCATTGTCCCCTCTCTCTCCCTCTCTCTCCTCTATCTCCCTCACTGTCCCCTCTCTCTCCTCCCATCGTCCTCTCTCTCCTCCATCATCCCCTCTCTGTCCCTCTCTCTCACCTCTCTCTCCACTCTCTCTCCCCTCTCTCTCCACATCGTCCACTCTCTCTCCCTCTCTCTTTCCCCTCTGTCTCCTCTTTATCTCCCTCTCTCTACCGCCCGTCGTCCCCTTTCTCTCCCCTCTCTCTCCTCCATCGTCCCGTCTCTCTCCCCATCATCTCCACTCTCTACACTCTAAATCCCCTCTCTGTCCCCACATCGTCCCCCCTCTCTCCCTCTCTCTCCCCTCTATCTCCCCCCATCGTTCCCTCACCCTCCTTCTGTCGTCCCCTCTCTCGTCCCCCCGTCTCCCCCATTGTCCCCCCCGTTTCCCTCTCTCGTCCCCTCTCTTTCCTCCCATCGTCCCGTCTCTCTCCCCTCTCTATCCCCCTCTCGTCCCCTCCGTCTCTCTTGTCCCCTCTCTCTCCGCCTATCGTCCCTCCTCTCTCTCCCCACATCGCCCCTCTCTCTCCACCTCCCCTCTCTCTCCCTCATTAATCCCCCGCTCTCCCCCTCTCATCACCTCTCTCCCCCTCTTGTCCCTTTTCTCTCACCCCGTCCCCTCTCTATCCCCTCGCTCTCTCTCTCTCTCCGCCCCTCTCGCTTCCTCCCCTCCCTCTCCCTCTCTTGTTCCCTCTCTCTCCCCCTATCGTCCCTCCTCTCTCCCTCTCTCTCCCCTCTCTCTAACTTTCTTGTCCCCTCTCTCTACCTCTCTTGTCCCCTCTCTCTCCCCCTATCGTCCCTCCTCTCTCCCTCTCTCTCCCCTCTCTCTCCCTCTCTCGTCCCCTCTCTCTCACTCCATCGTCGCCTCTCTCTCACTCTCTCTCCCCCCATTGTCCCCTCTCTCACACCCTCTCGTCCCCTCTCTCCACTTCTCTCGTACCTACTCTCTCCCCCATCGTGCCCTCTCTCTCCCCCATTGTCCCTCTTCTCTCCCTCTCTCTCCCCTCAAACTCTCCCTCTCTTGTCCCCTCTCTCTCCCCCTATCGTCCCTCCTCTCTCCCTCTCTCTCTCCTCTCTCTCCCTCTCTCGTCCCCTCTCTCTCACTCCACCGTCCCCTCCCTCTCACTCTCTCTCCCCCAATCGTCCCCTCTCTCCACTTTTCTCGTGCCCTCTCTCTCCCCCATTGTCCCCTCTCTCTCCCTCTGTCTCCCCCGTCGTCCCCTCTCTTACCCCTCTCTCTACGCTCTCTCTCCCTCTCTCTTCCCCTCTCTCCCCGCTCTCGTTCCCTCTCTCTTTCCATCGTGCCCTCTCTTTCCACCAGTCGACCCCTCTCTCTCCCTCTCTCTCTCCCCCCACATTGGCTCCTTTCTCTCAATCTCTCTCCCCTCTCTCTCCCTCTCTCTCCTCTCACTCTCCACACTCTCTCCCCCCTCTCTCCCCACATCGCCCCTCTCTCTCCCCCCTCTCCCCTCTCTCTCCCTCATTAGACCCCCTCTCTCCCACTCTCGTTGTTTCGTTCCCCCTCTCATCACCTCTCTCCCCTTCTCGTCCCTTCTCTCTCACCCCATCCCCTCTGGATCCCCTCGCTCTCTCTCTCTGCCCCTCTCGCTTCCTCCCCTCTCTCTCCCTCCCCTCTCTCTCCTTCTCTCGTCCCCTCTCTTTACCTCTCGTCCGCTAGCTCCCTCTCTCATCACCTGCTACCCCTCTCTTCCCCCCCTCTCTCTCTCTCTTGTCCCCTCTCTCTCCCCCTCATGTCACCTCACTCTCCCCTCTCTTGAACCTCTCTCTCCCTCTCATCCCCACTCTCTCCCTCTCTCTTCCCATCACCCCATCGTCCCCGCGCTCTCCCCCTCTCGTCCCCTCTCTCTCTCCCCCCATCATCCCTCTCTCTCTCCCATCCTCCCCACTCTCTCCCACTCTCGTCCCCTCTCTCTCCCCCTATCGTCCCTTCTCTCTCCCTCTCTCCTCCCCTCTCTGTCCCTCCCCTTTCTCTCTGTCTCTCGACTCTCTCTCTCTCCACCCTCGTCCCCTCTCTTACCCCCTCTTGTCCCACCTCTCTTACCCTCTCTCTCCCCGTCTCTCACCGTCTCACTCCCCCACTCTCCCCCCATCGTCCCCTCTCTCTCCTTCTCTAGTCCCCTCTCTCCCCTCCTCTCTTCCCCTCGCTTCCCCCTCTCATCACCTCTCTCCCCCTCTCTCTTCCCCTCTCTCTCGTCCACTATCTCTCCCCCTCACATCACCTCTCTCTACCCTCTCTCGTCCCCTCTCTCCCCCCTCATCCAATCTCTCTCCCCTCTCCGTCCCCCCCCTCCCTCTCTCATTCCCTCTGTCTCCCTCTGTCTCCCCATCACCCCCATTGTCCCCGGTCTCTCCCCCCTCATCCCCTCTCTCTCCCCCATCGACCCTTCTCTCTCAACCCATCCCCCCTCTCCCCTCTCGTCCCCTCTCTCTCCCTCTTTCCTCCCCTCTCTTTCCCTCTCTCGTCCCTTCTCTCTGCACCCTCGTCCTCTCTCTCCTCCCCTCTTGTCCCACCTCTCTTGCCCTCTCTCTCGCCCCTCTCTCCCCCCTCACTGCCCCCTCTCCCCATCAACCCCTCTCTCTCCCCCTCTCGTCCCCTCACTATCGCCTCTCATCACCTCTCTCCCCTCTCTCTTCCCCTCTCTCTCTCCTCCCTATTACCTCTCTCGTACCCCCCTCTTCCCCTTTCTCCCTTTCCTGTCCCCTCTCTCTACCACCATCGTCCACTCTCTCTACCTCTCTTTCCCTCTCTCCCCCTCTCATGCCCTCTCCCTACCCCCATCGCCCCTCTCTCTTCTCCATCATCCCCACTCTCACGCCCTATCGTCCCTTCGCTCTCAGCCCCATCCCCCCTTTCTCCCCTCTTGTCCCCTCTCTCTCCCTCTCTCCTCCCCTCTTTCCCTCCCATCTCTCCCCCTCTTTCCTCCACTCTCTCTCCCTCTCCCCTCTCTCCCTCTCTTGTCCCCTCTCTCTCCACACTCGTCCTCTCTCTCTCCCCCTCTTGTCCCACCTCTCTTACCCTCTCTCTCCGCCTCTCTCCCCCCTCACTCCCCTCTTACCTCCCATCATCCCCTCTCTCCCCTCTCTCTCCCCTCTCTCTACCCCCATCGTCCACTCTCTCACCCTCTCTTTCCCTCTCTCCCCCTCTCATGCCCTCTCTCTCCCCCCCATCGCCCCTCTCTCTTCTCCATCATCCCCTCTCTCACCCCTTTTGTCCCCTCTCTCAGCCCCATCCCCCCTCTCACCCCTCTTGTCCCCTCTCTGTCCCTCTCTCCTCACCTCTCTCACTCCCCTCTCTCTCCCTCTCTTGTCCCCGCTCTCTCCACACACGTCCTCTCTCTCTCCCCCTCTTGTCCCACCTCTCTTACCCTCTCTCTCCCCCATCTCTCCCCCCTCACTCCCCTCTCTCCCCCATCATCCCCTCTCTCCCCCTCTCTCGTCCCCTCTCTCCCCCTCTCGTCCCCTCATTCTGCCCCTCTCGTCACCTCTTTCGTCTCTCTGTCTCACCTCTCTCGTCCCCTCTCTCCCCATCTCATCCCCCTCTGTCCCCTCTCTGTCCCCACTCTCTCCACTCTCTCATCCCCGGTCTTTCCCCCTCTCTCTCCCTCTCTCGTCCCCTCTCTCCCCCACTGTCGTCCGCTACCACACCCTCTCGTCCACACGCTTTCCCTCTCTCTCCCCCCTCTCGTCCCCACCTCCCCCACTTATGCCCCCTCTCGCCCTCCTCTCGTCGCCTCTCTCTCCCCCCTTGTCACCTCTCTCTCCCCTCTCTCTCTCCCCCCCCCGTCACCTCTCTCTCCCCCCCATGGTCCTTTTGTCTCTCTCCCTCTCTCTCCCCCTCTGCCCCCTTGATCCCTCTCTCCCCTCTTTCGTCCCCTCTCTCTCCCCCTCTGGCACCCTCTCTCTCTCCCCATCGTCCCCCGCCTCTCCATCTCTCTCCCCTATCTCTCCCCCTCTCGTCCCCTCTCTCCCTCTCTCCTCCCCTCTCTCTCCCTCTCTCGTCCCCTCTCTCTCCACACTCCTCCTCTCTCTCCCCCTCTTGTCCCACCTCTCTTACCCTGTCTCTCCCCCCTCTCTCCCCCTCTCACCCCCTCTTCCCCATCGTCCCCTCTCACTCCTCTTGTCCCCTCTCTCCCCCTCTCTTCCCCTCGACCCCCCATAATCTCACTCCCCTCTCTCTTCCCCTCTCTCCCTCTCTTGTTCCCTCTCTCTCCCTCTCTAGTCCCCTCTCTCCCCCTCTTGTCCCCTCATTCCACCCCTCTCGTCACCTCTCTCATCCCCTCTCTCTCCCCATCTCATCCCGTCTCTCCCCCTTCTCTCGTCCCTGCTCTTTCCCCCTCTCTCCCCCACTCTTGTCCGCTACCTCCCCCCTCTCGTCCCCACTCTTTCCCCCTCTCTCTCCCTCTCTCGTCCCCCCTCACCCCCCATTGTCCCCTCTCTTCCCCCATCGTCCAGTCATCTCTCCCATCAACTCCTCCCTCTCTCCCATCGTCTCCTCTCTCTCCCTCTCTCTCTCTCCCCCCTCTCTCTCCCCCATCGTTCCCTGTCTCTCCCCCCATCGTCTCCATCTCCCCCCATTGTCCCCCTCCCTCCCCCATTGTCCATTTCTATCCCCCTCTCATTAACTCTCTCTGTCACACTGTCTGTCTGTCTGTCTCTCTCTCTCTTAGCTCTCACTCCCTCTCTTGCCTCCTCTGTCTCTCTCGTGCCCCTCTCTTTCATCCCTCTGTCTCTCTTTCGCCTCCCCTCTCTTTTGCTGTCTCTCTCTCCCACTCTCTCTCTTATCCTGCTCTCTGTCCCCCTCCCACTCTCGCATCCTCTCTCTCTTACTCTTACTCTCTCTCTCTTGCGCTCTCACCCTCTCTCACGCTCTCTCTCTCCCTCTCGCTCCCCTCTGTCGCTTATTTCACTCTCTCTCTCTCTCGCTCGCTCACTTGTGCTCTGACTGTCTGTTTGTCTGTCTCTCTCTTCCTCTCTCTCAGTCCTCCCTCTCACCTCCTCTCTCTCTCGCACCCCTCTCTCTCATCGCTCTGTCTCTAGCTTGCCCCCATCTCTCGCTCTGCCCTCCACTCTCTCTTGCTCACCCCGTCTCTGTTTCTCGCTCTCTTTCTCTCACTTGCTCGTGCTCTCTCTCTCTGTATCCGTCTCCCTTTCCCCCTTCGCACTTTCTTCCCTCTCTCTCCCTCTCAGTCTCTCTCCCCCTCTTTCTCTTCACCTCGCTCTCTCTCTCTGTCTCTCCACTCTCGCCCCTCTCTTGCTTTCTTTCGCTCACTCTCTCCCTGTCTCCCTGTCTCCCTCCCTCGCTCTCCTCTCTCTTGCACTCTCACTCTCTCATCTGCCCCCTCTTTCCCTCTCTCTTGCACCTTTCTCCCTCTCTCTTGTTCTCTCTCGTTCTCTTTCATTCTCTTTCTCTCTCGTTCTATCTCTCTCTCTCGTTCTCTCTCTCGTTCTCCCTCTCTCGCTCTCTCCCTCTCTCTCTTTATCCCTCTGTCTATCACCCCCCCCTCTCTCGCCCCCCTCTCTCTCGCACCTCTCTTTCATTGGCCCCTCTCTCTCTCTCTCTTTCTCTCTCGCCACTGTCTTCCTCATTCACTCTTGCCTCATCACTCTCGCACCCTCTCTTCCTCTCTCACCCCTCTTTTTCTGTCTCTGTCTGTCTCTCTCTCTCTCTGTCTCTTATGGCCTTCCCTCTGTCTCTCGCCTCCTCTCGCTCTCTGTCATCTCTCTACCTCTGACTTGCCCCATTTCTCCATCTCGCTCTCCCCTATCTCTTGCTCCCTCTCCCTGTCTCGCGGCCTCTCTCTCTCACTTCCCCCCCTCTCTTTCTCTCTAGCCCTCTCTCTCTATCCCGCCCCCATCTCTCCCTCTCTATCAATACTCTCTCTCTCGACCATCTCTCTCCCTCGCACTCTCTCTCGTATCTGACCCCTCTCTCCCTTCATCTTGACCAATCTCTCTCTCGCCCCCTCTTTCCCTCGCTGTCTCTCTCGTGCACACTCTCTCCCCCTTGCTCAACTCCTTTCTTCATCTCTCTGTGACTCTTTCTTTCATTATGGCTTCTCTCTCTGTCATCCTCTCCCTGTCGCCATCTCTCACTCCCCTCTATTACTCTTGTCCTTCATCTCACTCTCGCTCTCGCACCCTCTCTTCCTCTCTCAATCCCGTCGCCCTCTCTCATCTCTCTCTCTGTTTTTCGTTCTCCCTCTCTCTGTCTCTCTCGACCCTCCCGCCCACTCCCGCCTCCTCTCTCTCTCTACCCCCTCTCTCTCTGTCTCTCTCTATCTCTCTCTTTCATGCCTCCCTCTCTCTCATCTCTGTCTCTCGCTAGTCGCCTCTCTCTCACTCTTTTCCCACGTCTCTCTCACAAACTCTCTCCCTCATTCCCGCTCTCTCATCCCCTCTCTCTCGCTCTCGCAACATCTTCTCCTCTGTCATCCCTCTCCCTGTCGCTCTCTCTCGCCCGTCTCTCTCTCTCTCTCACTCTCTCACCCCCCTCTATCTTTCTCTTGCCCACTCTCTCCCTCTCTCACTCTCCCATTTTCTCCCTTCTTCCCTCTCGCTCTGTCTCGTCCTCTCTTGCCCCCTCACGCTCGCTCTCTCCCTCTCTCTCTCTCTCCTGCCCCCCTCTCTCTCAACCACCCCCCACACACTCCTCTCTCCTTCTTGCCCTTGCTCTCTCTCTCCATTTCTCACTGTTGCCCTCTCTCTCTCTCTTCCCGTCTCGCTCTCTCTCTCCCTTTCTCTCTTGCCCCCTCCCTCACCTCTCTCTCAGTCTCACTCTTTCTCTCGCCCACTCTCTCTCTCCCAACCCTCACTCTCATTGTCTCCTCCCGTGTGTCTCTCTTTCTTTTCCTCACCCGATCTCTCTCTTGCCCCTCTCTCTCCCTGCCCCTCACTCTCTCTCCACCTTCTCCCACTCTCGATCCCGCTTCCTCGGTGACTCTCTCTCTCTCTCTCTCTCCACCTCCTTCCGTTTCTCTTCAGCTGAATCTCTCTCCCTCCCTCCCTGTCTATCTGCCACACACTGTCTCCCTGGTCCTACACTTCCCCTCTGACCCAGAGACTGGGGTGTTGGTGGTGAGGCTGCGTGTGCGATGGTGTGGATGGGATATGGGAGGAGGGGGGAAATGTGTTAGAGATGGAATTGCAGAAGGGAGACAGAGGCGGCAAGAGAGTGAGAGAGTGAGGGGGAGGGGAGAGGGAAGAATGGACGCAGGTGGAGAAACCAGTTTTGGGGGTGTGTGAGAGAGGGGGATGAGGGAGAATGAAGAGGAGAGATGGTGGAAGAGAGAGAGGGAGAGAATTGAGGAGGAAGAGTGGGGGAGAGGAAATGGGGAGGCCAGTTTGGAGTGGGGGGGGACAGAGGGCGTTAAACCCAGCTCCTGAGCTCAGGGCGCGGTGCCCACCACTTCCCTGAGGACCTGGACTTGGGGCTGAGTCTGTCTCTCTCCAGCTCAGCTTCTCCAACACAAAGACACACAACAACATCGGTCACTCTGCTGCTCGGCACGCTTTAATCAACATTTTTATTGGTTACAAATGGAAGTGATGGATACAGTCAGTGGGATGGTGCCTTTTCTCACTGGCCCCTGAGTTGTGAGAAACATTGAGATGTTTCCCTGTTACCCCCCTGTGGGATAAGGATGGGCAAACAAACGCTACCCTCAGTCTGTTACCATAGCGACAGGCTGCTCCATCGCTGAAACACTGAACTGAAATGAGAAAATACAGGATGGATTGATTAATGAGGGAATTTGATGGATGGATGGATTTGGGTGAAGGGATATTTCAGCATATTCTTCAGCTGCTGCCTGAACTTAGTCTGGGTCACGGCATAAATCGCGGTGTTTGTGCAGCAACTGAGGAGCTGCAGCATGAAGCCCAATTCCAGCACAAACCAATCGAGAGACCCAGGAGTATCCAAAATATACCACATTCTTTTCCAGATAGAAAACAGCATTAACGTTGACCATAACAGGATGAAATTGGTCGAGATCACAAACAGTAAAATGATGGATTTTTTTCGGTTTCTCATTTCAGTGTCAGACTGAGCATCCCCATTGGTGTGAGCGCGGAGTCTCCTGCGGGCTCTGCTGGTCACTAAAATGTGTCTGACGGTGAGAACATTGAGCAGCAGAATCAGGAGAAATGGGACACCCGGGGTTAGAATGTGGTGGAGGAACTCGATTGTGATCCAGACTCTGGAGGATAGAACAGCGTCTGTTACACGACAAAACCAGGGGGAGTTCCCCAGCGAATACCGAGCCGTGAGCATAAAATACCAGAAAATGTTCTTTAAACAGCTCAGCACAGTCACTGCTCCCAGAACCGCAGCCGCCGTTTTCTCACTGCAATATTTACTTTTCAGCTTCTGGCAACAAATGGCCACAAACCGATCAAAGGTGAAAGTGACAGTGAACCAGACAGAGCAGTCAGTGGCTGCATAAAGCAGGACGGCGTGGATATTACACACGGGGACGGAGTTCATCAAGAAATACAACTGTTCATCAAAAACAATGGGAATGTGTCTCAGGATCAGGTCGAGGATAATAACCAGGAGATCCGCCGCTGCCATGGCCCCCAGGTAACGTCTGACACATGGAGACAATCCACAATCTTTATAAAGCAGGACGTAGATGGTCACTACGTTAACTGTGAGGAAGGAAAACAAACCCATCATCCATCAGCCTGGAGGCAAAGGGACCCGTTTGATCGGGGACCCAGTGAGATTTTCAAATGTGTCCCTGTATTCAGGGATTTATTAAAATAATTGGAGCTGGAATAACAAATGGTAAGGTTCGAATTACTGACAAAAATGTGACATAAACCACAAGAAACCCTCCCTCCCCAAACACACAGAGACACATCCATAAGGACAGATGGTTTCTAGAACATTCCCAGATACTCGATCACTCGAGAGCAGACACAGGTCACTCCTTCCCAGTTCCTAATACGGAGGGAGAGAATGTTGCTGTCCTGAAGGATTCTCTCCCACTTTCCTGAAGACAAACGGAGTTTGGGAATTTCTGTATTTTGGACTAAATTGTGGTCGATCCTGTGTCGTGAAGAAATGTAAACGCAGCGAAACCGTATTCACCACTTTAAATGCCTGAGGAGCCTTCGGAACAGTGTCTCCTTCTCCCTGGAACGGGATCTCTTCCCTCGGGATCTTATCATTTGTTCAATTCACTGACGTCTGGCCGTTCACAAACAATGTCAGGGACAGAACGTTCCGGGAAATGTCAGTAATAGAATGTTGGGGACAGAATGTTCCGGGGAATGTCAGTTATAGAATGTTGGGGACAGAACATTCCGGGTAATGTCAGTTATAGAATGTTGGGGACAGAACGTTCTGGGGAATGTCAGTTATAGAATGTTGGGGACAGAACATTCCGGGGAATGTCAGTTATACAATGCCAGGGACAGAATGTTCCGGGGAATGTCAGTGAAAGAATGTTGGGGACAGAACATTCCGGGGAATGTCGATGATAAAATGTTGGGGACAGAACGTTCCGAGGAATGTCAGTTATAGAATGTCAGGGACAGAACGTTCCGGGTAACCCCTTGACCTATCCATCACCTTTCCCCCCTCCCCACCCCACCAACATGATGTACTGTGCCTGGACACACTGTAATATTAATGGGGAGACAGACGGAAGGTGCAATCACAGGAATGGGAACTAAAGGCATTGCCAGATCAGCTGAAATGGTGAGATATACCACATTCTCAATCCACCTCCCAGAACCAGCCCAGACACCATACACCCAGAGGAGATATCTGTTCACCGTGGAACACTGTACAGACCAGGCCAGTGTCCTGCTCAGTACAACCCAGCAATCTGTCCAGATTCATCCTTAACACTGGACAATACAATCCAGCAATCTATCCAGAGTTAAACACTACATAGATCATGTCACATCACTTATCTTCAAACGCAGCGTAGACATCTGTCCAGTTTGGGAAGCTGTGATAGAGACAGAAAAGCTGCAGATGCTGGAGTCCCAAGTAGACAGGCAGGAAGGTGGGAGAACACAGCAATCCTGCCAGCATCAGGAGGTGGAGAAGTCGACATTTCGGGTGTTACCGTTCTGTAAGAGTCCTGAAGGAGGGCTACACCTGAAACATCAAATTCTACACCTCCTGATGCTGCCTGGATTGCTGTGTTCCTCCAGCAAGTATTCAGCATGGGATGCAATGCAGACCACAGCAGCGCATTGATCTATAAGCCCAGACTAGACATCTGTCCAGAGCTGAAAATGTGTTGCTGGAAAAGCGCAGCAGGTCAGGCAGCATCCAAGGAACAGGAGAATCGACGTTTCGGGCATGACCCCTTCTTCAGCAACCGGCTATCTGTCCAGGACGGGGAGCTGTGCAGACCACAGCAGTGCATTGATCTATAAACCCAGACGAGATATCTGTCTAGCACTGAGAGCTGTGCAGAACACAACAGGACACTAATGTCTAAACCTGAAACAAATATCTATCCAGCATGGGGAGCTGCACAGACCACATCATTGTATTATCGATAAACCTCAACTAGATAGTCTGACCAGCACCGCGACCTGTGCAGTGATCACCCATGAATTCATCTGGAAACCAGGAGCAGCTACCCTTCCAGAATGTAGGATTATGCACACCTCCGCATTGCATTAATTTGTAACCCAGGAGTAGTTACCCTCCCAGCATGTAGAGCTGTGTACACCACCCCACTACATTGATCTGTAAACCAGGAACAGTTACCCTCCCAGCATGTAGGACTGTGTACACCAACCCAGTGCATTCCTCAGTAAAACTGTGTGAGATTCCTGCCCAGTGTGGGGAAACTTACAGCCCATGCTGGAAGTGACGGGATGTGCAGCTCCCACACATTTACAGCTCCATGTCTCCATTGTGCACTGACAAGGGGGTGCTGTGGGTGTGAGCATCACTGCTAGAGATAGATGGCAGGGGAATCAGTTTAAATATCACCACACAGCAAGAGTTTGTGGTATAGACAAAGATGGTGAGACTGAGAGACAGTGTCATGGAAGGATGTGTTCCCAGGTTGCAGAATGCTGAAATGTTGACACTTCGATAACATCCTGTAACATGAGACAGTCTTTCCAGGAAAGATGGGAAAAAGGGATTTTGATGTGAGGTCAGATGAAACAACAGCTGCTGCATGATTTTGAAATTACATTTATGTAATTGCTGTAGAGTTGGAGTGGGGTAATAAGCAGTTAAGAGAAATGGAGTGTCAGAGTTGTTAACAGTTGATGTAAAATGTTCACTTTCAGATTTTAAAAATAAATTGATATTTTTGATTAAACAGTGGAATTTGGGAGTATTTTAACAGTTTACAAGACAATAGACAATAGACAATAGATGCAGGAGTAGGCCATTCAGCCCTTCGAGCCTGCACCGCCATTCAATATGATCATGGCTGATCATTCCCAATCAGTATCCTGTTCCAGCCTTATCTCCATAACCCTTGACTCCACTATCTTTAAGAGCTCTATCCAATTCTTTCTTAAATGAATCCAGAGACTGGGCCTCCACTGCCCTCTGGGGCAGAGCATTCCACACAGCCACCACTCTCTGGGTGAAGTAGTTTCTCCTCATCTCTGTCCTAAATGGTCTACCCCGTATTTTAAAGTTGTGTCCTCTGGTTCGGCACTCCCCCATCAGCGGAAATATGTTTCCTCCTGCCAGAGTGTCCAATCCTTTCATAATCCTATACGTTTCAATCAGATCCCCTCTCAGTCTTCTAAACTCAAGGGTATACAAGCCCAGTCGCTTCAGTCTTTCCGTGTCTGGCAATCCTGCCATTCCAGGAATTGACCTCGTGAACCTACGCTGCACTCCCTCAATAGCCAGAATGTCTTTCCTCAAATTTGGAGACCAGAACTGTACACAGTACTCCAGGTGTGGTCTCACCAGGGCCCTGTACAGCTGCAGAAGCACCTCTTTGCTTCTTTGCTCAATTCCTCTTGTTATGAAGGCCAGCATGCTATTACCCTTCTTCACGACCTGCTGTACCTGCATGCTTGCCTTCATTGACTGGTGGACAAGAACACCCAGATCTCTCTGAACAGCCCCTTTACCTAATTTGATACCATTGAGGTAGTAATCTGCCTTCCTGTTCTTGCCACCAAAGTGGATAACCAGACATTTATCCACATTAAACGGCATCTGCCATGCATCTACCCACTCACCTAACTTGTCCAAGTCACCCTGTAATCTCCTACATCCTCATCACATTTCACCCTACCACCCAGCTTTATATCATCAGCAAATTTGCTAATGTTATTGCTGATACCATCTTCTATATCATTTACATATATTGTAAAAAGCTGCGGTCCCAGCACGGATCCCTGCGGTACCCCACTGGTCACTGCCTGCCATTCCGAAATGGAGCCGTTAATCACTACCCTTTGTTTCCTATTAGCCAACCAATTCTCTATCCAATCTAGTACTTTGCCCCCAATACCGTGCGCTCTAATTTTACTCACTAACCTCTTGTGTGGGACTTTATCAAAAGCTTTCTGAAAGTCCAAGTACACTACATCCACTGGGTCTCCCTCGTCCATCTTCCGAGTTACATCCTCAAAAAATTCAAGAAGATTAGTCAAGCATGATTTCCCCTTCATAAATCCATGCTGACTCTGTCCTATCCTGTTACTATTATCCAGATGTGCCGTAATTTCATCCTTTATAGTAGACTCCAGCACCTTTCCCATCACTGAGGTCAGACTAACTGGTCTATAATTTCCTGCTTTCTCCCGCCCACCCTTCTTAAAAAGTGGCACAACATTAGCCGCCCTCCAATCCTCAGGAACCGACCCCGATTCTATTGAACTCTGGAAAATAATCACCAGCGCATCCACGATTTCCCGAGCCACCTCCTTCGGTACCCTGGGATGCAGGCCATCAGGTCCCGGAGATTTATCAACCTTCAGACCTAACAGTCTCTCCAACACCAAATCCTGGCAAATATAAATTCCCTTATGTTCAGGTCCTTCAGCCACTGTTACCTCAGGGAGATTGCTTGTGGCTTCCCCAGTGAACACAGATCTGAAGTACCCATTTAATTCCTCTGCCATTTCTTTGTTCCCAGTAATATATTCCCCTGTTTCTGTCTTCAAGGGCCCAATTTTAATCCTAACCATTTTTTTGCCTTGGACATACCTAAAAAAGCTTTTACTATCCTCCTATATATTCTTGGCCAGTTTACCTTCATACCTCATTTTTTCTCTGCGTATTTCCTTCTTACTAATCCTCTGTTGTTCTTTAAAAGCTTCCCAGTCCTCAGTTTTCCCACTTATCTTCGCTAAGTTATACTTTTTCTCTTTTAACTTTATATGTTTCTTTACTTCCCTCGTCAGCCACGGCCGCCCATGTCTCCTCCGGGATCTTTCTTCCTTTTAGGAATGAACTGATCCTGCAACTTCTGCATTATACACAGAAATATCCGCCATTGTTCCTCCACGGTCTTCCCTGTTAAGGTATTGCACCATTGAACTTTGGCCAGTTGCTCCCTCATAGCTCCATATTTTCCTTTATTCAACTGAAATATTGTCACTTCCGATTGTACCCACTCCCTCTCAAATTGCAGATTGAAGCTTATTGTATTATGGTCACTACTTCCCAATGGCTCCTTCACTTCGAGGTCACTGACCAATTCTGGTTCGTTACACAATACCAGATCCAGAATCGCCTTATCCCTGGTCGGCTCCAGCACCAGCTGCTCTAAAAATCTATCTCTGAGGCACTCCACAAAGTCTCTTTCCTGAGGCCCGATACCATCCTGATTCTCCCAGTCTACCTGCATGTTAAAATCCCCCATAACAACTGTAGTAACATCTTTGCGACAAGCCAATTTCAGCTCCTGATTCAACTTACATCCGACATCCAGACTACTGTTTGGGGGCCTGTAGATGACTCCCATGAGGGTCTTTTTACCCTTAGTGTTTCGAAGCTCTATCCACACTGACTCTACATCCCCTGACTCTAGTTCCCCCCGCGCGAGGGACTGAATATCCTCCCTTACCAACAAGGCCACCCCACCCCCTCTGCCCGTCAGTCTGTCCTTACGATAGCACGTGTAGCCTTGAATATTCATTTCCCAGGCCCTGTCCCCATGAAGCCACGTCTCAGTTATCCCCACAATATCGTATCTGCCAATTTCCAAAAGAACCTCAAGCTCATCCACCTTGTGTCTAATGCTTCGTGCATTCATATATAGAATTTTTAATTTGTTACTGCTCTCACCCTTCCCCTCAACCCTTATTTCACTCAACTTTGCAGCATGATGCCTTTTCCAGTTTTCTGCCTCCTTGATACAGTTGTCTTTTATGACTTCTCTTGTTCTAACTACCCCTTCAATTTCCTTTTTAAACATCCAGCTTGTCCCCTCCCCCCCGCTACTTAGTTTAAATGTAGCGGTGTTGCAGCAGAAAACCTGCCTGCCAGAATGCTGATCCCTGATCTATTAAGGTGCAAGCCGTCTCTCTTGTAGAATTTATGGTTACCATAAAATATACCCCAGTGATCCAAGAACTTGAAACCTTGCTTCCTGCACCAGTTCCCCAACCACACGTTCAAGTCCATTATCTCCCGGTTTCTGGCCACACTAGCCAGAGGAACTGGAAGCAAACTGGAGATAACCACTTTGGACGTCCTGCTTTTTAGCCTTCTTCCTAGTTCTCCGAAGTCTCGCTGTAGTATGTTGAGCATTGAGCATTTCTTTATGTTTAGTTTAAATTACCAGCTGAGCTCAATGTTGTGTCCTAACAATTGCTGTGTGTATATCTTTGTGTCTCTGTGTGGGGCAGGTCTGGCAGTCTCTTTGGTGCTTAAAGTGATGCAATGCCACCCTCTGCTGGCCTCCCCACGCCACTGCACAGGCATTGGCAGAGGGTTAAAACCAACAGGTATACATTCAGAGATGGGGAGGGAGAGGGCAGCTGCTCACAGCACCATCCAAACTGATGTCTTATCCATGGACTGATCTAAATGTCCTTTAAACGTTGTAACTGTCCCTGCTTTCACTGCTTCTTCTGGAAGTTCATTCCACACCAAAGCCAGATTCTGTCTAACATAATTCCCTCTCATGACTTTTGTAAATGTTTTTCCGCGCACCTTAAAATATCCCTCAGTTTTGAAACCCCAACTCTAGGGAAAAGATATCAGCCCTTGTGTAAAGTTACCACAGAATCTCATATTCTTCAGTGAAAACAGTCCCAGCCTACCCAGCCTCTCCTTGTAGCTCACTCCCTCTTTTCCCAGCAACATCCAGGTTAATCTCTTCTGAACCCTCTCCAGTTTAATAATATCAAGGTCAATAATATTAAAGTGAAGAGTCAAGGCATTTTCTTAGGGCACGGGGAGTCCAATACTAGAGGACATAGACTTAAGGTGAGACGGGAAACATTTAAAAGTGACCTATGGGGCAGCTTTTTCACCCAGAGGGTGGTGTGCCTATGGAATGAGTGAGCAGGATGACCAGACTGGACACAGTATTCGAGAAGAGGTCTCACTAATGTCCTGTACAACCACAAGATGACGTCCCAATTCCGATACTCAAAGGTCTGACCAATGAAAACAAGTGTGTTAAACACCTTCTTAACCACACTATCTACATGAGATGCATATTTTAAAGAATTATACCTGACGGCTTAGGTCTCTGTCCTATAGCACTGCCAAAGACCCTACTTTTAATTGTATAGGTCCTGTTCTTGTTTGATTTACCAAATCCAGTGCCTCGCATTAATCCAAACTAAACTCCATCTGCCACCCCTCAGCCAGTGAGTGATATTACTGCCACCTCCCCCTCCCTCTTCAATTTTAAAATGCCCATCTCCCTCTTCAGGATGCCTGCACACTCCGGCCTTGATTTTCACAAAGACCCTGAGCTTGGGTTGCCTTGTGTGGTTAGGGGGAGGAGGAACAGATTGCAGACACAGTCAGTGGGGAGGAGAGGCTTGACAGTAATCAGCGGCCTGGTGTCACTTCATGGTTTTAGGAAGAGGGCAGTCGCACGTTAGAGGTGGGTAATAGTGATCGGTGTTTTGGGGTCAGAAATTAAGCTCTTCCTTCGTCTCTGGTGTTCAGTAATAAATATCCATTTGAGACCCTTCATTGTGCAGAGTGTGTCTGCAGGATTTCTTTCCTTAATATTGCAGACTACAGATAATAGAAATTAAAGATGTTTATCGTTAATTTTGATAGCATAGCAAGTACACACAACATCCTACAGTTATGACAAATATCTTGCATTTGTTTAACAATACAAAGTGTTTTGTGTAGCTCAGTAATGGTAACCTGATTATAATAAATCCACACTGATCTGAAAGTGGGCACTAAAATATGACTCAAAATCTGGGTATGGTAGTGTGGTGGGTAGTGTCCCTGTCTCTGAGCCAGAGCTCTGGATTTGATTCCAATTCCCGAACTTGTGTGGGAGTGTTCCTAGCTCTAGACTAGAAGGTCTGGATTCCAGTCCTGCCTGTTGCAGAGGTATGTCTCATCATGTCAGGACAGGCTGATGAACAAACACACAGGAGAATACTGTTACAGCTTTATGGGTTTTGCTGAGTGATGCTCGTGTCCCTTTCTCTGGGCACAAATGTCTAGGTGTAAATCCCACAGAAGTGTCTCATGATACATCTGAACAAACTGATTAAAATGGATTTAGAATTGTGACTTGTTGGAGAAGGAAGAGGTGTCAGTATTGCATTTCAGAATTTAGGCCCAGGATGAGTGGAAGTACAGCCATTTGTATTGATTGAAGTCACAATTCGCAGCAGTAAAGGTTTATAAAAGCAGAATGGTCATGGATATGTTGAGTCGTCAGGATTTTTCCCCAGGTTAGGGGCGTCCAAAACTAAAGGGGATTGGTGGAAAGTGAGAGGGGAAAGGTTTTGATGAGGCCGAAAGGGCACTTTTTCACACAGAGGGTGGTGTGCATATGGAATGAGCTGCCAGAGGAAGTGGTGGAGACTGGTACAACCACAACATCTGGGTATTGAGAGACCTGGCGAGCTTTTCCAGCAATTTATGTATTTCTTTTAAAAATGCATTCAGTTTAACACAGGTACTCTGAATAAATTAAACAATTAAATTTTTTTAATGACGCAGGGACATATAAACATATCTTCAAATCGACCAAGACCATTTTCTGCTACGGGTATGTCTCTGTACATGACAGCAGCAATGATGCACATACATGGAACAGGGAATGTGGTAGAGACATAGTTTGGACAATGTACAAGGAGACCTCACATGGTCCAGTTTTGGGGAAGATGACATTACTGTGTGATTCAGCTCAGAGAGGGAGAAAATGTAATCTGCCTGAGAAGGAATGGCCTATTGCACTCTCTCTCCTTCATTGTTCCTCATCACAGCAATGTCTGCGAGCTAAAAAAAACTCTAAACTCATCGATACCATTCTTATATTTATGGAATCCCTGCAGTGTTGAAACAGGTCCTTCGGCCCAACAAGTCCAGACTAACCTTCCCCAAAAATTCCCCTATATTTACCCCTGACTAATGCACCGAACCTAGAAATCCTTGATCACTATGGACAATTTAGCATGACCAATCAACCTAACCTACACAGTTTGAGCTGTGGTAGGAAACTGGAGCACCTACTAGAAGCTCACACAGACACGGGGAGAACGTACAAACTCCACACACCCAGGCTAGAGTCCAACCAAAGTCCCTGGTGTTGTGAGGCAGCAGTGCTAACCACCGTGCTACCCTTTGGGTGCTCCCTGACCAGAATTCATTGGAATCTACTCACTGCCGAAAGCAAAGGGAATTCAGCCAAATCCAACTCTCCCAGGATGAAATCCCATTGCTAGCAGCTGTGTAAGTACAGTATCTTCAGAAGCAGAAAATATTTTGCACAATCTTGCAATTTTTCCTTTGTCATGAGTTCCAGTAATATCTGGACAACGTTCTTTGAAGTTAAAATTGGAGAGATTGTGTGTGTGTGCGTGTGTGTGTGTGTGTGTGTGTGTGTGTGTGTGTGTCTGTGTGTGTGTGTGTGTGTGTGTGTGTGTGTGTGTGTGTGCGTGTGTGTAAGTGTGTATGTGTGTGTCAATGTTTTCAGAAAGGGAAATATTGATTATATTATTGCAATACACAAACAGTTTGCCATTCATCTTTCCACCATAGTTTGAGTAACATTGCTCTGGATCAGAAACGTGCTTTTAAAGCAAATTAAAAAAACTAGCCTGACTTGTTCCTAAAACTGACCCTGACCCAGTCTGAGACCGATATCATCTGCCATATCACAAACCTGGTTACGTTTAACATTTGTTCTGAGCAGTGGAGGAGTGGGACTAGAAAAGGAAACAGTGACCCAAAAAGCCGGGGAACTATAGACCGGTGAGCCTGATGTCAGTGGTGGGTGAGTTGTTGGAGGGGATTCTGAGGGATAGCATTTACATACATTTGGGAAGGCAAGGGCTGATCGGGGTAGACAACTTGGCTTTCTGCATGGGAAATCATGTCTCATTAATTTGGTTGAGTTTTTTGAAGAGGTGACAAAGAAGATTGATGAAGCCAGTTTGGTAGACATTGTCTATATGGACTTCAACTAGGTGTTCATTTAAAGAACAAAGACCAAAGAAAATTTACAGCCCAGGAACAGGCCCTTCGCCCTCCAAGGCTTAACCGATCAAAGTGTACTGTCTAAGTCTGTCGGTCAATTCCTAAGCATCTGTATCCCTCTGCTCCCCATCTACTCATGCATCTGTCCAGGCGCATCTTAAGTGAATCTGCCGTGCCTGCCTCTACCATCTCTGCTGGCAACACGTTCCAAATGGCCACCATCCCTTGTGTGAAGTACTTGCCACATGTATCCCCCTTAAACTTTCCACCTCTCACCTTGGAAGCGTGACATCTCGTTATTTGAATGCTTCAACCTGGGAAAAAGCTTGTCTCTATCCATCCTGTCTATCTCTTCATGATTTTGTAAGCCTCAATCAGGTCCCCCCTCAATCTCCTTTTTTTCAGGTGAAAATAAACCTAATCTACTCAGCCTCTCTTCATAGCTAGCATTTCATTCTAATTGGTAGACAGATTAGTAAGTTTGAGTCACATGGGATACAGAAGAAGCTAGTAACAATTGGCTTGAATTAAGAGGGATGTTTTTCAGCCTGGAGGCTTGTGAGCAGCAGTGTGCTGTAAGAATCAGTACTGAGTTCACTGCATTTCATCATTTATGTAAAGGATTTAGATGTGAATATTGGGGCCATAGTTAGTCGGTTTAGAGATGATATCAGAAAGGTGGTGTAGTAGATTATCTCAGAGTACAAGGAGACCGCAATTAAATGGGACAAAGAGGCAAAGAGTAACACATGAAATTTAATTTAGATAAATATGAAGCTCTGCATTTTGGGAAGGCAACTCAGGGCAGACATTATATACTTCATGGTCAGGTCCTGGGGCATGGCAGGTCGACTGAGTGGTGCAGAACACATTTGGCACATTTGCCTTAATCAGTCAGAGCATTGAGTATAGGAGTTGTGGTGGTATGTTGTATCTGTACAGGATGTTGGTGAGGCCACTTTAAGAATACTGCATACAACTAGGTTTTCTGCAGAAATGACTTACACGAATGTTCCAGGACTGGAAATTTGAGCTGTAGGGAGAGGTTGATTAGGGTGAGGTGTTTCCCCCTGGAGTGTCAGAGGCAGAAGGGTGACAATATAGAGATTTATAAAATCATCAGGGGCATGGATATTCTGAACAGCCAAGTTCTGCTCTCCAGGATAGGGGAGTCCAGAACAAGAGGGCATAGGTTGAAGGGGAGATGGCAAATGATTTAGAAGGGACCTGAAGGTAAATGTTTCACACAGAGAGTGATGTGTGTATAGAAAATGCTGTCAGAGGAAGTGGTCAAGGCGGGTACAATCGCGCATTTTAAAAGTATCTGAAAGGGGAGGGGTATTGGCCAAATGCTGGCAAATGGGACTAAATCAGATTTGATATCTGATCGGAGTGAACAGATTGGACTAACGGGTCTGTTTCCGTTCTGCATGACTCTCTGATTCAAAAAGATGGATGATGAAAAATTCTGAAAGGATCGTTCAAGTCGGAATTCTCTTCAGTGGAAGTTTATCGTGCATCTGATTTCACATTGATTGAAAACTGCGTTAGGTAAATATTTGACAGGGAAGTGAGTCATGCATAATAGAATGGAGACAGGAAAGTGTGGCCGAGTCCACAAACTGATCAGCTACAATCTTAGTGCCTGATGGAGAAGGCTCAAAGTATCTAATGACCCACTCCTGTTCCTCAGTCCCATGTTTCTGTGTTCCATTTAGAAACTTAAACCTGCTCGACAGGAACAGTTGGAGCCCACTTACTCCTATAACTTGGTGCACAGAAACAGAGGAGACCATTCAGCCTTTCAAGAATGTCACACACGCTTTGAGGTGATTTGGGAAATGAAATTGGAAAATCCAGGCTGGGAATAAAAGAGGCCCCTCATCTCGCTTTAGAAAGCGTCGGCTATCTGCAGCTTGTGCTTCATTTGTTGTTCAGATTCACTGTGAATACAGCCCACATACCTCACCCAGAGATGGCTCACAAAATCATCTGGTCTCCATGATTGCAATATGCAATACCAGAACATTCAAAAAATAACACCCACTAACTTTCCAATAACAGAATGTGAGAACATCAGAAACAGGGGCATGTCATTCACTCCGCAAACCTGCCTTGCCCTTCACTAAGATCATGGCTGATCTGCTCCTGGCCACAAATCCTCTTTCATACCCAATTCCTCATCGCCCTCAACTCTCTGACAGGTTAATATCCATCTATTTCTTCTTCAAATACGTTCAGTCATCTAGCTTCCCGAACACCCTTGAGGAGAGAGATCCTGACATTCAATACTACCTGTTTGAAGAAAACACTTGCTGCTCCTATATCATGGCCTATTGATGTGAACAAAAGAGGTTGAGACAAGGGTTCAGGTAAAAATGACTGGCCCCGATATCAAGGCAGTGGTTGTCTTCTGTTGACATCAAGGAGCTGGACTTAATGGGAATCAGAGTAAACTCTCCAGTGTTTGGTGTGAAACATGGCACAAAGGAAGATGTTCATCATCTTAGTCCTGGGTCACCTCTGTGGGAGATCTTCAGGGTAGCTTCATCTTCACAAACAGCTTCAGCTCTTCATCAATGTCTCCCCGCCCCCACCCTCCTACCATAAGATCAGAAATGGGGATTGTCTCTGAAGATTCCACAATGTTCAGAACATTTTGTCCCTGTCAGCTCCTGAACTGCTCTGTGTCCATGTGCAGCAAGACCCAGACTCCATTGAGACTTGTGCTGTTAAAGTGTCTGTAACATTCATGTAACAGCACTGCCTGACACTGCACATTGCCACAGTGAAACAAGAGTGCATTCAGCACCTCACGCTGGTTTCACAGGAATATGAGGAAGTCGTTCAGCCCATTGACAGTATTAGAGTAGAACAGGGACAGCCCATTCAGTGCCTCCAGCCTATTACTCAGGAAGAGAAGGAGTCTAGTGTGATGGACCACACCAGAGCCCCTCGAAAATATTTGACGGCAATAGCCTAGACTCGAATGTTTTCTTATTTTCAAGGAAATGTAAATTTTCTGTCCCAGATGCAATGTGAGTGGTCAAACTACTCGGTGTGAAGCAAAATACCATCTATTTCAACACGAAAGAAGAAATAAAACCACAGAAAGAGGAAGTTAGAATAAAGTAATTCTATTGGCCATGTTAACAGAATAATAGATCTTGGAGCCATCACTAATGAACTATTCCAACATAGGAAACTCCCGTAACACAACCCTAGGCAAAAAGGAAAATTCAGACACAATTTGTCTGAAATGTTTCTCCAATCCAGGAATTAAAAACAGCATAAAGAGACAATTCAGAGAGAGTAGCAACCAGGAGACATTCACTGACGCTTCCAAATCTATAATTTTTCATGTTACTGAGAATCCAATACCCAGTCATGCTAATCTGTGAGAGCTGGCCACACCCATTCAGGCTGCATTAATATTAACCTAAGGCCTCATTAGCTGTTTACTCAACTGGTCTTAACTAACCAGCTTGGTAACAATCGTTCAATCTCTCTCATAAAAGAAACCCGGACAAAATAACCTCTTAAAGCTGCAGCATTGTCACACTGGTCAGTACATCGAGCTGTCAAAAAGGAACCAGGGGAAACCCAGTCGGGCGCTTGGCCCTATCCAATTGGAAGAGGAAGAAGCCAGTCACTCCATTGAGCCACTGACACAGAAACAGTATGAGGCCATTCCCACCTCAATGCACGTACACGGGGGCGGAATGATGTAATTTATGCTGATTACTGATGAATTTTTTATGGCCAAAACGTCGATTCCCCTGCTTCAAGGATGCTGCTTGACCTGCTGTGCTTTTCCAGCAATCGACTCTCTACTCTTATCTCCAGCATCGGCAGTCTTAAGTGTCTCCTAAATGATGCTCTTACATGATGAACAAGTGGCGCAGAAGCTGCACAGACAGACTGTTCCACGTTGTTCCTCCTGGGTCCGTTGCTCATGATACACACGTGGGACTTTAACATAGTTTTCTCGAGGTGGGCAGGGAAGCCATATGTCTTGTGTGAAGTCTCAAGAGGGCATCTTACATCTCCGAGCAGCCAGCCTGGTGTTCTCTATATAGGGTGGTAGCTGGTGGGAATGGCTACTTGTTTCAGATGGAAGATATTGTGGCTGCTGTTGGGGATTGTGAACAACATGGCATTCACTACGGGTTCACACACCAACTGCACTATAACGTGGGGCGAGTTAATTTAGGTATATAAACTATTAGGAATGTCATGTTAGACTGATGAATGGACTCTCTAAGTTCAAATATAAGTGATCTTGTTCATGTTGACCATGTCTTGTGCATGTCCTGTGCAGTTTAACCTGTATGCCTTACTCTGTTCAAGTCTATTTCCAACCTATGATCTGTCTGGCCATGCTTACTATGATCTTCCTCCACTGCTTATAAACAAAGTGTTTCCCTGTACTGAGGTACACGTGGCAATAAATCAAACCAATCAACCCTGGTTAAAGTATGGAATTTCTCACCCTATCAATTTCTCTTTTGGGAATAAGTGATCACTGCCACTCCTCGTGTTTCAGCATCACCATTTCTTCGTCTCTCACAGCTCTACAGATTAAACACTCAGCTTATTCACTCTATCCTCATGTTACCATCACCCATGTCTGTGTTAAGGAGATCATTCCTTACAAAGGACATCAACTCTGTAGAGAGTGCCCCAAATGCTCTCTCAGCAAGCCTCTACAACAGCCGGAAGATAGGCTTTACTTATGTACTCGAATCATCTTACAATGAAGCACAGCATACCATTGATTGCACCCATTACTTACACAGGGTTTGATTCGGAGCAGTCAACATAGACTTGTGAGTGGGAGATCATGTTTCCCAAATTTCTTAGAGTCCTTTGATGAAGTTACCAGGATGTTTGATGAGCGCAGAGTGATTGACGTAATCTCTATGGATTTCAGTTAGGCCTTTAATGAGGTTCCACTGGCAGGCTGCTCAGGAAGGTTCCATCACATAGAATACTGGGGGAACTGGCCAATTGGATACACAGTTGGCTTGTTATTGGGAAGCAGAGCATTTCGTGGAAGGATGCTTGTCAGACTGGAGGCTGGGTCCATTGCTGTTTGTTATCCATGATTTGGTTGAGAATGTGCAGGGCATGATTTGTAAGTTTGCAGATGACACTAAAATAAGTGGGATAATGATCAGCGAGGACGTTTATCAGAAATTGCAGCAGGACATTAATCAGGTGGGGAAGTGGGCTGAGAAATGGCAAATGGAATTTAATATAGGTGTGTGAGGTCTTGCAGTTTGGAATCTCAAATCAAGGTAGGAATGTCACAGTGAATGGGCGGGCCTTAAGGGGTGTGTGGGCAGAGAGACCTTGGTGTTCAGGTTCAAGGTTCCCTGAGAGTGGAGTGACAGGTAGGCAGGGCAATGAAGAAGGCTTTTTGCACACTGGCCTTCATCAGGCAGGATATTGAATATAGAAGTTGTGACCTTATGTTGCAGTTACACAGGACTTTGGTAAGGCCGCACTTGGAGTATTGTGTTCAGTTTTGTCACCTTGTTATAGGCAGGATGTTATTAAATTAGCAAGAGTGCAGAAGAAATTTACAAGGACATTGACAGGACCCAATGATCTGAGTTACAGGGAGAGGTTGGACAAGCTAGGACCTTTTCTTTAGCGTGTAAGAGACTGAGGGAGTCCTTATAGAGCTGTATAAAATCACGATGGGTATGGATAGGTTAATGCTCTCAGTCTTTTTCCAAGTTGTAGAGAATCGAAGATTAGAGGCGATCAGTTTAATGTTAAAGGGGAAGGAATAAAAGGGAACCTGAGGGGCCACTTCTTTACACAGAAGGCTGGTACGTGGATGAGTTGCCAGCTGATGTGGTTGAGGGGGGTACATTAACAACATTTCAAAAACATTTGGATAAATATGTGGATAGGAAAGGACTGGAAGGATATGGGCCAACTGCAGGCAAATGGGGTTAGCATGGATGGATATTTACAAGGTGGACTCGAACCCCTCTGTTAATTAAACCCAAACACCCAGAAAAGCTCGCCTCACCTTGTAATCTGTTAAAATATGAGTGACACCGATCTCCTACATTCCACTATTTAAACAAAAATTATCAAGTTAGTTTCTTAACTTTAATAGTGAACACTAAACAACAACTATTCGCAAATACAAACCCCTCTTTTCTTAGCTACTTACTATCTGACTACAACTCTGTAAAAATATGCTGTTCCAATAACCCACATATGAAAATTAAAACCTCAAGACCACACAGTCTCTATCTTCCCCGCTGTGCTCACTCTTCCAGCTGCTGATCTCCCTCGTCGTTTTTTTTAATTGCAAATAGGTTTACATGAACATGTGTCTTTGATAGAGAGTGTTTGAGATGGTCAGTTAGCACTCCTGCTCTACAGCAGTTACTCAGCTGTTGGATGGCAGTAGCTCTCCCTCAAGTGTTCAAAATGCTGGGTTTGTATACTCCCAATGATCTAATAATTTTCATAATTTGACTGCTGTCCAGGTGTCCAAACAATAATATTCAAATTCTGTTGGCATATGGTGTCCTGAGCATTATTTAAACTCTTTGGTTACATTTGAATGGCTGTCAAAACAGCAACCAAAACTCGGGAATCCATTTCTCAGCTAATGGTGACATGTGGAACAGTTTGACCTTTAGCTGGCATCTGTGGTTTTAATTTCTATTCAACAAAACCTGATCTGTCTTAAAGTGCCCATACATGTTTTTGGCTTCATAACATCTTCCTTCTTCAGAAAATAAAATGAACCAGAAGAATGAGAAGATGGCTACATTTCTTTTCCTCTAATTCTTCATCCCAATTATATGAAATACAAAAGTATTAATCTCAGTTATATCATTCATATTAATTCTGCACACCAATACAACACTGGAATAAGTCAAATCTTATCTACACTGCTTTCCTTTAAATCCCCGAAAACCCATCTGCTATCACATTGTAGGAGCCGCAGCATGTACATTTTGTGAGTTTAAAGTCAGTAAGATAAGACTCCAATTAAATAGTCTCATATTCTGGTCTTTAAATATTCCAAAAAATGCGAGAGATTTGTCGTTGTCCACTAACATCTCTGACAATTTGTTTGTCATATAAACATTAAAATATTGTCAGGCCAGTGTGGAACATAATCCTTCTTGTTCAATAATGGAGATTTTGTATTTTTTTTCCTGGTGGATATTGAGTTTTTTCGAAAAGTAGCCAATTAGCGATTCAATTCCATCATCCTCTTTCTGTATCAATACATCTCCGACCCCTATATCCAGAGCATCAAACACAATTTTCAAAGGGATTCAGAATATTTGGTGTAGCTAAAACTGGCGTGGTGATTAATCCTGCCTTAAAATTCTCAAATGCCTCCTGGCATTGTTCTGTCCACCACAATTCTGTGTTCTTCTTCAGTAAATCCATCAGTGGCGCCAAGATGCTGTTGAAGTTTTGAACAAACATTCAATAGAATCCACTCAGTTCCATAAACCAAAGCAGCTCTTTCTTCGAGGATGGTTGTGGAAATTCCTCAAAGCCCTTCGTCTTTGTGTTCCATGGGGTCAACCTTCCAGGTCCCAACAAGTCACCTCTGCCTTCGCGAATTCTGTTTTCTTTCAGTTTATTACCAAGTTTGCTTCTTGTAATTGTTCAACATGACCTGGCAACGGAAATATGTGAGCTTTCAATCAATCATTTGCTAAAGATCACTACATCATACAGATAAGCTGCACAATTTGTTCATATGGCCACAACTCTTTTCCTGAGTCTTAAATGTGGCTGGTTCATTATTCATCCATATGAAATACTCGATAAAGTTTTTTTGTCATCTCCGGTATCTTTACCAGGTAGTTTAACTGACTCCACACTTTTTTTTTAATTTGAAAGGGGCCACTAAACCTGGCTTTGAAGGGATTTCCTACCACTGGTGGCAATACTAATACGTCATCCCCACGGGATATAGTTAAGTTTCAGAGGTTTTTATCTGCCACCTGCATCAATCTTTACGGTGCCCTCTTCAGGTGCTTTTTAGCTAACTCACCTACTCCATCCAATCTCTCCCTCAACACACATACATAATCCAAGTGTGAGATATCCGTCTTTGGTCCTGTAAGTTTATACTTAATTAATTTCAAAGGACCGCTCGCTTCATGTACTAATATTAAATCAAAGGAAGTAAAGTGAGTAGATTTATTTGGGGCATCTCTAATGGCAAACAATTTAATGTGACACCTTTATCCCAACCATTCGGGTAATCATGCCAGTACGCTGTTAACATGGTCCTCAGTGTCTGATGCTAACTTTCCAAGGCTCCCTGGGATTCAGGATGGGACGCCTTTGATTTGAAGTGCTGTGTGCGTAAGCTATCCATGACTTCCCTAAACAGCTGAGCGGTAAAATGAGACCCTTGGTCTGACTGAATCTCTCTGGGAAGTCCACAGCGAGTAAAGAAAGCTACCAACTCCTCCACCTCCCTTTTTGCCTTGATTTTCCAATAATGGAATTGCCTCTGGAAATCTGGTAGACACATCCATAATGGTCAGCAAATATTGGTTTCCATTTTTACTTAAGAAAGGGGAGCTACACAATTAATCATAACCCACGTGCAAGGTTCTTCGAATGCAGGAATTGGCAAGAAAGGTGCTGGTTTTATTACTGCCTGTTATGTACCTACCATTTGGGATGTATGTCACCTACAACAAAAATTAACAGCATCCTTGTGCATTCCAGGCCACTAGAAATGTTTCTGTACCTTAGCCTGAGTCTTCTGTACACCTAAGTGAACGCCTGCAGTTAGTTTATGAGCTACCCGTAACACTGTACGTTACTGCTAACACAATCTGGTGCACTTCGGCCCATTTCCCTTCTGCAGTAACCTATCGGGGTCTCCATTTTAATTTTATAATTCTATCTTTAAGTTAATAACATTCAACCATATATTCTGATTCATTTTCTGTGTGTGTGCATGTGTATGTGTGTGTGAATGTGTGTGTATATATCTGTTGTAAGTCCATTAGCCTTTCTGGACTAAACCCCCCTGCCTGACCCTCTGCCTGTTCAGGTTTTTCCTGCACCGTTACATCAAACAGGGGGTCAGTCCACTGAGCATCAATTCATTTGTCTTTTTCTTTCGTTTTTCCTTCCTGCTGTAACTTATGACAGTGGGATCTTGTTACTACACAGTCTGGAAAAGTTCCTCGATAATTTTCTTTTAACTCCCCAATTCCCTAATCTTCCTTTGGCTTCTCCAACACAAGGGATGCCTATCCCACCTCGCCTCCTGCGAAATCGTTCCCAAGAACAAACTGTATTCCTGGAACTGACACTCTATTAATCACTGTCACTGTTACTTCCCTCATCTTGATTTGGCATTCCATCCTGATGTTACACAAGGGAATGCTTAATTTCTGTCCCCATTCCACAACTTAACACGCTTTTGATTAACATGCCAGAAAGTGAAAAAAACTTTGATCTCTTCCTATTAGAGGGTGAGAGAAAGTGAGGGCTGCAGATGCTGGAGACGAGAGTTGTAAAGTGTGGGGCTGGAAAAGCACAGCACGTCAGCAGCATCCGAGGGACAGGAGCGTTAACGTTTCAGGCATAAATGCTTCATCAGGAAAGTGGGAGGTAAGGGAGGGGCAAGGAGGTTGAGAAACAAATGGGAGGGTGAGGGTGGAGCTGGGTGGAAGGGAGCTTGGAAGGCGATAGGTAGATGCTGGGAGGGTGTGATGGTGATAGGTCGGACAGGAGGGTGATAGGACTCCTATCGGTGGTAGGACAGCTGGAACCCTCAAACTGTATAGCATCAACATTGACTTCACCAAATTCCAAATCTCCCCTCCACCAACCTCTCCCAGATCCAACCGTTCAAACTAGCACTGCCCTCTTGGACTGTCCTAACTAGCCATCTTCCTTTCCACCTATCGACTCCACCCTACCCTCCGACATATCACTATCACTCCCACCTATATCTTCTTAATGACTTCCCAGTGAACCTCCCACCAGCTCACCTCGTATTTATCTTTCAGTCCCCTTGTCCCCTCACCATGTTCCTGACGATGAGTTTCTGCCTGATATTCGATTGTCCTGCTGTTTGGATGCTGCCTGATCTGTTGTGCTTTTCTGGCGCCTCACTTCTCAACTATTTGAGACTGAGCAGATCCCATATCTCACAAAATTATAACTTCTTGTCCTTCTCTCCCTGTTCTTTCTGAGTAAACTTTATCTACAGAGGTGAATTCTTTAGAGAGATCAGGCACTGCCTCCATACCCAGCCCTTGCCTAGGCTGTGCAATTTGCTGCAGCTCCTCGGCTGTACTTGGGGTCTCCTTTACCAGATTCACTAATGCCACTGGGCTCAGCCTCTTCTACCACATCTTTCCCCAAAGTGTCTTCTTTAACGCCCAGCACGGCGTGTCCCAGCTTACTGCAGTGAAAACTACTTTTTCCCTGTGCCCTTTTTAAACCACCAACACTGTAATTTTATGTTTTCCACTCCCTTATAGTGAAAGCACCTGAGGCCTTTCACCACCTTTCAACCCCCTTGGGCTTCTTTCTTCACCTGTAGTGAACTATTGTGAGCTACTGTTCGCTTTGTAATGTGTGATCGTCCCTTCTCCCAATTTCTATCCCTCACAGGATGACATTCCTGCCAGAGGCTAAATTTCATCACATGCCACAATGCATATTTACCTTCCATTTCTGCCGTGCTTCTCACTTCTTGAACTTTCTATTCATTCACATAAATTTTTACTATCTCTGGAAGTGAGTCTTTAACTTCTCCAGCAGATTAATCCCCCTTCAAGCCTCACAGGTCTTATCCATTTTTAAGGCCAGCACCCACCTGTCAAAATAACAGTGGTTAATTCTTTCAAACTCAATATACGTCTGACCTGGTTGCTTCTCTATTTTTCTGAACTTCTGTCTATATGCTTCTAGTACCAATTCATAACCAATCAAAATAGCTAATCTGACATCTTGATAATCTCTTGATCCCTCATCTGACAGCGCTGCACATACCTCACCAGCTGTGCCCACCAGCTTAGTCTGAACTAGCATTACCCACAAGTTCACTGGACACATCATCTGCCGAGCCATTTTTTCAAATGAAATAAAAAAAGTTTTGTCATTTTTCTCATCGAAATATGGCAAGTTACTAACCTAGTTGTATACATCCCTACGTTCTCCCTTCATCTCCATCCTGTTAATTAACTTTCTTGTCTAATTTCCAACTTCTGAATTTCAAATCCCCGCTCTCTCTCTTTTTCCTCTCTTTCTCTTTCGTCTCTCTCTGTTTCCGTCCCTTTATTTATCTTCTAACTCCAGTTGCCAAACTTACAATTTAATGTTTTATAACGCTACTGCAGTTGCCTATTTATCTGATACATCAAAGTGCTTAACCAACTCCATCAAAATTTCAGCTTCCCTTTTGTCCTTGGTTTAACCCAATTCCAACCTCTTTGCTAATTCTAAAAAAATGTCCTCCTTCTGTCTTTCTAAACTTCCTTGGAAAGTTTGGGAACCTCTTTAGTAATGTTAAAAGCCATTTCCATCACTTTTCATTTAACTAACCACAAGTAACAAAATTAAACGAATTTTCCCACTGGTTTTATTTGAAGATCAAAGTCACTAATTGCAATGAGTTGGAATTTGTTTGGGACCTGTTGTATCTTAAATCTGTTCAAGTCGGTTCAAGTGCCACACAGCAAGGCCCCAAGCTGTTATGACACCAATATCGAACCCCTCTGTTAATTAAAACCACACACCTAGAAAAGCTCACCTCACATTATAATCTGTCAAAACGTGAGCGACAGAGAACTCCTAAATTCCACTAATACACAAACAATAACAATTTATATGTGTGCAAGTTAGGTCGCTGAGCTTGAAGGTATGTTTTCAGAAGTTTCATCACCATGACTAGATGGCATCATCAGTGAGAGTATCTGCTGAAGCGCTGGTGGTATGTCCCGCCTCTCTATTTATAGATCTTGGTTTCTTAAAGTGGGTGAAGTCATTTCCGGTTTTTTTAGCAATACAATGTAGACAGGATCTAAATTGATGCGTTTATGGATGGACTTCTGGTTAGAACGCCATTCCTCTAAGGAGGTCCTTGCGTGTCTTAATATGTGTGTGTGCTTTGTACCAGTCAATGTGGTGCCCTTCTTTGTCTGTATGTATGGAACATAGTGATAGTGGGTCATGTCTTTTGGTGGCTAGTTGGTGTTCATGTATCCTCGTAACACGACAACAGGACAGTTTCAATGGTCGAAAAGTGATTTTATATACACTGTTTAATCAATGTGTGTGTGCAGATAAGTCGCATTTTTCATATGTGCGCAACATATTGTAAATGAACAACAGAGACACAGTTAACGAAAAATGATGCATATTATGTATAAAATTGATAAAACATTAAAACATGTTTTGATCCTCTCAACGTTCCCTCCTTTTCTGGAATTCCCAACTCTAATCTCTCATTCTCACCAGGATGTGTGCTCCAAATTCTTGATTCTGGTGTCCCAACTTATTTCATTTAATCCCCTTTCTACCGGGACTTCAATATGTTGGCCTGCTGGGTTCTTTCCAAAACTAGTGTCTGTCATATTATTGGAGATAAATATTCTGGCATCAGACTCAGTATTTGAACATATTACTCTGTTGTACATGCACTGTACAAAGGACCACAGCACACAGGCATTGCCAAAACATTGGGGAATGTTCATCTACTTCTTTCGATAATGTGGTTGCCTCATTTTCCACATCTCCATATCTATATCCTCTCTCTCGTTCTCCCGTTGTATCTAGTTAAGAAATCCACCAATTATTCTTCGTGTCCCATCTCCCAAAACTCCTTCTTTCTGTTTATATATCGCGCTCTTTTCAAGATGTAATGTGGTTATAATTAAGCAATGTAACTACAAAGACATGTGGACGTAGCTGGCCAGAGTTAATTGGAAGGGGAGCTGAACAGGAAAGACCATGGAACAGCAATGGGAGGAGGTTCTGGGATTAATTCGAAAGATAATACCAGAAATGCAACCCCAAGAACTTTAAACATACTCATGGGAGAACAAGGCAGCCATGAGTGATAATGAATCAAACCAAAAGAGAAAATATACAATGTGGTGAAGATGATTGGGAATCCAGAGAATTCATTGGTTCTGAAACTACATAACGCTGGCATCACTGACACTAAAGAGCTCTTAATCATGGTCAGGGAAAGAAACAGAGGAAACACATTCACTTTAAACACAGAAGATGGTATTTCTCAAGGAAAAAGATTCAGGTGAATTAAACATTTGCATTAAGATCAGTTAAATGTTTTTGCGGAATGTGTCTTGGAAACAAGACCCGGAGAGACAGACCCTCAGCAGAATGAGAGTGAAAATGGAAGTATTTCCACACCAGAAACCAGGTTCGGTCACTGAGTGCAGGGCTGATGGGTTAATGAGTCTCAGTGAGAATTGGGGAATAGACACAGAATTGCATTGCAGATATTGCAGCTCGAAACTGTGTATTCACGTAGTGCTGTAGACCACAGCAGCAGGAGAGACAGACATGCATTAAACCACAACCTGTAACTTTTTGCCAGGGAAACACCTCAGTCTGTGATAACCATCAACACCATCTATGGCTCAGTGACGAGTGTGGGTGAACATGTCAGAGTCAGAATCATATGAACTTTAACCTGATGCTAACTCATTAAAGCTACCAGACGTGACCAACAGATCTGATCGAAGCACTGCAGTCCTGTCACATTCAATCATAAATGATGATGGACGATTAAACAAATGACTGGAGGAGAGGGCTCCACAAACATTCCCATCCGAAATAATGGAACAGACCTGCACATCAGTGTAAAAGAGAAGGATGTTTTATCTGCACCATCTTCTGTTGAGTCGATGATACACCTCACCCTCATCATGATGCCCACAAAATCACAGATGCCAGTCTTCAACCAATTTGAATCGCTGCACGTGAGATGAAGAAACAGCTGAACACAGTAGTTACGACAAAGGCAATGAGCCCTGACCCCATTTCTGCAATAGGACTGAAGACTTGTGCTGCACAACAAGCCGTATCCCGGGGGAAGCTGTTTCATTCCAGCTCCAACTCTGACATCTCCCTGGCAATGTGGAATATTACTCAGCTACGTCCCGTCCCCTAAGCCGGGAATAATTACAATCTGACCAATTACCACCTCCTCAGTCCCATCATGACAGTCACATTGGTGGGAGTTCTTTTTGACAGAGCTTTCAAGCAGCACAGAAATTATCTGTTCATTGTGGGTTCAGATAGGTCCCCATGTGGAGATGGTGCTGTTGTGGAAATGTCACTGGATTACTACTCCAGACCAGGCTAATGGTCTGGCAGTGGGTGGAAGTTAAAAACAATTTATAAAATATCGAGATCTCAAATCTGGGGTCAGTAACATTGACCTTGAAGCTAATATGGATTGTAAACAGAATTTCCTTCTCCAATGTACTTTTAGGAAGTGAATCTCCCATGATTTCCTGGGCTGGCCTAAAAGTGACTCCAAAGACCTTGACATGTGATAAATATTTCAATGGTCTGTGAACCCCAAGCAAGTACCCCTCATTTGTATCAAACTACTCTGAGGTCTGAAAGGATGAAACCGGACAGAACACCCGGCCTCAGCATCAATGTCGGAAAAAGGAATGGGAACACAGTCCTGTCGACCCTGCAGAGACCTCCTTCCTGACATCTGAGAGCTTGTGACAACATTTACAGTGCTTTCCTAAGGACTCCACAGAAACATCGGGAATGGAAAACACATTTAGCCTCCCCATTCTAGTTCATGGAAAAAATCTCCTCAATGCACTTACCCCACACGATATACATATCCGTTAATGTGAATAACCTTGTGAAGCCACAAAATAGGCGGTGCAGTAGCACGTTTGGTCCATCGAGTTTGCTACCCATTTCAAGATAATGATGGTTGGCCCTTCATTTCCACACCGTACTCCTTTTCTCCCACCATCCCTTTACTGTCTCTAAATCCTTATTTATAAGCAGTGTCTCGGTTTCCAGATGCGAGCGTATTCCCCAAGTTCCCCAGTCAGCGAGAGCAGACATTTATTATCATTTCAATGCAGAGTGACTGCCTGTACCTAATACTGTGGCCCCTTGCTTTACATGTCCCAACCAGAGGAATTATCATCCCTGCTTCCAATCTGTCTCACCCTGTCAGAGTTTTGTATATTTCACTAAGATCTCCACTCATTTTCCTAAACCGCATGGAATACTGGCCCAGTCACCCAAACTCTGCTTCCACAACAAGACCGTCATCCCAGAGATCAGTCTGGTCATCCTTCACTGCTCTCCATCAATGTCAGGTTTGTCCTTTATTAGGTAAGGAGATCAAAACTGAACACAATACTGCACAATGTTCAAGATGATATCTCACCAAGGCCCTGTACAGCTGCAGTAAGACACCTTTTCTCCTGGACTCACATCCCCCTGAAATGAAGGTCCACTCACCATTTATATTCCTCACTGCTTTCTGTTTCTGCAATATTCCTTTCAGCGACTGGTGTACAAGGAGATGCAGATCTTTTTCAGTATTGCAACTCCCCACTTGGTGGTTCTCTATACACTGGGCAGTGTGCCAATGCCATGTCCAGTATTGACTTCTGGTTGCAGAACTCACTGCACTGCAGGGGCCTAAGAGGTTTATGCAGAAGGAAACAACAAAAATGAGCATACGTCCCTTTGTAGATCAACATGTTTCAACCAATCCCTTTCAAATGGTAGGCTGGCAATTTATCGTTTCCACCAAAGAGCACACCGTTACCTCTATACACATTGTTCTCCATCTGTCACGTATTTACACATTCACTCCACTTGTGTTAATCCTCTCGGTGCTTTTTTATAACCTCCTCACCCACTCACAATCCCACACCCGTTAGTGCTGTCAGCAGGCTGGGATATATTGAATCTGATTCCAGCACCAAATGTTTAAAGGACATTGTGAACAGCTGGGCCCCAAGCACCGATCCCTGCTGCACCTCAGCAACCTTCCTCTGTTAATTTCTATTTTTTTATTTCATGAATCTGGGTGTCACTGGCTGGGCCAGCATTTATTGCCTGTCCCGAGTTGCCCTTGAGAAGGTGGTGGTGAGCTGCCTTGTTGAACGCTGCAGTCCACCTGCTGTGGTTGACCTCCAATGCCATTAGGGAGGGAATCCCAGGATTCTGACCCAGTGACTGTGAAGGAGCGGTGATATATTTCCAAGTCAGGATGGTGAATGGCTTGGAGGGAACCTGAAGATGACAGCATTTCCATACATCTGTATCCCTTGTCCTTATAGATAGACATTGTCGTGAGTTGGACAGATGGTCTCTGAGGATCTTTGGTGAATCATTTCATTGCAGCATGTAGATACTAAAACACTGCTGCTGCTGCTGAGCGTTGATGGTGGAGCATTGTGGATGAAGGGGCAGTCAAACTGGCTGCTTTGTCCTGGATGGTAAAAAGGTTCTTGAGTGTTGTTGGGGCTTCACTCATCCAGGCAAACTGAGAGTCTCCTATTACACTTCTGACTTATGCATTTTAGACGATGGACAGACTTTTGGAAGTCAGGATGTGAGTTACTCGCCGCAGTATTCCTAGCTTCGGACCTGCTCTTATAGTGACTGTGTTCATGTAGCGAGACCAGTGTGTTTCTGAGCAATGAATACCCACCAGGAATCTGATTCTGGGGGATTCAGTGATAGTAACACCATTGAATGCCAAGCGGCAGGTTAGATTTATTTTATTGGTGATGGTCATGGCCTGGCATTCGTGTGGGCTGAATATTACTTGCCACTTGTCAGCCTGGATAGTCTCCAGATCTTGTCGCATTTGGACATAGACTGCTTCAGTATCTGAGGAGCCCCAAATGTTGCAGAACATTGTACAATCATTGGCGAATATCCCCACTTCTGACCTTAAAATGGAGGGAAGGTCATTGATGAAGCAGCCCTGAAGAAGTTTTCGGTCACTGCTCGAGGGACTCCTACAGACTTGGAGCTGAGTTGACTGACCTTCATCAACCATGACCACCTTCCTACGTGTCAGGTATGAATCTAACCAGCAGGGAGTTTGCCCCTGATACCCATTGATTCCAGTGTTGCTCAGGCCTCTTGATACCACACAGGGTCGAATGCAGCCTTGACTTAAAGGGCGGAAACTCTCACCCTACCTCTGGAATTCAGCTCTTTTGTCCATGTTTGAACCACAGTAATGAAGTCGGGAGCTGAGTGGCCCTGGTGGAGCCCAAACTGGGCGTCATTGATCAGGGTATTGCTGAGCAGATGCTGCTTAAAAGCACTGAGACCTTCCACCACTTTACTGATGATCGAGAGAAGACTGATGAAGTGGTATTTGGCCGGATTGGATTTGTTCTCCTTTTTATATACAGGAGATACTTGGGGTAATTTTCCACATAATGAGGAAAAGCCATTGTTGTAACTGTATTGAAACAGTTTGGCTCGGGGACTGGCAAGTTATGGAGAACAAATTTTCAGTACTGTTGCCAGAATATTGTCAGATTATGGACCCTATGGAGTATCCAGTATCTCCAATCGTTTCTGGATATCGTGTGGACTGAATCAAATTGGTTGATGGCTGGTAACTGAATTGCTGAGGACCACTGTAGGGGGCTGAAATGGATCATCCACTCAGCATTTCTGACTGAAGATTGTTGCAAATGCATCAGCCTTATCTTATACACTGAAGTGCTGGGCTTTTCGATCATGGAGGAAGGGGTTATTTGTGGAATCTCTTCCTCCAGTGAATTGTTTAATTGTCCCCAAAGTTTCTCGACAAGATGAGGAAGGACTGCAGAACTTAGATCTGAACCGTTGCTTGTGGGATCACTTAGCTCTGTCGATCACTTACTGCTTATGCTGTTTGGCGCACAGGTAGTCCTGATTGGTTTTTTCACCAGGCTGACACCTCATTGTCAGGTATGCCTGGTGCTGCTCCTGCCATCCTGCACACTCCATTGAACCAATGTTGATTCTCTGGATTGATGGTAATTGTTACGAGGGGGTATGCCAGGCCATGAGGTTATGCGGGAGTACAATTCCACTGCTATTGATGACCCATAACACCTTATGAACGTCCAGATTTGAGCTGCTAGATCTGTTCGGAGTCTGCTCTATTAAGCACCGTGATAGTACAACCCAAAATGGTGGAGGTTATTCTCAATATGCAGGTGTGACTTTGTCTCCACAATGACTATGCGATGGTTACGCTTACCGATACTGTCACGGACACATACTTCTGCAACTGGCAGATTAGTAAGGCTGTGGTCAAGTATATATTTTCCTCGTGTTGGTTCCTTCATCACCTGCCACCAGTTATATCCTTTAGGACCTGGCCAGCTCGATCAGTCATGCTGTAGCTGAGATACTGTTGATGGTGAACATTGAAAGTCCCCACCCAGAGTACATCTTGCGTACGCACTACCCTCAGTGCTTCCTCCAAGTGTTGGTCAGCATGGAGGAGTACTGATTCATCAGTTGAGAGAGGCTGGTACATAGTAATCTGCAGGAAGTTTCCTTTCCCATGTGCAAACTAATGCCATGAGACGTCATGGGATACAGAGTCACTGTTGAAGACTCCAAGAGCAATTCCCTTCCAACTATATCCCACTGTGCCGCCACTTCTGCTGTGTCCATCCTGCTGATGAGACAGGAGATATCTGGGGAAGGTAATGGGGAGTCTGGAACATAGTCATAGTCAAAGAATCGTACCTGACAGACAATGTCAGGCTGTTGCTTGACGAGTCTGTTTATTTCTATTCACTGTATCCTGCCAGCTGTCCCATTCTAGAAACAATTCCATATATTCGCCCCAATCCACTCAGATTTGATTTTGCAAATTGAGCTTGGAGCTTTACCAACATTTTTCTAAAAATCATAATGTTTTACATCATTGCTTCTCTTTCATTTATCTCCCAGTCTGTTTCTCAAACATAATTCTATTTCATAAATCTATGTTAGTGTTGACTATGACCATTACTTTTAGCCACAATAATTTCTGCTATACCATTTACTAACTATGTTCTATGTTCCATGTACTCTATTATTTTCCCACACCAGACTCGGTTTTCCTTGTATTGTTAGAAAGTTTTGTGAAGACAGAATGGAAGTAGGAGCTTCATAGTTCTGCCATTTCCCTGTTCCCCATTTTCCATTCTCTGGTTTCAAACAGCAAGGAAACTGCACTTGTTTTCTCATATTTCTAACATTGACGTAATTTAACAAGCAAATACAGTTCACTCTTATAACCCTTATGAATATAACTCTTCAGAAACTCATCAATTCCTGCCATAAACTGCTCAATAATTGACCTTCACCATACACTCACAGGGGCATAGAATCTGTGCCGACAGAAATACAGCACGATCTATACTCGTCCCACTTTCCTACACCAGGCCCATATACTGGAATGTTATGACACTTCCAATTGCTCGTCCAAGTGCTTTTTAACGATCGTGAGGTGATCATTCCCCTCTCAGGAAGTAATCCCAGAACCCCACACCTCGAGGTGAAAAAATGTTTAAATCATCTCTGAACCTCAAACTCTTCACTTTAAAAGTGTGCTCCTTTGTTCTTGACCCTCTGTCTAACAGGAACAGCTGCTGGCTATCCACCCTGTCCGTGTCCCTCATAATCTTATCCTTCTGAATCACGGACCCCTCAGCTTTCTCTGTTCCAAAGTAAACAATTCGAGCTGATCCAGCCTCTCTCCATAGCTGATATGCTCCATCCCAGGGAACATCCTGGTGAATCACCTCTGCACCCTCTCCAGTACAATCACATCCTTCCTGGAATGTGGTTCCCGGAGCTACACACAGTATTCCATTTTGTTCGAACCAAAGCCCTGTATTGCTCTTATAATCTACAAGGAGAAAGTGAGGACTGCAGATGCTGGAGATCAGAGGTCAAAAAATGTGTTGCTGGAAAAAGCGCAGCAGGTCAGGCAGCATCAAAGGAGCAGCAGAATCAACATTTCAGGCATAAGCCTTCTTCAGGAATCTGCCCGAAACATCGATCCTCCCGCTCCTTTGATGTTGCCTGACCTGCTGCGCTTTTCCAGCAACACATTTTAAAGCATTAACCTGTCCAATCACATTCAGGGATGTGTGGAGAAGCACAATCTGAGCTTCCCAGTGTGCTGCCACTCATTGAGTCCTCCCCTGTCTGGTTCCTTCTCCCAAAGTGCATCACCTCATATTTATCAGGGTTACATTCCATCTGCCATTGATCTGCCCATCTGACCATTCTATCTGCATCTTCCTGTAACTTAAGGCCTTTCTCCTCACTGCGAACCAACCGGTCAATCTTTATGTCAAACATACACTTACTTATCACACCTCCCCCACTCTCCACCTAGCCCCCTCCGCATTCAGATCTATATATTGTTATGAATAACACAAACAATAAGCAATTCAGCACTGATCCCTGTGGTACACCAGGGGACACTGGTCTCCAGTCACACAAACAGCCTTCTCCCAGCACCCTCTGTCTCCTGCCACTAAGACAATTTTCGTTGTAACATGTCAAGTTATCATTCATATTGTGAGATTTTACTTTATTTTTCAATTTCCCATGTGGAAATTTGTCAAAGGCCTTCCTACAAAACTATATAATCGATCTCCTCAAACTAATTCAATCAAATCCATTGGATGTGACATTCTTCTGATAAAGTCATGATAATTGTCCCTGATCAAACCTTGTGACTCTGTGTGGAGTTCGATTTTATCCTTCCCTGTTTTATCCAGTAGTTTCCTTAACAGTGATCTAATACTCACTCGCCCACAGTTCCCTGGTCTATCTCCCCCACCCTTCCTGTGAAATGGAATCATATTAGCAGTTCTCCAGTTCTCTGGCACCTCCCCTATGGCCAGATTCTAATTAAAATATTCAGTCAGGGTCTTACCTCCTTCGACCCCAACAGACGCCTGTGATACAACTCATTCAGACATGGAGATTGGTCCAAATTTGTACTGAACAAAACCTCAAATACTTTCTCATGTTTTACATCAATCTGTTCAAGAGCTTCCCAGTTCATCTTCTTGAATTCTGTACCTGCATCCTCCTACTCCCAAGTAAAATAGATGTGAAGGTCTCATGTAACAATCCATCAATGTTCTCCAGCTTGACACACAGATTGCCCCTTTGGTTTCTAATGGACACTAACTGTTTGCTGATTTTCTGTTCTACTTGTCCGTGTGGAATATCGTGGGATTCTCCCTTATCTCGCCTACTTGTACTTCTTCATGTCCCTCTGTTATTCAGTCGTTTCGATGTTTCTAAGATTCAGCACAATTAACTCTCATGTTTTGAAACTCGAGATTACAGGCTGAGTTTCCCCATCAGACAATCTTGCATTTTACGGATTAATCTGGATAATACCTTTTGCAGTTCCTCTGTAGTCAGTATATTCTTCCTTAGATTGGGATTCCGAACGATACACAATATTCTACGTTTTGTCTCACCAATGCTCGATGGAACTGGTGCACGACATCCTCTATCTTCCAATTACATTCACATGAATGTAAACCTAATTTTTACTTTCCCATTTGCATATGTTCTTCCGAATACCTCTCGCTTTCATTTTTCTTATGAACTTGCTGTGTGAGCTCTTTAAAAAAAGCTCTTGAACATCCAACTGTACGTTATCCATTGGTTCTTCATTGCCTATGTCCACAAGAATTAGCTTCAAACCACTCCAAATAATGTTTGCCACTTCTGGTTTTCCTTCCATCGGTACATTCTCACACTCCCCAGTTATGTTATTCCTATCTAAATATCTAGTAGCATGTTTTTTTGTAATCGAGTTCAACAGATACCTGACTGCGGATGACAAAATAACAGGTCTGTAGTTTACCATTCTCCAAATCCATGCTTTCTTAAAAAATTGAACAATATTTATAAGCTTTTCCTTATCCAGATTGGCTAAAAGCCTTTCAGGAATGTGTCGGAAAATAAAGTGAAAATCCGCGATGCAATCAACATGTCTATTGCTACTTCCTCTGACATTCTTGTATGAAGTACATCTAGTCTGTCAGATTTATAAATACTCAATCCAGCTTTCTTTTCAAAGATAACCCCAACACTGATAAGAATGACCTTAGAATTTACTTACACAAGTCCCATGGTCACTTGGTATTTCTGGGAGAATTTCTGGACATTCTTCCATGAAGATAGACAACGAGAAAGTGTTTCTTTTCCCAGCAATTTCTCTGTTCTCTGCAATAAATTACCCTGTCTACACACCAACTGTTCCACATTTGACATTGCTTTTATTTTTTTCATACATCGATAGACGCTTTTAAGCAGTCTTTATGTTTTTCTTTCATTTGCACGCTTTTTCTCTGTTTGATTTTATTCTCAGTTTCTTGGTCATCCTTTGCTGGGTCCTACATTTCTCTGAATCCACTGGCTGACTGCAACACTTGGCATTTTTCTAAGCTTCCTCCTTTCATCTAATAGGTAGATGAAGGTGGGGTTGAAAGTGATAGTCAGAGAGGAAGGAGGGTGGAACAGACTGATAGGGAGGAAGGTGGACACATAGTAATGTTCAAAAGGGCGGTGCTGATTTGGAAGTTTGGAGTAGGATAAGGCGGGATTAGGGGAAATGGGGAAATGGGGAAATCCATTATGATCCCCTGTGATTGGAGTGTCCGGAGGCAGATGAGGAGGCTTTCTTCCTCCAGGCTTCTGGTGGCTTGGATTTGGCGATGGAGCAGGCCCAGCATCCGCATGTCCTTGGCAGAGTGGGAAGGGGAGTTAAAGTGCTCAGCCACAAGACGATGGAGTTGTTCAATGTGGCTATCCTAGAGATATTCTCTGAAATGATCCACAAGTTGACTTCCTGCCTCACTAATGTAGAGAAGACCACATTGGGTTTAATGGCTGCAGTAGATGAGGCATTCTGTCTCCCTTCGTCACCTATCACTTTCAATCCCACCTTCATCTCCCTATCACAGTCCCAGCTACCTCCCCCCTGCCGCACCCCCTTCCCATTTATCTCTCAGCCCCCTTGGCCCAGAAGCTTCATTCCTGATGAAGGGCTTATGTCCGAAACATCGATTTATCTACTCTTAGTATGCTTCCTGACTGTGCTTTTCTAGCACCACACTCTTCGACTCTGATCTCCAGCATCTGTAGTCCCCACTTTCTCCTCACACCTTCATGGCTTGCATGACTCAGATTTATAACGGTTACTGCAATTATAACAAAAATTGTCTTGTACTCAAACAGCATAAAAGAAAACCAATACATTGTGGTCACTGTTTCCAAAAGGTCCTTGACTGCAAAATTTTCAATTAGCTCTTCTGATCACTCAACACCAATTCCTAAATAACCTGATCTCGAGCTTAGTGCTCGACATAATGTTAATGTAAACCATCTCACACGTGGTCATGAGATCCAGTTTTCCCAGCATTCGCATTCAATTGGGTTAACACAGTTTAGATATAATTTAAACAGTACATTATTACTGAAGTACCCACAAATGTGTATATCTCACTTCCTGTTTTATAACATGTCCAACATTTGTATTGCAGCTTTCACTTTGATATATAACTCCCATCAATGTTTGCTCCTCCTTGCTGTTTTTGCGCTCCACCTTACTAGATTCTGTGGAATCTGAGCGACGTGGGCTCTGAGGAGATTAATGGGAGAGATCATCTCGCCACATCATTTATGATCTTCTCAAACTTTAATGTCTCCAGAGCTCCCATTATGCTGATGGAGTAGAGAAGGACAATGATAGTCCAACAATGCTCTGTTTCCCCCAGAGAGCTGAGACAGCTCTAAGCTGGGTGGGAACCTTACAAAAGGCTGGTAAAGTGTTGCTGCTGCTGTACAGGTTCTTAGTGAGATGACATCTGGAGTAGTGTGTACAGATTTAATCTCTTCAATGAAGAAAGGATGTTGTTATATTGGAAGCAGCTCAGAAATGTTTCCCTCAACTGATTCCTGCAATGAAGGTGATAGCTTATACAGAAAAGATGATCAGGTTGACCAGTAGCCATTGGAGTTTTCAAAAATTAAAGATGATCTTACTTGAACATAGATGACAGAAGGAGTCAACAAATGAAGCGAATTACGCAGATAGTGGAGGAATCCATTCCGTTCTCCAGCCTGTGACACAGGAACAACAGGAGGATACTCAGGCCTTCGAGCCTGTTACAACAAAACAGGACGAGGCTATTCAGCCCCTAGAGCCTGATATACATTTACAGAAGGAGGTCAATCAGCCACTTGAGCCTGTAACAGTAGGCCATGCTGCACCAGTATCCTGTTAAACAGCAACAGGATCAGCCCATTCAGCCTCCTCAAGTCTGTAACATAGGAACTGGAAGAGGTCACACAGTGACTGGAGATTGTTACACAGGGATAACAGGAGGCCATTCAGACCAACCGGGCCTATTGCAAGGGAATTGGATAAGGATAAAAACTATCTGAGACTTCTTTCATGATAAAGGAAGAGGTAATTTAGACTCTTGTCTGTTGTATGGGAACAAGAGAATACCAATCATTCCCACACTCCCATCTCCGGTATACATGAGTAGACCGTTCAGCATATCCACCTCTTATGTGGAAGTATGAGAAGACCCATCCGCCTCTCAAAATGTTACACAGCAACAGGAAGATTCCATATCTCTCAATCTTCTAAAGCATCAACTTGAGGAGGTCATTCTGGCCTTGGAGATGACAAAATGGGAACTCCAGAAAGATGTCAGCCCATCGCGTTAGTACACCAGCAGGATGATGAGTCCATTCAGCCATACATGGCTCTTTCACAGCAATTGGAGCAGATCTTTTAGAGCCTTGTGCCTATTAAACAGGAATTCAAAGAAAACGTAAAGGCTGCCGGAAGGGAAGAACTTATAATAATGGTATACATTCGGGACTAAAGTGTAACAATAAACTATTATAATTTAAGGCTAATTGTTAGAGTCCATTGTTCAGGACATTTGCAAAGTTAAACTACAATCCGTCAGAGTCAACATGGTTTTACAAAGGACAAATCAAGTTTGAATTGTTTGCTTGAGTTATTTGAAGATGTCACAAACAAGGTGGATCATGGGAGATGGAACATATCTGGTCTTCCTGAAGGCATCAGATATGTCGCTTCTCCAAAGAGTAAATGGTAAGATCAGACAACATGGGTTTAGGAGCAATTTATTAGCTCGGATGGAGGATTGGTTAACCAACAAAATGCAGTCACATGGAATAAATGTGTGAATTTATTTTGCCAAATCCAATTTGTGGGGTGCCATTGATTTCAGTACTCATGCCTCAACCATTTGCGATCAATGGTGTTACTGTTACGGTTGATGGGAGAGAAAATACGATGCCACATTTTCAGATGACACGAACATCGGTGGGAAATTACTTCGGAATGATGATGCAAAAGATTTTAAAACGATATGGATAGGTTGGGTGAATAGGCCAACATTTGGCAAGGAAAATTAAAGTGAATAAATATGGGGCTATTAAAGTAGGCCAATAGAAAGACAAATTATTATCTAAATGGAGAGAATGTTCAAAGTGCTTAGGTGCAGAGGGATCTGGGTGTCTGCTTGCATATCACAGAAAACCTGCCTGTGGGTACTGCAAGTAATGAGAAATGCAAGCCTAATTTCAGTGTTTATTTATAAAAGGATAGAGTAGAAAGGTAGTGAGTATTGGTGTAGCTATGCAAGGCATTAGTGAGGCTGCAACTGGAGTACAGTTTGAGTGTCCTGCAGAATGAGGTAGTTCCGTTGGAGGCAATTCAGAAGAGCTTCATTAGATTGATTCCATATTTGAAGTGAATGTCTTTTGAAGAGAAATTGAGCAGTTTAGGCCTATACTCTCGAGTTTATAAGAATGAAAGACGATCTCATTGAGGTCTGTAAAATGCTAAAAGTAATTGAAAATGTAGATGTGGAGTGGATTTTTTGTCATGTAGCGCAATCTACAACAAGAGACGAGAGCTTTAGGATGGAGAGATGGCAGGAAAGTGGAACAGAGGCCGCGTTTACATCAGCCTCATCGAGGGGTTGGATTCCTCAAAGATGCTCCTTGTTCTTATTCAACTCTTTCTGTGTTGCACAGGAATGGGAAAGGACTGGGCATCATACAGGAGCAGGCACTCAGGATAAATCAGTCTCAATCAATTAGAGGAAATGTAACCGGTGGAGTCACACAGTGACCAGCGCTGGGTTCTCAACTATTTACAGTCTATATTAATGATCAGGAGGATGGAACAGATACACAGATGCTGAGTTTGGTGATGTCGCTGTGGTTAGCAGGAGATGAAATTATCAAGAGAGGGTGGAGAGTCTGCAAATAGATTCAGAGAGGTAAAGGCAATAGATAATAGTTTGGCAGGTGGAATTTAACATGATATAACCTGTCATTCCATATACAGGAATAATGGAAGGAAATATGATACTGAAGTGGAGTGGGATTAGAGGACATAATGATATTGGGTACTGGGGGTTTCCCACAGACCCGTTCAGACATGGGAGGGTTTGCTCCATCCCTGATCATCTGCTCCCAGACACTCCAAGTGACCCCATTGCTCTCTGTACACATGGAATAGTTTGATGTGGTTGATTGGTGGTGGGGATAATGTTTTGAAACGTGCATCAAGGGGACAGCCTTTATCCAAGATGTATTCATTTCTTTCTACGTGGAGACCTGATGACGATGGGAATGTCTGACTGCTTCTGAATGAAAAGGCCGTGAATGCTGCCAGAACCATGGGATGTTTTCACCAATACGATATACTGTGATTGGCACACTGTAACATTAATAGAGAGAGAGAGAGCTCCTTCGGTTCTTCTACCTCTCTCTATTGACATGGGTTACTCTGCAGATGCCATGCACACCATCGGGAATCCAACTATACTGGAAACACCCGGCAGCTCCCTGCTGTGGGAGAACCAATGTATTTACCTCATCCACTATATATATCCTCCATCAGCCAATGGTAACATTGATGTTGAGATACTGGGAGATGATGGATATGTCACCTAGTCCTGCCTGGAAAGTTCTGGATCATTGAATCTGAATGAATCTGTGACCCTCACAGCCCCCGGCAGCACCATCCTGCCCCTGGTGTGAAGCTGCAGGTCGTGTTGAAGGAGGTGACACCGCTCTGTGACCAGCTCCTTGTTCAATCAGTGTCCCCTCACACTCTGCTCTTGGGTAACGTGGAGCTTGGGAAGCTGTTCCTGGAAAACCCGGGGTGGGTCCAGCAGATCCCCTTCCCACACACACTCACTCTGTGGTTTCAGAGCTTCCCCTCTCTGCAGCCTCTGCTCCATTTGGTATTCATGTTGCAGATCCAGATGCTGTATATACAGTCTCCATGCTCCATCCAGAGTTGGGCCACCAAATCCTCAGGTCTCCCTGAATGTCTGAGGCAGCTCACAGCACAACCTCCAGCAAACCATCCCCAGCATCTCCACAAAATTTTCAATTACAGGATCCAGTCAGAAACCCCTTGGTACAAACGTTCTGAACCAGATAGATCCCCGCTAAGTATTTTAAGAAGGCCGTTTAGACTCAAACCTTTCCTTATTTTGAATATAGATGTGAAGTGTGTGTTCCAGATACGTTGCAACTGGTCAAACCACTCGACATTAAGCAAAATATAATCTATTCAAATGCTTCAGTTAAAATACAATCAAAGAAAAGAACGTTTTGGGAAAGCTTATATGTTGGAACACTTACACAAACAATAGATTCTGTAACTTCTTGGTTTACACCGCTTGGCACAAAGATATATTCAAATGCAGATCCTTCCAGCAGTTTTCCAATCCAGGAGGAAACAACATCAACAGAGATCTTAGAGAAAAGCAGCTGGGGATCATGTATTGAAACTTCCAATCCTTTTGGGATCCCCAGCAGCTTCTGAATGCTTCAGCTAAAAACAAATTGAGAAACCCTGGTCTGGGAGAGCTGGACACTGCCCTTCCATTGTTAGCACCGTTTTAATGAAACCTAAAATCTCAGTTATTTACTTAAACTGTTTTCAGACAGCAGTTCTGCACATCTGCCTTTAAAACCTCTCTTCAAAAAGAAACCAAGAGAAAATAAGCTTTTTACAGTGATAGTATTCTCACAACTCTATCTTTATTAGAATCATCCATCAATATACAAAGGTGGATTCATTTTAGACCACCTAATCTCCCTCTATTAGCAGACAGGAATGAATATGCTTTACATTGATTTGAGCATACAAATATTGACAACTAGTTTCGATTTCAGTCATTTTACTCCTGCCACAGAATGCTTTTGTCTTTCTTCATCCAAGTCTCCACAACGTGTCAAAACTTAGGTTTTCTCGTCCTGTCACCTGTATAATTTCAAACTGAATGGCAGCAATAATAAGCTCAGTCGAAACAGACTGACATTTTTCTGCCGAAACTTCTCCAAAAACTTTAAGGGGTCACAATCAGTGATAAAGATTTGTCTCATGTATGTTATTCGCAAGTTAAATGCTGAAATGTTGTAACGCCAACACCAAGCTCAAGGCCTCCTTCCTCATTGTGGAATAAATCTGCTGATGTTTCCACTGGAAACTCCAACCACATGTTACATTATGGAGCACTTCTCATCTCTCCAATAGTCCTTCTGAATGGCATAGCTCCTCATGTCTCAGCATACAAGGATTACATACTTCTGTACATCTTCATGCTCTAACCTCTTTACCTGCTACTCCTGGCCTATGCCAGTAAACATTACTCTCACAGGTATATGTTTTAAAAAGATCTCGCACATTCTTCTCAATCTCTAACAGATACTAAACTTTGATTTCTGAACTCAATTGTCATCATCAGCCATTTCAGCTTCTAATCTTGCCATTGTTACTCTCTGCTATTCCACACGAGTTCTCACGACTGCAGGAAGTGAATTGTTGAACTTCTCCAAAATAAGAATCTCTCTAAGAGTGCCATAGGTTTGTTCTGTTTTTAATACCCTTACCCACCTTTCAAAATCACTTTGTTTGATCCTTTCAAACTCAATGTGCGTTTAACCAGGGACCCTTTTTTAGATGCTGTCTATTGGCTTCTGGCCCAAGCTCATATGGATTTCAGATGGCTTTCTTCACCACCCCATACTGGCCAGATACCTCCTCCGATAGGGATGCAAATACCTAACAGCTTTGTTTTGATCAACTAAATCCACATGGTCACTGGGCACTGCATTTGTTTAGCCACTTTCTCAAATGAAATTCAAAAGGCTTCCCCATCCTTCTCATCAAATTTAGATAATGCCTGGATGTATTTAAACAGAACCCCATTAGGCAATTGGTTACAATAGGGTTGCTCAACCTCACTATCCTCCTCATCCTGCCGACCTGCTACCTTCATCACCGCCCTCTATGTCAACTTTCCTCTCTAACTGCTAACATTTTAAGTTAAAACTCTCTGCTTCTCTTCTGTCCTTTCCTCTCTTTCTTCTTAATTTCCTTTTCTTTTACTTCTACTTTTCATCATAATTCAAGCTGTTTCAATTCCTTCTCATGTTCAAAGTGCCTCATTTGAAATTGAATTCCAGTTATTTCCAAAGAGTCTAATGGCAGTTCTACTAAATGTAATTGCCGAGCGATAGCTGTAATTATCTCTCATGTTCTCACAGACAAACACAACCCCAACTCCAGCTTGTCTGTCAATTCCTACAGTTTTGCCTTCATTCCCTTTTGTAAAACCCCCAACTTTACTTCTTCCACGTCCAGAGAACTCTTAATGACTGAAAGAATCTTCATTCACAAAACACTGTTTAACCAAACCAAATTCAACATCCACAACAAAAGACACTAACAACTACCATACACAACCTTTGAAACCAATAGCCTCCCCTGCATACTCTCCAGTGTCTGCATGAGCTTATTCTCGATTCTCTGGTTTCCTCCCACAATCCAAAGATGTGCATGTCAGACGAATTGGCCATGCTAAATTGTTCATAGTTTTCAGGGAGGTGTGGGTTGGGTGCCTTAGTCGAGGTAAATGTGTAATAATAGTCTAGCGGAATGTGTCTGGGTAGGTTACTCCTCGGAGGGTCGGTGTGGATTGTTGGGTCGCATGGCCTGTCTGCACACTGTAGGGAATGTAATTCTAAACCCAATTGGAATTATCGATTTAGAACCAGACAAGAGTCCCCAGATTGCAATAGACCAACCAGACTGCCTCAAACTAGTTTAAGAGGGTAGCTTGGATGCCAAACCTTTCTTATTATAAAGGTAGATGTGAAGTAGGTGTTCCAGATGTGATGTTACTAGTCAAACCACTCACCATTAAGCAAAACACAATATATTTAAACACTCTAATGAAAATCCATTCAAAATGACGAGGAATTTAGAATAATCTAACTATTGGAAACCTTAACCGAATAATGGATATAGTACCTTCTACAGATGAACTGTTCCAATACGCTAACATCCCATAAGTACACCCCTTGGCAAAAAGGTACATTCAGACACACATTCTTGCATACAGTTCTCCAATCCAGTAGGAATCAGCATCAAGTCAGGTTTCAGAGAGAGTAGCAGCTGGGGATAAGTTACTAGGCCGTTGTTACTACTATGTATTATAAACCTTAAAAGCGTCGTAAGTTATTTATTTGAGCCGTTTTCAGTAGGCAAATGGCCTTTAAGATCTCTTATTTTTTAAAAAAGCAGAAAATAACTTTTTTTTAAAAAAAGTGACAGCATTGTCACACAATTTAGATGCCTGGTCCTTTACTCTAGGGGCTTCCTCGTGCTACTGATCGCAAGGTCACCTGAGAGAGACAAATTCAGCTACAGACCAAGCTACAAGGATGTGTCTCATAACTTCTGAAACACGCCTGTCCATGAACCATGCATGGGACATACCGGGAAGTGAACAACAGCCTGACACACACCATTTCACTGTTTCTCAGCTTCATAATGATTGCACTCGATACACTAGGGAGCCAAAAGCAAAAGCCAGGGAAAGATACAGAGGAACAGAAAGATTCACATTAAAGACAGAAAGAGACAGTTAATTAACTGAAAAGATGTTGTGGATATATGGGGAAAAAGGCAGGGCAGTGGGACTAACTGGAGAAGTAAGATCTTCGACAGAAAACTTACAAGAATGTGAACATTGAATAAAGGCATTGCCAGATCAGCTGAAATGGTTTGTTACATCAAATTCTGAATCTGCTTCACAGAACACCACAAACAACATAAACGGGGACAAGATGACAGCCCAGCATGGAGAGCTGTGCAGAGCAGGCTGGTGTGTTGCTCAGTAAACTGCACTATCTGCCCAGCATAGAGAGTATTGCAAACTTTACTATCAGAGGCAAACTATACTCGCATCAGATTACTGCCTACAATGGGAAGATTTGCTGTGTGTGTGTGTTCATCAGAAACTGAGGGACAGTGCGTGTGTGTGGGTGCGCGATAGGAGTGGTTTAATGTGAAACTCATTGTTTGAGAAGGAACACATGGAGGAAATTATTTTAAATAAGAACAACTAGCAGGCGTTTTGTTAGTCGACAGAGAACGAGAGAAGTTTCATGAACAGATGAGATAAAGTGTTTGAGAACATCAAAATAAAGGCATTGCCAGACACAATAGCAATACACATCGGCGTGCACATGACTGACAGATGGATGGGAGTTTGGTGTGAGTTCGAATCAGATTTGCTTTGGCAGGTTTGAAGCCGGAGCGTCAGCGGCAGATTATTGGCTTCCTTAAGCCTGTATTTCATAGCTCAAGGTTCAAACAGGAGATGGAATAAGCCAGTGAGATATATTCTGGAGTGGTGGGTATTTCAAGTTTGAAATGGTCAGGGCATGGTGTCAGGAAGCAGCTCATGGTCAAAGATATCCCCCTCAGTTGTGACTTGTCTGCTTCAGCCGCAGATATTGGCCAGGGATGGGAGGGAAACAGTGCAAGGAAGTGGAGTTTGTAACCAGAACAGTAGAGAATGATCTCCATGCTGTTAATACTTCACTCACAAGGGCAATGATACAAAAAATTGTAGTTCTCCGCTGACACTGAGTAGGTCAACATAGAGATCCATGAGTAATAATGTCAGAGCAGAGAGGGAGACAGAGGGAGACAGGAATTGAACGCATTAATTGATGTAGTTAGGAGTGGTCTGTAGAGTGAATCTATGGATTGAGAGTTTCAACAGGAAGATAATAGGGACAAGAAGTTAGACTATTTCAAAGAACAGTAATGCAGACATAACTGGTTTATAGAAAGAAAAAATATGGACAGTGACACTTACCAGGAACACCAACGATAGCCAGGAAAGGATAATAAAAATGTTGAATAATGAGAAGTGCGTAATAGATCCGCAATGATAATGACCACCAATTATTTGCAGAAAGATACCAAACATAATTGGATAAACTCCTGTCTATTGTTGGAAAATGGCAGTCTAATATTCCCAGATTATGATACATTTTTGGAACATTCCAGTCTAATATTCCCAGATTCTGATCCATTGTTGGAACATTCCAGTCTAATGTTCTCAGATTCTGATCCATTGTTGTAACATTCCAGTCTAATGTTCTCAGATTCTGATCTCTCCTCCCCCTTTCTCCAAATCTGCTGCTCCATGTCAGTGCTGTCGGTGATGTTCTCGCCCATGTTATGTGATAACACATTGAACGGCTCTCATTTATCATCTAAAGATGGAAATCCTCCACTCGAATAATTAGAATCCATGGAGATTGACATTAATCACAGTCACTAAACAAACACTGGGTAACCGAGCAAAGGCTACGAGAACAGATGAATGGGCACCGCACAACAATCAACAGACAGGAGTATTCCCTCCCAGTTGGGGAACACTTCAGTGGTCCAGGATATTCAACCTTGGACTTTCTGGTGACCAGCCTCCAAGGCGGAATTCAGGACAGGTAGCAGCGAAAAGAGGCTGACAGCGAATTTCGATACACAGAGGGAGGGCCTCAACCGGGACCTTGGGTTCATGTTACATTAGAGGTGACCACCATTGCACTATGCACACACACACAGGCACTCCTATACACACACATACATACGGACACACATGTACACAGACACGTACACAGACACTCACACACACCCTTACAGATACACACACCCACACTCACACGGCACTCTCTCAGAGACTTAGACCACTCTACACTCATCCACACACATATACACTCTCTGTCACTGATACTCAAAACCCCCCACCCCAGACACGCACACACACTTCCACACTCACACATGCACCCCCTCACGGACTTAAGACACTCTACATCACTACACACACATATACATTCTCTCTCACACTCACAACCCCTCAAGCCAGACAGACACACATATACAAATCGACAGAGACCCACATGCACACATATATTTAGTGGGATGAATTTGCACTTGCAGATTTACATTGTATTTTGCTCAAAAACTGCATGAATTCATGTAAAACTCTGAGCTCAAAAACTGCATGGATTCATGTAAAACTCTGTTATCTCACTTTTCAGATTAGAATCAATCTAAACATCATGGTATAGACATAGAACACAGGGGGATAACATCTTCAATATATTGTCTAGCTAACACTCACTGTTACAGCTAACCTGAGAATGCAACGTTTCTTTTTAAAAGGTTTTGTGATTTACACATGAAAGAAGTGAAACTATCATGGTATTCGAACAGATGAAAGACTCAATAGAAAATCAAGGGATTTTTCAATGTATAATTTCAGTTACATCACACTGTAAAGTTTTGCGATAAATTCTGTGCCTTAGAATTGTGCCCTCCACTATCAGCTGATGAAGGAGCGGTGCTCCGAAAGCTAGTGTGATTCCAACTAAACTTGTTGGACTATAACCTGGTGTTGTGTGATTTTGAACTTTGCACATCCCCGTCCAACACTGGCATCTCCAAATCACGACTGAGCAAACAGGCTCAATTAACCAGTTCCACACATCACTTTTCATATAACTACATTAAAAACATTTACTGGGTTTGGATGGAATGGATGAGGGTTGCTGAGGGATGAACCATAAATCTTTAAATCTTTTTTTAAACTTGGAAATGAGAGTATTAACAGGACACTGCAGGGGTCTATATATGTTTCCACTCTGTTTATGAAAGAGACAGTTATAAAATAACAGATCGGTTGCATAAAGATAACTTGGGTGGGCAAGTTTCTGGATTCCTTATTGACCAGTGTGAGGATCCTCCTGGTTTTAAGTGCCCTGCGACCAAATCCTTTCATAACCTTGAGACAGAGCATTGAGACTGCTGCTCAGCAACAGGCCAAAGCAATTCTGTCCCTATGGACCTCTTACAGAGGGATAAGAGAAGGCCATTCAGCCCATACTAGCCTGTTGCTACTTGAAAAGATGGAAAGCTGGAACATTGGCACATTTTGCCAACAAGGAGAAAGTGAGGATTGCAGATGCTGGAGATCAGAGCTGAAAAATGTATTGCTGGAAAAGCGCAGCAGATCAGGCAGCATCCACAGAGCAGGGGAATCGCCGTTTCGTGCTTTTCCAGCAACACATTTTTCAGCACATTTTGCCAACAGAATCATTCAAAACAAAGAAATGTGTCACTGCAGCTCTATGAGGTGTTACTGAGAGGGCACCTGGAGTACATTGTGTTGGTTGTGTTTCTGTAACTGAGAAGGGATGGATCTCCATCAGATACAGTTTAATGGCTGCTCGTAATCTACGGGTTGCTGTCTCATTTAATGTCTCGGGTCTGTTACACAGGACAGCAGGAGGCCATTCAGCCTTTCCAGTCTATTACAGAGGGCCACGAGGAGCCCATTCAGCCTCTCGAGCCTGTTACAGAGGGGCAGGAAGTGTTTATTTAACTTTCTGTTACGCATAAATATTAGTTTTAAATTAGTTGTGGAATAGGAAAGACCTGACGTAAACATTAAAGTTCTAACTTTGAACAAGGCCAATTTTGAAAGTGTTAGGCGAGCCCTGTGAAAGGCTGATTGGAATACCCTATTCACAGGTAAAGGGATGGTTGGAAAATGCAAGGCCATCAAAACGTGGTTTCAGAGAGTCCAGAGCAAACGTTTTCCCATTAGTGAGATGGGCAAGGCTGGTGTGTGCAGGGAGTGCTGGATGGCTGGATATATTGATGCTCTAGCCAAGGTAAGGAAGGAGGCATATGTCAGGTAAACAGTGTTGAGATCAAGTAAATCCAGAGAGGTGTGTAAGGGCAGCAAGTGCATAGTCAATGTGGAAATCAGGCCAGAAAAATGTGGACATGAGATAGCTTTAAAAATAGGGTTAACGAGGCATTGAAGAAATTCTACAAATCCTTTAATGGCAAAAGATTAACTTGGGAGAGAACAGGGCCCGTTAAAGATCAGTAAGACTATCTTTGTGTCGAACCACACGAGATTGGAGGGATACGAAACAAAAATTTCTCCTCAGTATTTAATGAGGAGGAGGTTCCAAGAGCGAGAGAATGAATAAATATACAGTGATACATTGAAAGGTATCTATATTACAAGGAGGTGTTTGACATTTTAAAACACATAATGGTGAACAAATCCTTGGGACCTGATCAGTTATATCCCAAATGTTTGTGAGAAGCCAGGAAGGATTTTGATGATGTATTCGTATCATTGATTTCCACAGGTGAAGTGTCAAAAGACTGGAGGGCAGCTAACATAGTGTGATTATTGAAAAAAGTAAGGGAAAATAAACAGGTAACCATAGATCAGTGAGCCTGACGTCAATGGTGACTAAATTGTTGGAGGGGTATTTTGTGGGAAAGGATGTGTATGCATTTGAAAAGACGAGGACTGAAGAGGGCTTTGTACATTGGAGATCACGTCTCACTGACTCGGTGTAAGCATTCGACGAAGTGATGAAGATGATTGATGAAGGCAGGAGAGTGAATGTTGTCTTTATGGAATTCAGTAAGAAAACCTAAATGTTCTACATGGTAGACCGGTTAGCAAGGTTAGACTGCCTGGGATCCAGGGAGAGCTCGCCATTTAGATCCAAAATGTTCTTGAATATTGGAGACAGGCCGTGAGAGTGGACATTTGTTAATTAAACTTGGAGACCTGTGACCAGTGGTGTGCCGCAAAGATCAATAGTGGGTCCACTGCCTTTTGTCACTGATACAAATCATTTACATTTGAGAATATGAAGTGTGGTCAGTAAGGTTGTAGATATTAACAAATTTCATCGACCGTAAAGAATGATCTCTCAGACTATAATGGGACCTTGTTTAGGTGAGCAGATAGAGTTTATTTTAGTTTCATGTGAGGTGTTGCATTTTGGCAATACAAATCAAGGCAAGACATGATAGAACTCCATAGAAATTATTGAATCCCTACAGTTAGGAAACAGGCTTTTCGGCCCATGTTGGCCACACCGTCCCTCTAAACAGTATCACACTGGACAAACCCCTACCCTATCCCTCTGAGCCTGCATTTCCCATGGCTAATGCACCTCCCCTACACAACCCTGGGTACGGTGTGCAATTTAGCATGGCCAATCTACACTCACCTGTATATCCTTATTCTGTCGGAGTAAAACATAGCACCCGCAGGAAACTCAAGCAGACACGGGGAGAATGTACAAACTCCACACAGCGAGTCATTCGAGGATGGAATTAAACCCAGGTCGCTGCCCTGTGAGGCAGCAAAGCTAGACTAGTGGTGCAGGTTCTCTGTTCCTTGAAAGTGCTGTCACAGGTAGACAGCACAGTCATGAAGGCATTTGGTGATCTTCCCTGTATTTGTGCGTGCTTTGAATCGAAGCATTTGCATGACATTTAAAATGTGTACAGGACATTGGTTTGGCCACTTTTGGAATATTGCCTTTAATTCTGGTCTCCCTGCTGTCAGAAAGGAGTTGTCAAACTTGAAAGGATGCAGAAGAGATTTAAAAGAATGTTGCAGGTGTTGGAGGGTTAGAGTTACAGTGAGAGTTTGAATAGGCTGGGACTATTTTCAAGTGTTGAGGCTGAGGGCGTCCTTAAAGGGGTTTATAAAATCATGAGGGGCATAGATAAGGTAAACAGTCAATGTCTTTTCCCAGGATAGACGAGTCCAAAATTAGAAGACAAAGGTTTAAGGTGGGAGGAGAAAGATTTTAAAAGGGAAATGAGGGACAACATTTTCACACAGAGACATCTGTTCGTTTGGAGTGAACAGCCAAAAGAGGTGGTGGAGCCAGGTACAACTACACCATTTAAAAAGCATTTGGATGGATAGTGGCATGGGAAGTGTGTAGAGGGAGATGGGCCACCTGCTGGCAAGGGGGACGAGATTACTTTAGGATATTTGGCGGTATGGATGACAAGACCGAACGATCTTTTTCCATGCTGTACATCTCTGAGAGTCTATTGACACTTCAGTGTATTATACGGGAACAGGAGGAGGCTATTCAGCATCTGAATTCTGCCAGTCCGCTTGTTTGCTAAATTACTGAGAGTCAAATACAAAAATACATCATTCAGATTTTGATGGTGTTTTACAGAAACAGGAGAAAGGCCTTTAGTCAAGAAAAGCTGAAAAGAATGTGAAGAGGCCATTCAGTCCCTCACCTCAATTCCACAGGAGCAGCAGGTGAGCACAGAGCTATTGGAACCTGTTAGTCAGGAGCAGGAAAAGGACATGTATTTTCACAAACTTGCGATCAGGAGGGAATCATTCAACTGCTTGAAACTGGGAAACAGGAACAGGAGACTCAACTGTTCCAGACTGGGACACAGGAACAGGAGGCAGTCACTTAACTGCTCAAAACTGGGACAATGGGAAATCTGGATTCTACTGAGGCCCGAGGATCCTGTTACGCAGGAACAGGTGGAAGGGACTCACTCCCCACCAGTATGGGACACTGGGAGAGAAGCGGAGTTTGCTTGGAACAAACAGAAATAGATGAATAAGTTGCATCAGTGGTCCATTCAATCCTGCCCCACCACTCACTAAGACCACGGCTGATCTGATCGTGATTCCCTCATTCCATTTTATGGAGACTGCCCTCTCTGCAGCCTCTGCTCCGTTTGTTGGTCATGTTGCCGACACAGATACTGTAACAAAAGTTACCATGACTCATCCAGAGGGATGGGTCAAACCGGATGAGTCAGGATTTTAAAAGTCCAATCACAAAAATGAAAACCCAAAATAAAGGCATTGCCAGATGTTTAGTTCTCTCGCATTCGCAATCCAACTCACCTAACTAGCCCATCCATTACATATTCAGGATGGATCACTGTGTAGATCCGGCTAGTGTCTGCTGAATGCAACCCAGCTATATCCAGAGTGAAACTACATGCAGCCCAAACCAATGCTGGATCTATAATCCTGGGCTAAATGTCCAGCATGGGGAGCTGTGCAGTGTGCACTGGTTCATTCATATATAAACCCAGGTTGTTGCATTGTTCGGTAACACTGTGTTAGATCGCAGCCCAGTGTGGGGAAACTTGCAGCCAATTTTGGAACTGACAGGATGTGCAGCTCCCATCCATTTACAGCTCCATACCTCCACTGTGCCTTGACAAGGGATGTTGCGAATGTGAAAGTCACTGCGGGGAAGAGATGTAAATGGAAACAATTTAAATACCAATAGTTCTGATTAAGGCGCGTATCACTCTAGTATTTAAAGATGAAATAACTGAGACGCTATCCAATGAGATTTTGTAAATGATGCAAACAAGTAAGAGGGGGATGGTGATGTTATCGTGGTTGTACTATATGTCTTCAAATAATCAATGGGAATTAGAAGAACAAATATGCAGGGAGACTGGCGAGACTTGCAGGAGAAATAGGGTTGTCATAATAGGTGATTTTAATTATCCTAACACAGACTGGGACTTCCAGTGTGTTAAGAACTTAGATGGAACGAAAGTTGTTAAGTGTGTTCAGGAAAGTTTCCACAAGCAATTTTTAGAGTATCCTACTCGGGAAGGGACAAACTCGACCTACTGTTGGGAAATAGGAATGGATAGGTGACGGAGGTAAAGTGGGGGAGAATTTTGTGATAAGTGACCAGAGCTGTATTAATGTTAAAATAGTAATGGTAGGGACAAAATTGGTCCACAGATTCAAGTTCTAAATTGTTGGAATTAGACAGGGGATTGCAGGGCTTGATTGGAGTAGTGTAAAAGGATTCAGGGAAGGTGGGAGGGCTTCAAAAGTGAGATAGCTCGAGTTCAAGGTCTATATGTTCCTGTGAGGGTGAAGGGAAAGTGAGGCTGGAAGAGAGAATCCTGGATGACAAGAGATATTGAGGCTCTGACCAGAATAAAAGGAGGCTTCACTCAGGTACAGGTAGCTGGGACCAAGGGAATCCCTGGAGGTACACAGGGGATACAGGAGTTTACTGAAGAAGGAAATGAGCAGGGCTAAAGTGGGGTATGAGATAGCCTTGGCTGAGCAGATTAGGGTGAATCCAAATTCAGTCTAGTAAAGAACAACTAGAGACAGAATACGAAGCCTTAAAATCCAAAATAGGCATGCATGTGTAAAACTTCAGGAGATGAATGAGGTCCTCAAATTCCCCTCTGTGTTTATCATGAAGAAAGACATGAAGACCTGTGACCTTTGGGAGGTTAGTTGCGATATCTTGGTACAGTCCATATCACAGTAGAGGTGCTGTTGGTCATATTAGAATGCACAAAGTCAGATAAATTTCTTGGTCCTGACCAGGTATATCTAAGAGCACTGCACGAGGCGAGAGAATATAGTTCAGGGGCAAGGTTCCGGAAGACTGGGCAGTAGCAAATGTTATGCCCTTATTCAGAAGGGCTGCAAAGAAAAGCCTGGGAAATATAGACCAGTAAGCTTCACATCTGTTTCTGGAAACCACTTGAGAAGGTACGGAGATATAAGATATGCATGCAATTGGAAAGACAGAGTTTGACTTGGAGCAGTCAGCATAGCTTTGTGCTTGGCAGATCATGCCTTAGAATTTTTGTTAGAGTTTTTGAGGAAGTGACCAGGAAGATTGACGAGGGCAGGGTGGTAGGCATATTCTATATGGATTTCAGTAAGGGCTTTGATAAGTTTCCACATGGTAGGCCGCTCTAGAAGGTTAGATCGAATGGACTCCAATGTAAACTGGCAAATTGGTGACACAGTTGGCTTGACGTTATGAAGCAAATGGCTATGGTGGAGGTATGCTTATCAGACTGGAGGCCTGTAACTAGTGGAGTGCCTCAGTGTTCGGTCCTGGGCCCATTGCGGTTTGTTATCTATATCAATGATTTGGACCAGAGTGCACAACGCAAGGTTAGTAAGTTTGCACATGACGCTAAATTAGGAGACATCATTTACAGTGAGGAACATTATCAGAAATTGCAGCAGTACCCTGATCAGCTGGGGAAGTGGGCTGAGAAATAGCAAATGGAGTTTAATATAGATAAGTGTCTTGCATTTAGGAATGTCAAATCCAGGTAGGAATTTAATTACGAATTATAGTGCCTTAAGGCATGTACTGCAACAAAAGGACGTTGGAGATCAGATGCACGGTTGTCTGAAATTTGAGTCATAGGTACACAGGACAGTGAAGAAGGCTGTTGGCACATTGGCCTTCATCAACGCGTTGAGTATAGAAGTTGGGACGTTATGTTGCAGTTGTACAGGATGTTGGTAAAGCTGTATTGGAGTATTGTGTTTAGTTTTGTTCAGCTTGCTCTAGAAAGGATATTATTGAACAAGAAAGTACGTAGAACAAATTTCCAAAGATGTTCCCTGGGCTAAAGGCTCTAAGTAATAGGCAGAGGATGGACAGATTAGAGCTTATTTCTTTACAACGTAGGAAACTGAGAGGGTTCTTATAGAAGTGTAGCTCTTATAAAATCTTGGGAGGCGTGCATGTGGAGAATACTTCAAAATCTTTTACCAAGGTTGTGAAATCGAGGACAAGAGGACATCCATTAATGTTTGGAAAGGATAAAGAATAAAAAAGGAAACTGAGGGGCAACTGCTTTACATAGAGTATGGTACGCATATGGACTGAGCTGTCAGTGGAAGTGATTGAGGTGGGTACAATAACAACATTGAAAAGGCATTTGGACAAATACACAGATAGAAAATGATTAGAGGGATACAGAACAAGGACAGGGGAATGGGATGAGTCTGGATGGACATTTTGGTTGCCATGGACCAGCTGGGCCAAATAGCCAGTCATACTGGCAGTCTCATGCAGTATGACTGCAAATGAGTGTATTTTGGGATGGAGAAATGGTGGGGGGGGGGGGGGGGGGCGGGGAGACTGAGATAAAATGTCATGTAAGGATATATTCACAGGTTCAGAACGCTGAAATGAAGACATTCCGATATTATCATGCAACACAGGTCAATATTTCGAAGAATTATGAGTGAAAGGTATATTGCTGTGAGTTCAGGCGATGCAGAGTTTTGGATGAGCATTTGTTCTGCAGCTTTGTACCTGGGAGTGAGGACAGCAGAGTCTTCGCCTCACTGGGCTGAATCTAACAAAAAACTTTCTCAGTGATATTTTCATTGAGTGTGACAGAGGGGTTGTCTGCATGAGGCCGAGCTAGTTTCATGGTTCTAACTTAACAAACTCATCTCATTAACTTCACATCCTACTCCATAGTGTCCCTCTCATACAATGCCAGCCCGATTCTGACAACCATCATGACTAGATGTACTCACAGTCGCCCGGATGTTCCTGGATAATCCGTAATACCTGACACTGGTGCCATCTTTAAAAGATCAATGGCACCCAGTTGCGCTTTCTCAGTTTAGATCTGCCCTGCACATTTTTACCAAGCATGGCAATGAAGAGGAAATTACACTAAGGTTTGTCGACAGCAGCACGGAGGTCCTGGTGCATGCGCTCGTACAAAAGGGGACCATTCTCTTCCCAGAGGGGGCCACACCACCAGACCCACCGAAAATGGGCTGAGCTCACCATCCAACTCAGTGCAGTATCTGCGGTCTGAAGAAATGTCCAGCAAAACAGGACAAGCATCAATAAGCTTCCCCACTCTGTCAGGATAAGCATCACCATATTTTCTCTGCTTCCTCACACTAACTGTATATCTGTTATAGCACCGACCCCCGAACAAGGTTCATGCTCCACCACTCATACTACTGCATGCAGCCCCTCCCCTCTCTTTCTCTCTTGCCTTTGTAATGCCCCCCACATAGTTAGAGAATATTCTGCAGAATGTCAATTATGGAATGTTACAGGTATTGTTCCAACTTATTTCCAGTTTCAGGAAAACGGCTGTGCCCCAGTGCGTAACACTAAAGAGGATGGAGTCGAGATGTACATTTTTCAATTCGTTTGGGGGTGTTCTTATGGTTTTCTCAGCTCCATGTTACAGGAACTTCCAGTCATTCAACCTCCAGGTTCCTGTTACTGAGCAGACGATTCTCAGACACTTCATACCCCGGGTTTCTTCCACCATGTGTTCAGAAGGCATTTCTTATGGGGACAGACTCTCCTTTTAATATATTTCACCTGATTTATAAATTCATGCAACAGTCAGCATACTTTCCACAGACCAATCAAAAACACGCACTTACTTTATGGTTATCGATATCAATCACGATTAGTCATTCTGGTTATTTCACTTGTCTCACCTTATTGTATTCAGCCAAAGACAGCTTCCAAACACTTGTCTCATTATAAAATATAATTTCTAGCAGAGAGCATTTTTATCTCTAATCCACCTTTTCCCTTGTCATTAAAATTTCTCTTGTCCTTTTTTTGTGACTGATTCTGTGTGCAACATTACACAGTCTCCCACTCAGTTGGCTGCATGGTTGGTTTGTGATGCAGAGGGAGGCCACCAGCGCATGTTCAATTCCCCAAACTGACAGAGGTCATCATGAAGGGAATGCTCTCTCAACCTCACCCCATCACCCGTGTGGTGGCCTTCAACATAAACCACCACGAATGGTCTCTCTCATGAGAGTTATTTGGGACTCTAATCTATCAATGTTAGCATTTTAATTTTTTTAACAAAATTTTTTATTGAAAATGATATTTTTTATTATTATATGAAACCAATAGCAAAACAACTCAAATAACTGAACAAAATTACACCCATGTGCATGTATATACAAAATAAGTTAAAGTCTCTAAACGGACAGAAGAAAAGCAAAAATAAACAATAAATAATACGGCTCAGCATAACAGAGTGATAGCTCTCGTTCTTCGAGAGCATGAACTGATACACATTCATATGTTCATAATTGTTAATATGTGATTCATTAGATAATATCGTCATGGCTATATAAAAGCCCCTCTTAGAGTGGCAGATAAGCCTGTATCGTGATAATCCAAAAAGGGTTGCCATATCTGATATAAATCTCTGCTTTTCGGTGCACCATACTGGTGAGAAAGTCCAAAGGGATATTCTCCATGTGAGCTTACAACGTGACAAAAGACCCGGGGGGTTTTCAGACATCCAACACAACAGAATATTTTTCCCGGTACAGGAAGCGTGGGGGAGTTACTAAAGGAGTATTGGGCATCAGTATTTACTGTGGAAAAGGATATGGAAGATATAAAATGTAGGGAAATAGATGGTGACACCTTGCAAAATGTCGATATTACAGAGGAGGAAGTGCTGGATGTCGTGAAACGGTTAAAGGTGGATAATTCTCCAGGACCTGATCAGGTGTACCCTAGAACTCTGTGGGAAGCTAGAAAAGTGATTGCTGGGCCTCTTGCTGAGATATTTGTAGTATGGATAGTCACAGGTGAGGTGCCAGAAGACTGGAGGTTGGCTAACGTTGGTCCATTGTATAAGAAGGGTGTTAAGGACAAGCCAGGGAACTATAGATCAGTGACCCTGACGTTGGTGGTGGGCAAGTTGTTGGGGGGAGTCCTGAGGGACAGGATGTGCATGTATTTGGAAAGGCAAGTACTGATTCGGGATAGTCAACATGGCTTTGTGCGTGAGAAATGATGTGTCACAAACGTGATTGAGTTTTTTGAAAAAGTAACAAAGAGGATTGATGAGGGCAGAGGGGTAGATGTGATCTATATGGATTTCAGTAAGGGTTTTGATGAGGTTCCCAATGGGAGACTGAATGGCATGGTTAGATCTCATGGAATACAGGAAGAACTAGCCATAAGATACAGAACTGGCTCAAAGGTAGAAGACAGAGGGTGGTGGTGGAGGGTTGTTTTTCAGACTGGAGGCCTGTGACAAGTTCAGTGCCAGAAGGATCGGTGCTGGATTCACTACTTTTTGTCATTGACGTAAATGATTTGGATGTGATCGTAAGAGGTACAATTAGTAAGTTTGCAGATGACTCCAAAATTGGAGATGGAGTGGAGAGCGAAGTGGGTCACCTCTTCACCAAATGGCCAATGGGCTGAGAAGTGACAGATGGAGTCTAATTCAGATAAATGAGAGGTTCTGCATTTTGGGAAAGAAAATCTTAGCAGGACTTAAACACTTAATGGTAAGATCGCAGGGAGTGTTGCTGAACAAAGAGACCTTGGATTGCACGTTCATAGCTCCTTGAAAGTGGAGTCGCAGGTAGATAGGATAGTGAAGAAGGCGTTTCCTTTATTGGTCAGAGTATTGAGTACAGGAGTTGGGAGGTCTTGTTGCGGCTGAAGAGGACACTAGTTAGGCCAGTGTTGAAATATTGCTTGCAATTCTGGTCTCCTTCCTATTGGAAAGATGTTGTGAAACTTGAAAGGGTTCAGAAAAGATTTACAAGGATGTAGCCAGGGTTGGAGGATTTGAGCTATAGGGAGAGCCTGAACAGACTGGGTCTGTTTTCCGTGGAGCGTCGGAGGCTGAGGGGTGACCTTATTGAGGTTTACAAAATTATGAGGGGCATGGATAGGGTAAATAGTTAAAGTCTTTTCCCTGGGGTCGGGGAGTCAGAACGAGAGGCTATAGGTTTATGGTGAGAGGGGAAAGATATAATAGAGAACTACGGGGCATCTATTTCACACAGAGAGTGGCACATGCATGGAATATACTGCCAGGTGATGTCGGGGAGGCTGATACAAGTGCAACATTTAAGAGGCATTTGGATGGGTAAATGAATAAGAAGGGTTTGGAGGGTTATGGGCAGGTGCTGGCAGGTGGGACTAGATTGGTTTGGGATATGTGGTTGGCATGGATGGGTTGGACTGAAGGGACTATTTCCATGCTGTACGTCTCCATGACTCTATGATTCTATGACTTATATTAATCTCTGTTTTTTTGGTGCACCATGCTGGTGCGAAAATTCAAAGGGATATTCTCCATAATGAGCTGACAAAGTCTCAACAGACCCGGGGAGTTTTCAGACATACAACACAACATAATATTTTTCCTAGCATAGCAAGTAAGGATATTTTTTTTCCCATGTGCATCTGTGTAAGATACTCTGGGCAGGCCCAAGAAAAGAGAAACCAGGTCCATCTCCAATTCGGTCCCCAAGACCCACTCTACCACACCGAACACAGTGCTCCAATATATACGAAGCCTGCAGCAGGACCACATGCAATGAGTAAGAGTGTCTGTAGTCATTCTGCATTTCGGACGTGCTGAAGATAATCCCACTTTGAATTTTGAGAGAAAATCTGGTGTCAGATAGACCCTATGAAGATTTTTCAACTGCATGGAATGGGTTCTATTACAGATCAAAGTACTTCAAACATTTTCACAAATATCCTCGCATGTCTCCGAAAAGATCTAAAGCCTCAACTCTCTCGCAAACAGACTTCACGAAGCTGCACAGTCTTGTCTGCGGGGACACTCTCCAAAAAATGGTAAAGGGTACATACAGAGAGTATATTCTTTACAATAATCACCTGGCCCATAACCCTCCGAAAGCTTATTATTCATTTACCCATCCAAATGCCTCTTAGATGTTGCACTTGTATCAGCCTCCCCGACATCACCTGGCAGTTTATTCCATGCACGTGCCACTCTCTGTGTGAAATAGTTGCCCCGTAGTTCTCTATTATATCTTTCCCCCTCACCCTAAACCTATACCCTCTCGTTCTGACTCCCCGACCCCATGGAAAAGATCTGTATCGGATCTATAAGTGTCTTGTAAAGTTGTATTTTTGAATCAAATCTCAAATCTGGAAAAAAAAAGAAGTCTCTACTAGGTAGTCCATACTTACGAGTTATTTGATCAAATGGTATCATTGTTTCTCCTTCAAGTTACACGTGGTGGCTCGGTGGTTTGCACTGACTCACAGTACCAGGGTCACGGGTTTGGTTGCAGCTTTGGGTGACTGGATGTGTGGAGTTAGTATATTCTCAACTATGACTGCGTAGGTTTCCACCCACAGTCACAAACATGTGCATGTTAGATGACTTGGCCATTGCTCAATCGCTCATAGTGTTCTAGGATCTGTAAGTTGGGGCATTAATCAGGTTAAATATAAGATGGTAGGGGAATGGGTGTGGGTGGGTTACTCTTCAGCGGATCGAAGTGGACTTGCTGGGCCCAAGGACCTGTTTCTACACTGAAGGGATTCTACTAATTCTAAATCACCCAAACAAGGTATCCCTTTCGCTGCCCACAGTTTAAACCTGGAATCCATTATCCCCGGTATATCAATTATAGGAGTAAGAAACATGGTTTCGGCTGTATTGCCTCGATCTGACGCATTGTCCTTGAAGTTTTAACAGTATTGATAATCATTATTTTATGACAATATTCCATAAATGTTGTCATTTTATCTAAGAATAACAGACTAATAAGGGTTCACTTTGTCTGAGAGGGCTCAATGACTAGCCATATTGATGCCGAGACCTCAGCAGCCCAGGCACTATCATACGATGAAAAAAACTTAATTGATTGCTTTTAATCGGGGAGATCTACTCCTTACAATCTGTGGGGCAGTTGCAATTTTGTTAGCTAGATAAAGAATCGCTTATGGTGTCAAATAAAAGAGCTAAACCAGCCATTATGTTTCCGAAGTATCTGTCTGGGAAACATTATAGAAAGCATTTGTACTGGCTGTAGGAAATGAAGAAGGACATTCATTTTAATAACAGCTACTTGACCGAGCCAGCGTATTGGAATTGCGTCCCATCTTTAAAGGTCTTGTTTAATTTTGTCAAACAAATGGACATAGTTCGCATTAAATAAATGATCAAAGACAAATGTACTGAATATACTGAAATAGGGAAACCACCCCAGTGACCATTTAAAAGGAAACCAGGATTTGCCCACAGCATCAGGTATTTCCCTAAGATCTCCCATAGGCATGGCCTCCAACTTTGGAAAATTAATCTTATCGCCCGGAAAGGCAACAAGAGAATCAATGCATTGCATTACATGAACTACCGAAATTGCGGGATTTGAAAAAAAAAGATCCTCATTTGCATACAATGTAATCTTTCGGACTTCGATCCCACCTCTGGGTCAGATATATTGAAATCCATATGGATGGCCTCCGCCAGTGGCTCAATCCCCAACGTAAACAACAATGGTGAAAGGTGTCAACCTTGTCGGCTGCCTGGAGGAATATTAATATTACTGGTTGGCCACACCATTAGTGAGAACCGCAGCCAGAGGATCGCGGTAATGACCCTCACCCACTTAATAAAAACTTTGGGTAGACCAAACCGTTCTAATGTACAGAAGAGATCCGGCCACTCAACCCAATCAAATGCCTTCTCTCATCTAACGAGATCAATAATCCCTGGACAGATTGTTGTTGACACTGTTGGATCATATTGAGTAAATTCTTAAAATTGTAGGAAGATCTGCGGCCCTTTAAAAAGCCTGTTTGGTCCTCTTTGGTAACGGAAGGCAGCAAAGTTTCCAGCCTTAATGCACGGACCTCAGACAGGATTTTGAGACCAACATTTAAAAGTGAGATTGGCGTGCAAGAAGGACAATCCTCCAGGGTCTTCCTTTCTTCAGCATCAGAGAGATATGAGCCTCTATTAAGGATGGAGGGAGGGGTTTGTGACTGTATGAGTGACGGAACACGTTAAACATCAACCCTGACAATAGGTTTATAAATTATTTATAAAATTCACTAGGAAATCTGTCAGGAACGTGCACCTTTACATTCTGAAGCTGCTTCACACACTCCTGCGCAGACAATGGTGCATGAAGGCACAACACTTATTCAGGGGTTACTCATGGAAAACCCAGGTTCTTGAAAAATGACTGCATCTTAATCCATCTATCCTCAAAACGTTCAGTCTGAAACAATTCGGTGAAACATCTCGGACAGGAGACATTAATCTTTTTGGAATTGAAGGTAAGGATCCCAATACCTTCCCTAACTGAGGTAATGGCTTAAGAAGGGCGATAGTTTTCCTGGCAAGATAGGCTAAATACTTGCCTGGCTTATCACCATGTTCAAACAGCCTTTGTTTTGCAAAAGGAAGTTCCTTCTTGGCTGTCTGTGTGAGCATGGAATTCACTGTAGACCGAAGCGTTGTAATCCTCTGCAGCTTAGCCACTGAGAGACAATCACAGTATGTACATTCGGCGGTCCTCAGCTTTGCCTCAAACCAGCGTTCCTGCTCCCCCTTCTGCTACATCATAAGGAATAATTATTCTTTTGGCATAAGCCTTAGCAATTTCCCATAGAGTGGATGAGTTACTGGTTGAATCTGAATTAATGGCTTAGAAAGACCTGAATTCATTGCAGTGGCCAGCAAAATGGCACAATGGTTCGCACTGATGCCGCATAGCGCCAGAGATGCGGGTTCAATTCCTGCCTCAGGTGACTGTTTGTGTGTAGTTGACACATTCTCCCTGTGTCTGCGTGGGTTTCCTCCCACAGTCCAAAAATGTGCAGGTGAGGTAAATTGGCTATGCTTAATTGCTAGTAGTGTTAGGTGAAGGGGTAAATATGGGTGGGTGTGGACCTTTTGAGCCGAAGGGCCTGTTTCCACACTGTAAGTAATCTAATCTAACTAGTCAATTAACCAACTAGTCTGAAGAATAAAGGGACACATTCGCTAGTGTCTCGAATATATTATATTGCCCTTAATCTTAATCAATTACTGCTTCAGGGTCAGAAATGGTAACATTCCCAATTGTGCAGGATGCCACTGAGTCTAAGATTGTTGCAGGAATGGCGAAGACATCAACCCTTGTGTGGCATTTATGCGAGTTAAAGAAGAAAATAAAATCCCTACTTGTGATGTGGATCTGCCACCAGACATCCACCAGCTCTCGTTCTGCACACATATCCACTAATTGCTTACATTATAACGAGGGTATTAGGGCACCTTTAGACATTCTGTCCGCCTTGGGGTCCAGAAGACTTTTGAAAACTTCTAGAATAATGTGCCACGATGCAAGATAACTGAATTTGGAAAATGCATCGACCAGGAATTTAAGAGGGTACGCTGGGCGTGTGGGGGTGGGGGGGAGGCGGTGTGGGCAATAAACATTCAAAATACTATATTCTTTACTATAGTTCAAGGCTTTGGGTATTATGAGCCTCCCGTGAGTGTCAAATACAATCTAGTAGGTTAAATGGAAGATTCTTTTTATCTATTATGGCTTCTCCCCTCCTCGTAATATTAAAAGAGGAGAAATAAATCCGATCAAGCCCGACCTGCTGAAATGTCAAATGTTTCTTGTCATCCACGTGCATCTCCTGCAATAGGACAACATCCACCCTCTCTTTTTAAGACTAGAAAGTAAAGTTTTCCTCTTGACTGGCCAATGGCTCACCTTAATGCTCCAGGTAGACCATTTAAGCACATCATTACCCAGAACACACTGTAGCAACATTTGAACTCGAGTGAGGAAGAACTCAAATTACTGATCATTAATAAACAAAGTCTCATATAGCTTAAACACTACACAAACTAAGGCTACTGCAACTGCCAACTCTCACAACTTTCAAAAATTAAGCATTTTAAGTAAATGGCTGGGATGGAGTGGGTTAGGGAACCACTTTGCCCGTGCTGTCATACAGAGCCCAACAAAGCAGACCTTCCAGATCGCCACCATCTTGGATTTCCCCTTAACATTTTATCGATATTATCATTTCATTTTGCATTATATTCCTGGATGTGCTGGAGCACTGTGTTTTTTTTTTAAACCACTGTCAGCATTTCCCCAACACTGCACATTCCTGCCATTCCCCGATAATCCTTGACTCCGTTATTCTTTATGAACCTTCTGTCTGTGCCTCAAACATATTCAATATCTCTGCCTCCAATGCTCTGCAGGGAATGGAGTTCCAAATACTCTCACCACTGAGAAAACAAAAATTAACTTCATCTGTGTGAGAGATTATTTTTGTTTCCTTACCTGAGAAAGGATATAATTAAATTGGAAGCAGTTCGGAGATGTTTCACTTCATGTATTCCATATAATAACATGGATGATCTACTCCAGGGCTCAACTCCACTATCTTGCTGACTCCTTGTATCCCTTCACACCTCTGCGATTTAGGGAATTCCAGACATTCACTACCTTCGGAGAGAAGACATTACTCTGCATCTCAGATTGAAATTGATTTTCCATATTCGGTATCTATGTCCTCGAGTTCGACACTTTGCACAAGAATGGAAACATCTACCTTCTCCAACCCCTTCTGTGTCTTGTATGTTTGAGCAGTATCACTCCTCATTCATTTAAACCACAATGCATAATCGCCTAACCATTTTAGAGATGCTCAATAACACAATCCTTTCTTCTCGGGAAACTGCCTAATGTGCCATCCAAGTTACTTGCTGCATCAGCGTGCTGACTTTATGTTTCATACACAGGAAGACTCCAATGCCTTTCCTGTTCCTTTTCTGGAAGTCCTCTACATTAAGCAACAGCCTGCCTATTGATTCTCAGTGTCATCCTCAAACTCGGATATGTATTGCACTCAGCTCCCTCCTTCAGGCTGTCAGCATAGATTGCAAATAACTGATGCCATCAGACTGATATTTGTGGTACTCCAGCAGATAAACCTTGACCATAAAGATCCATTAATCCTGACTCTCCGATTTCTGTGTCAACCAATCATCATCCCATTTTTATACTGTATCCGACATCCTGGAGCTTCTGTTCTGTGTAAGAACTTTTAATGTGTAATTCCTTGGAAAATCTCTGGAAAGCCTGGTGTCCACCAGATCCCCTTTATCAAGTCCGTTTGTTACATTTTCAGGCATCTCCAGATATACTTTGCATGATTTTACAGGGCAAAATATCATTTCCCTTTCACAAACCACACTGACTCTACGTGAAGCTTTTCTAAATGTCCATGCCCATTCCATACCCACGCCACCCTCTGTGTAAGAACGCTGACTCTTCATCCCTTTTAAGTCTACCCTCTTTCATCTTAAACCTATTCCCTCTATGTTTGGATTCCCCTTTCCTGTGGAAAAGACCTTGGCTATTCACCCTATCCATACCTCTCATGATTTTATAAGTTTCTATAATGTCACTCCTCAACATCCTACACTCCATCTGATACTAACTTCAAGAACAAGCATTTAAAGATAAGCACTGCAAAATTGAAACAATATTAAAAATGACAGGTAACCAACACTCAGCCCAAATGTCATACTTTGATTTGTTTTTCTCCATGTTACAATACTAAAGCAGCATGAAACGCTTACTAGTGCCAATAAGAAGTCAAACACCTGAATTCCTTTATCTAAAGATGGTGATGATGATGACAGTGAAAATGTATCTGTGGCCAGATTTATATAATAAATGTTGTGCTACTGAGACTTTATGAAGCTCTGGTTAGGCCCCATTTAGAGTACCGTGCCCAGTTTTGGGCCCCCCACCTCAGGAGGGACATACTGGCACTGGAGCGTGTCCAGCGGAGATTCACACGGATGATCCCTGGAATGGTAGGTCTAACATACGAGGAACGGCTGAGGATCCTGGGATTGTATTTATTAGAGTTCAGAACGTTAAGGCGAGACCTAATATAAACTTACAAGGTAATACATGGCTTGGAAAGGGTGAACGCTAGGAAATTGTTTCCGTTAGGTGAGGAGACTAGGACCCATGGGCACAACCTTAGAATTCGAGGGGGTCAATTCAGAACAGAAATGCAGAAACATTTCTTTAGCCAGAGAGTGGTGGGCCTGTGGAATTCATTGCCACAGAGTTCAGTGGAGGCCAGGAGGCTAAATATCTTCAAGGCAGGGATTGATAAATGCTTGATGTCACAAGGAATTAAGGGCTTCGGGGAGAATGCGGGTAAGTGGAGTTGAAATGCCCATCAGCCATGATTAAATGGCGGAGTGGACTCGATGGGGCGAATGGCCTTACTTCCACTCCTATGTCTTATGGTCTTTATGGTCTTATACCACATGGTCATCATACTCCCTCCTGGCCTCCGTATGACTTTGTGTGGATGTGTCTTCTTTATCTTGCATTCAATATAGAGAACCCCTTTCCTCCATTCACACCTTAAATTCGACACGTTTTACAGAATCTTCTCATTCACCACTGCTAAAAGCCCGTTTTTCATTTGCCGCACCCTCTTTTCCCTGCTACCCATCCTCCACTTCTGGCAAGGGATTAAAAGAGCATTTTGCAATTGTATTCAGTTTCAATGAATTGTCACACTGGACTGGAACCGCTAACTCTGTTTCTCTGTCTCTGCAGATGTTGACTGACCTGCTGAGTTTCTCCAGAAATGAATAGGCACAGAACACATCTTCAATTAAACAAATAACTGTGGATACTGGAAATAAAAATGCAAAAACCTTTGTAGAAGGTTCACTGGAACTGAAAATTTAACTCTGCATTCACTCCAGAAAATTCTGCAACACTTTTAGCAATTTCTTCAGTAATTTCTATTTGTTGAACAATTTCCAAAGACATATTGTCAAAGATGCCCAAACATCCTGTCTAACATGGAGTGCCGTACACTGCGAACAGAGCAGTAATGCATGGTGACAAGTTCCTTGACTCTGAAACTGCATAAGGCTGGCATCACTGACACTACAGAACCTCTGAATCATGGACAGGGAGAAAAACAGAGGGAAACACGTTCACTTCAAATACAGAAGATGGCATCACTGAAAGGAAAAGATTCAGATTAGAACCTTAAATGGATATAGTTTATGTAATAAATTGGAGGCGTGACACCAAGTAAAGACTTCCAGCAGAATGAGAACATGAAAGTGGAAGTATTTCCGCATCAGAAACCAGAGTAGGTCACTGAATGCAGGGCTGATGGGTGAATAGGTCTAGTAATGAACTGGGACCAGTCAGTAGAATTGAATTGTAGATATTGCAGCTAAAACTGGGTTATCATCTGATGCTGGAGATTTCAATGACAATCTGTAACTTTTCCTCCAGGATAGTCCATCCGTCTACCAGTTCCATCAAGCCGATCCATGGGTCAGTGACGAGTGTGGGTGAACATGGTCGGTTCAGAATCACGTGCACCTAAACCTGATGACAACCCATTAAAGCTACCGCACTTGACTGGTTACACTACAAACAGCAGGACTAACATCTGATACAGAGAGAGAGATGATCCCAAGACTAACAAATCGGATCTAAGCTCTGTCGTCCTGTCAAATCCATGCACAAAAGTCAATGGACCATTAAACAACTTACTGGAAGAGAGGAATCCACAAATATCCGCACCCTAAGTAATGGAACAGCCCTGTACGTCCGTGTAAAAGATGCAGTATCTGCACTATCCTTAGCCAGAAGTGTTGAGTCGATTATCCACCTCACCCTCACCATGATGCCCACAGAATCACAGATGGCAGTCTTCAACCAATTCAATTCATTGCACGTGACATGAAAAAAAAACAGCTGGACACTGTAGATGCGACTAATGCATGTGGGCCCTGACACCATTCCTGCAATAGGACAGAGGACTTTTGCTACAAAACAAGCCGTGTCCCTGGGGAAGCTGTTTCTTTCCAGCTCCAACTCCGACATCTCCCTGTCAATGTGGAAAATTACTCAACTATATCCAATCCGCTAAGAGGAGGATTACTGCAAGCTGACTCTTTACTAGTCCTTCAGTCCCATCACGACAGTTAAATTGGTGGGAGTTCAAATTTGACAGAGCTATCAAGCAGCACAGAAATAATATGCTCAGTGTGGTTTCCGATAGGTCCACATGTGGAGATGGTGGCGTTGTGGAAATGCCACTGGATTACTAACCCAGACCAGGCTAATGCTCTGGCAGCTGGTGCAAATTACAAACAATTAATAAACAATTAATAAGATCTAAAATCTGGTGTCTGTAATAGTGATCTTGTGTTCAATATCAGTTGTAAACTTCGATTTGCTTCCGCAATGTACTTTCAGGAAGTGAATCTCCCATGCTTTCCTGGTCTGGCCTAAAAGTGACTCCAGACACACAGACATGTGATCAACTCTTCAATGATCTCTGAATCACCCAAGCAAGACACTCAATTATATCAAACTGCACTGAAGTCTTAAATGATAAACCCGTACCGAACACCAGGCCCCAGCCTCGTTAGTAGAAAAGGGAATGGGAAACACAATCCTGTCGACCCTGCAGAGACCTCTTTCCTAACAGTCGAGAGCTTGTGACAATATTTGCAGAGCTTTCCCACACACTGCACAGAAACATTGTGACAGGAGTAGGTCATACAACACATTGAGCTTTCCCTGTGCTAGTTAATGGCCGAACATCTCCACAATGCAGTTTTCCCCAAACAATAATCATATCCCTTAATATGTTTAAACATTGTGAAATATAAAATGAGGACTGCTGTCGTGCCTTCAGCCCATCATTTTTGCTCCTCCATTCAGTATACAGGCAGTTCTCCGATAATACATGCTGATTAAATACAATTTGGCTTCAATGTGATTCGTGAATCTTTTTTCTATAAAGTGAATTCCCGTTCACTGTGACGCGATTCCTTGCAGGGAACCAGCTGAACAGCAAAACCCTGCCTCAGGATCCTCTCTCTGCAAAATGTACAAACAATGTGGTCAGCTAAAACAGGAATGCAATGCGCTCATGAAGCCTTGAAACTGAGCCTGAAACTGGAAATTGTAGACTACAGTTAGAAAGAACTTAATTTCAAACTGTGGAGAGAATCTTGAGGAGACCTGGAATTCCCCATCGGCATCACGTGGTTATTCCACCCCCACGTGCTTTCTGGTGAAAGGTACAGTGCTCCAGTGAGTGACTGTAGTGTGAAAGTGTTACAGTTATGGTACTGTTCCATTACAACATGTGATTTAAAGATTTATTTAGACTGAACTGGTGTGTGTGTTAGTCTAAACTTAATTTTTGGTTTTTACTGATATTTTTTGGGGTTCGCCCCTTACCCTCTTTTTTTCCCATAGACCCCATTATTAATATTGCACGATTTTCGACAACACAGTGTTGCACAGAAACACAGCTACCGTGTTATTGGAGAACAACCTGGACTGATAGCTGATCTGTTATCTTCACACTGTACTCCTGCAATCTCCCCATCCCTTTAATTTCCAGACATCCTTATTTATATTCAGCGCCATGACTTCCACAGCCTGATCTGGGAGAGAGTATCCCTGGTTCGCCAGTCCCGGAGTGCAGACATTTATTCTTACCTCATTGCAAAGCGGCCTGTCTGTACCTGATATTGTGGCCCCTTGCTTTAGACATCCGTGCTTGGGGAATTACTGACCCTGCTTCCAATATCTCTCACCCAATCAGAGTGTTATATATTTCACTGAGACCTCCACTCGTTTTCCTAAACCGCATGGAACACAAGTCCAGTCCCTCCAAACTCAGATCCCATAACAAGTCTGACATCCCAGAGATCTGTCTGGTCATCCTTTACTACTCCCTCTCATTGTCAGGTATGTCCTCTATTAGGAACAGAGACCAAAACTGCACACAATGTTGCGCAATGTTCTACATGATGTCTCACCAAGGCCCTGTGCAGCTGCAGTAAGATACTCTTACTCCTGTACTCAAATCCCCCTGAATTGAAGTTGAATACAGCATTTATCTTCCTCCCTACTTGCTGCTCCTGAAATATTGCTCTCAGTGACTGGTGTACATGGAGATCCAGATTCCTTTCAATGTTACAGCTCCCCACTTGCTGGGTCTACATACACTGGTCAGTGTGCCAATGCCATTCCCAATATTGACTACTGGATTCAGAACTCACTGCCTGACATGGACTCTGAGGGCTGCACAGAAATAAATAAAAATGCAGCTTAAGTTCCTTTAGAGTGCAACATTTTTCAACAACTCCCTTTTCAAATGATAGGCAGCCATTCTGTTGTTCCCATCAAGTTACACAACATCTCATATCTCCCATTGCTCTATCTTCTATGTTCTTCTATCTTCTGGTCTATCTTCTTTTCCACCTATCCACTCCACCCTCTCCTCCTTGACCTATCACCTTCATCCCCTCCCCCACTCACCCATTGTACTCTATGCTACTTTCTCCCCACCACCACCCTCCTCTAACTTATCTCTCCACCCTTCAGGCTCACTGCCTTTATTCCTGATGAAGGGCTTTTGCCCAAAACGTCGATTTCGAAGCTACTTGGATGCTGCCTGAACTGCTGTGCTCTTCCAGCACCACTAATCCAGAAGCAGGTTTCCATGCCCCTGTGTTAGTTCGTCCCCTACGTGTGCAGAATTTCCTCCTTATTGCAGTCTTAAATGGTCTGTTCTTTATCCTGCCAGTATTTCCCTTGATTGTGTATTAGGCAGCCGGAGAAACACCCTGTTAATTTCCAACTTGTCACATGTTTTGTTAATTTTATACATTGCACAGTGACCCATCTCTCATTCTTTGAAACTCTAGAGAACACAGGCCGAGTTTCCTCATCACGCAATCTCGCCAATTGAGGGATTAATCTTGAGAATGTCCATTGAACTTCCTCTGTGGTCAGTATATTCTTTCTCAGATTTGGTGACCAAAACTGAACTCAATATTACAGGTACAGTACTCATCAACACGCTGTTAAACTGCTTCAACATGTCTTTACATCAATATTCTGACTCCCTTAAAGGAAGGCAATCCAAACTTTAACTTACCATTTGCATGTATTCCTCCAAATACTCTTCACATTCATTGCATTTACGAACTCATTGTGTGAGTTCTTATAGAAAGCCTTCTGATAATCTAAAATACGCCAATTTTACTGGTTTCCCATTATCTATGCTGTAATAATCAACTTCAAACAATTACAGAGCTTGTCAAGTGTGATTTCCCTTTTAGAAATGCACACTGATTCTCTCCAATGGTGCTGTTAATTTCTAAATAACGAATATCACATCCAATATAATAGATTCCAACAGTTTCCCCACAAATGTCAAGTTAATTGGTCTGCAGTTCTCCACACTATCTCTTCTTCCCTTTGTGGATGCTTGGATCACTACCGTTCATCGAGAGGGCTTAGATCCAGACTATGCAGAATGCACTTCGTAATTAACACAGTCATCGACCGTGCAACGAATACTTCCATTAGTGGTTTATTTCTGAAGATTTTGGTTTGAGGTACATCTGGTTTGTCAAGGTTAGCAATGCTCAATCCAGCTGTATGTTAAGTAGAGCCTTGTTACTAATATGAATTGACTTTATGTCTTTCGATCCACAAGTCCTATATGATGACGTTGTATTTCTGGGTGATTTTCTGGACCTTCCTCCATGAAGACAGACGCAAAGTAATTGGTTATTTGCTTGGCCATTTCCCTGTTATCCATAATACGCTGGTCTCTCCTGATTGCAGATTTCCACATTTGACTATGCTTTTCTATTTCCTTTGAAATATAGACCATAGATCAATGCAGTCTTTGTGTTCCTGTTTGTTTGCATGCATGGTCGCTTTTTGATTTCCTTACCCGTTTCATGGCCCTCCTTTTCTGGATCGTAAATTTCTGAGAATTCTCAGGATTCTACAACGTGTGGAATTCTTCTGAAGTCACTTCCAGTGATTAATATAATATTTAAATTATTATGCTAATCATTGTTAACTCACTTTCTCACTCTTGGGTGTTTTACCTGAAATAAATAGACATATTTTTCAGACTTCGTAGTATTTCTATAAATCTCCTGGTCTTGACCATATATATTCAGGAACACTGCAGGAGGACAGGAAAGAAATAGCAGGGGCCCTGGTTGGTACTTTTGCATCATCGGTAGCCAATGGGTGAGGTCCTAGAGGACTGGAGGGTAGTGAATGCTGTGCCGTTATTCAAGAAGGGCTACAAATTAAAACCGGGGAACTATAGACCAGTAAACCTAAAATCAGTAGCAGGAAAGTTACTTGACAAGATTCTGAGGGAGAAATTATACATGCACTTGGCAAGACGGGGCCTTGTAAATGGGGCATTATGGCTCAGAAATTTGTTGGACTGCTTTGATGAAGTGACCAGTAACATTGGAAAGGGCATGGTTGTTATATAGATTTCGGTAAGGCCTTCAATAAGGTTCCACATGGTACGCTGCTCTGGAAGGTTAGATCACATGGAGTTGAGGGTGAGTTGGCAAATTAGGTCCAAAATTAGCTTGATGATAGGAACAAGAGGGCAATCGTGAAAGGATGCTGGTCGGACTGGAGGCCTGTGATGAGTGGAATGCCTCAGGGATCGGTGCTGGGACCATATATTCATATATTACACATATATGTGATTCAGATGAGAATGTACAGGCATGATTTTTAAGTTTCAAGGTGACACTAAAATAGGTGGTATCGTGGACAGTGAGGAAGGTTATCAGAAATTTCGGAAATTACAGCAGTACCTTGATCAGGTGGGGAATTGGGCAAGAAATGGCAAATTGAGTTTAATTCAGATAAGTGTAAGTTCTTGCATTTTAGAAAGTCAAATCAAGGCAGGAGTTTCATAGTGAAAGGCAGGGCCTTAAGAAATGCAGTGGAACAGAGTGACCTTGGAATTCAGGTGCACGGTTTTCTATAAGTGGAGTCCCAGGTAGACAAGGCACTAAAAAAGGCTTTTGAGTCACTGGCCATCATCAGTTAGAGCACTGAGTATCGAAATTATGGAGTTATGTTGCAGTTATACAAGATGTTGGCGAGTCCATACTTGTAGCATCATGTTTAGTTTTGTTCACTTTGCTCCAGGAAGGATGCTATTAAACTGGAAAGAGTGCAGAAGAAATTTACAAGGATGTTGCCAAGACTCAATGGTCTGAGTTATAGTGAGAGGTTGAACAAGCTAGGAGTTTTTACTTTAGAATGTATGAGGCTGAAGGGGATCTGATAGTAGTGTATAAGATCATGGGAGGCATGGATAGAGTCAATGCACTCAGTCGTTTTTCCCCAGGATTGGGCAATCACGCACTAGAGGGCATCAATTTAAGGGGTCAGAGGGGAAAGAGTAAAAGGAAACCTGAGGGGCAATTTCTTTTAAACACAGGGTGGTTTGCATATGGGATGAGCTGCCAGCAGAAGTGGTTGAGGCGGGTACGTTCACAAAATTTAAAATACATTTGGACAAATACACATATAGGAAAGGACTAGAAGGATACAGGGAAATGGCGGGGAAATGGGGTTAGTATGAATGGACATTTTGTTCGAAGTTGACCAGTTTGGGCCGAATGGCCTGTCTCCATGCGATAAGAGTATATGGGTCGAACAACCATTGTTCTCCTACTGAATGTTATATTGTATTTTCCCAATTCACTGGAGCGAACTTGACCCTCTAACCTCTGGGCTTCCATGATGTTTGACCAGAATGTTCAAACATTCCACATTGAATGCGGACGCCGTGTAAAATATAACATATTATTGTCACTATTCCTCCAAAGTTGCTTCAGAGCAAGGTTAGTAATTTGTCCTTCCGACCACACAATAGACAATAGACAATAGACAATAGGTGCTGGAGTAGGCCATTCTGCCCTTCGAGCCTGCACCACCATTCAATATGATCATGCCTGATCATCCTTAATCAGTACCACACAACACCAAATCAGAAATAATCCGCTCTCTAGTTTGGTTCGCAACATACTCTCCAACCTGCCTGATATACACTAAAGGAATTTATTTTTCACAATATTAGCAGTCACGTAGTTAACTCAGTTTCGGTGCAACTTGACACCATGCATTTTTACTGCAGAACCCACGAGTATTTGTTAATCATTCACAGAATGAGGGCTTAGCTGGATAACCAGCATTTACTGGCCATTCCAGAGCGCAGTTAAGCGTCAACAGCGTTGCCTTGGATTTGGAGTGACATGCAGGCCAGACCAGATAAGAACAGACGTTTATTCCCGAAAGGACATTAGTGAACCAGATGAGTTTTTCCAACAATCAAGAACGGATTCCTGATCATCATCAACCCTTGATTCCAGATACATATTGAATTCAAATTCCACAATCTGCCATGGCAGGATTTGAAACCATGTCCTCAGAACATTACCTGGGTCTCTGGGTTAAGAGCCCAGCGATAATATCAGCATGTCATCGCTTCCCTTTGCATAAAGTTGCATATATAATTTCCAGAGCATATGATGCAAAATATTTTCACGACAGTTTTGGTTCAGATATATAACAAAACAAGTTTGTTTCTCCTTGCTATTTGTAAGACTCACCCAAACTGATTCTGTGGAATCTGAGGGGCAGGGCCTGTGTCGTTATTAGTGATAGACTTGGATAAGACACTTGGGGAGGGTCACATCGATGCTGAGATGATCTGAAGACATGTCCAGCAATACAGGACAAGCATTAATATTCATTCCGCCCTGTCAGGATAAGTGACACCGTATATTCGCACTGCTTCCTCACACTCACTATATGTCTCTTATAGCACCTATCCTCGACCAGGATTCACACTCTATCTCCAAATAAGGTTCAAGCACGACCACACTCACTGTTGAATTCAGCACCTTCCCTTCCCCACATTTTCTGTCCCTGATGCAATAGCCTCGCACACCAGTAGCACTACATGGATACAACACTATGGACAGACTCCTTCCGGCCACTTCACCATGTCTCACCTCACCTAGTTCAGCACGAACAGCAGGGCCATCCACTCCCGCCCTCACTCATTCCCTCCCTTTCTCCCATTCCAAGAGAAGCAGTCTGGAATATGACAGAAAGGGCCAAGCCAGGTGGTGGAGTGCCGGATATCCGTTCCCTCATCTCCCAACCCTGATATGAGGGGTGGATCCTGGAGAGAGCCAGAGTGGACCAGATGGCCTTTTGTGGAGATTCTGAAACAAAACACGTCCCACCAACCGAATAAGCAGCAGTGTTCATTAAAGAGCAAATCTCAATTCAAACCTGCTATCAGTTCCAACCTCATCTCTCTCACTCGGAGAAGAACAGATGCCCCATTGCACAGGCATTGATATACACAGATGTATTGGTAAATAGCCCAGTATACTAACATACACAATGCATTCAAAGAGATAAGCATGCACACACGTAGAAGCGCACAATGACATAAACAGTCAGACACAAATGGACACAAACACAGATAGAAACACACAGGCTGATACAAAGACCGACAGACATAGTGACACAAATCCAAAAATAACAAGCACATGGACACACACACATAAATAAATACACATTAAGACATAGACGCGAGTGTCATTAAGACACAAATAAATAAGTTTTTGATTTATAAGGAGATCAAGGATTCGAGGGAGAAGGTAGGATAATGATGTTGAGGAACATATTAGAAATGACTGAATGGTATATCAGACTCGATGGACCAAATGGTCTAATTCTGCTCCTTTTTGGATTGCTGGTGTGGTGTTATGCTATCAGGTATTCTCTTCCTAAGACAGCAGCAGCAACATATTTGATTGGAAACAGTCAGTGATAATATGGGAAAAGATTGGAGGGCAGAATGGTTAATGTCTATTCCTAGTTATTGTACCACTTTATCTGAAAAGGGGCAGTGATTTGCTATGAGGTTAACCACAGTTTATAAAAAAATGTACCCCACAATGAAAGAAGGATGTCCCTTTCCCTTTATTGTTGTGCTATCTGTGGTGTCCTCATCCTCAGGGAGCAGTGAAGACTCGGTTAATTTAGGTATTTTAGTTTGAGTGTGACTGATCTTTGCCGGACAGGAGAGTCAATGTTCATTAGAAACAGACGGGAGACGGATGGTCAGACACACTCGGATCAGCCATGAGCATTCTGAATGGTGCCACTAAATGACCAACTGCTGCCCCTTTCCAATGTGTTGTTCTGTCAATCCACTGTCCCGGCCGTTACAGGAATATACTGCTGTCCCTATTCCATGTATTGCTCCCGGCCGTTACAGAGATATACTGCTGCCCCTACCCTTTCTGTTGTTCCCTCAATCCACCCCTCGATGCTGTTACAGAGATATACTGCTGCCCCTACCCTTTCTGTTGTTCCCTCAATCCACCCCTCGATGCTGTTACAGAGATATACTGCTGTCCCTACCCCATGTGTTGTTCCCTCAATCCACCCCTCGAGACTGTTACAGAGATATACTGCTGTCCCTATCCCACGTGTTGTTCCCTCAATCCACCCCTCGAGACTGTTCCAGAAATATACTGCTGCCCCTATCCCACGTGTTGTTCCCTCAATCCACCCCTCGAGGCTGTTACAGTGATATGCTGCTGTCCCTACTCCATGTGCTGTTCCCTCAATCCACCCCTCGAGACTGTTCCAGAGATATACTGCTGTCCCTATCCCACGTGTTGTTCCTTCAATCCACCCCTCGAGACTGTTCCAGAGATATACTGCTGCCCCTATCCCACGTGTTGTTCCCTCAATCCACCCCTCGAGGCTGTTACAGTGATATGCTGCTGTCCCTACTCCATGTGCTGTTCCCTCAATCCACCCCTCGAGACTGTTCCAGAGATATACTGCTGCCCCTGCCCCACGTGTTGTTCCCTCAATCCACCACTCGAGGCTGTTCCAGAGATATACTGCTGCCCACACACTTTGTGTTGTTCCCTCAATCTACAACTCGATGCTTTTCCAGAGATATACTGCTGTCCCTACCCCTTGTGTTGTTCCCTCAATCCACCCCTCAATGCAATTATAGGGTAGAGGACCATCCCATTCAGCCAGACTGCATCGTGACAATAAGACGAGAGGAGACCATTCTGCCCCTCTAAGGAATTACACAAGAATATAGGATGAAGTAATTCAGCTCGTTGAGTACATTACACAGCCCAGGACGAGGCCATTCAACCCGCCTGAACTGCTGCACAGGAATAGGGATGTTGTCACTAACAGGAAATAGACAGTAGAGCTATATGATTTTTTTAAAACAAAACTAACTACTTTTGACTCAGGGATCACTGTAGGGTCATCAATGATCAATAATCTATGTAAAATATCTGGATGAAGGGACTGAATAGATCAAAGCTGAACTGCCTTGTACACGAAAATGATCATTAAATAGATCTTCAAATGGAGGTAGTGAATCTGCATTATGATGTAGACAGGGAAGGTTAGTGAGCGTACCCTCAACAGTAATAATATAATGTGAGTTGTCTATTGCAGTCGGGAACAATTTAAATGGAGAGAGCTTGCAGATGTTTTTCATGTTCTTGGTACATGAATCATATGAAGTCTGTCTGCAGATGCAGCAATGATTCGGAAAGTAAGTGGAATGATGCTGTTTGTGGCAACGGGTATTGGGTTTAATTAGGAATATTTCACTGTATCTGTACAGGGCATTGCTGAGACCATATCAGATACACTGGGTGCAGTTCTGATCCTCTAAACTAAAAAAAAAACCGGATACAATTCCTTTCAAAGATGTTCAAAGATGCTTTCCTTTACTCGTTCCTGAAATGAAGGCATTCTGTTATCTGTTTAGATCGTAGATGAGAAATCTTATTGAACCACGATTTTCAGAGAAGTCTTTCAGCTGGATACATATTTTCTCTTGTTAAGAAGTCTAAAGCTAGATAATAAGTTTTTGAATGAGATGCATTGGTATTAACACAAATCTTATGAAGATATCAACCCATTTTTTAAAATTACGCATATGCATATAAACATCTTATCAAATCATAAAACGAGCACATTATTTTCTTTTGCTAATGAAAGGCACTGTGCACAACAACAGCAACGATGCTGCATACAAGATACAGTCTATTATCATTCATTCCAGAGAATGTACATGGAGAGTGCACACGGTCGAGTTTGGTGTTCAGTTCACATTCTTGAATTTTTCCATACAGAGACGGAGAAAAATATTACTTGCTTCAGAAGCAGCAGCCAATTGGTCTCTCTACCTTACTTTGTTCTGCCCGAAAAACAAGGCGTGAGAGCAGAAAAAGTCCTGAGTCATCTTTAACATTCGTGGAGGATTCCTGATGAGGATTCATAGGAATCTCTGGACAGCTCAAAGCAAAGGGAATTCAGCCAAATCCAACTGTTCCGGGAAGAAATCCGCATTCCCAGACATTTGTGTGAGCAGAATAAGTCCAAAGTCTGAAAAATATTTGTGACACCCTGTCATTTTACAATTTGTTCACAGTTCAACTTTCTGTGTCTCTGATTTTTCTAGAAAATTACCCAGTCCGATACCTATATCATTGGACACAGCACTCAACTGGTTCCATTTAAAATTTGCTTTCACCAATAGAGGAGTGGGAAAAGACAAGAGTGACCCTCCAACATTGGTCAGAACACGAACAAGAGATTCTCAAAGGGTTGTTAAGGTGTGAATTCCCTTCCACAGAAGATTGTGATGTCTGAATATTTCCATTTGTTCAAAATTATCTAGGTAAGACATTTGAAAGACAAATGAATGCGGGAAATGGTACACTGACAGAAAAGTGCTGCTGAGACCTTAATCAAATCATAGTGCATGGTAGAGCGATGATAAAGTGTCTGATAACCCACTCTTGCTCCACAGTCCCGGGTTACTGTGGTGCATTCAGCCTCTCACAGCTCCTGTAAGGTGCAGATGGGGGCCACTTGCTCCAAATACCTGGTCCACAGTAACACCGGATCTCAAATAATCCCTCACAACTGTCACACACAGATTGGAAAATGTTATTTGGAAATCCAGGTTGGTTTTGAAAGACGCCCTTGGTCTGTTTACAGAGTGCCCCCTCTCTGCAACTTGTGCTTCATTTGTTGGTCTTGGTCTAGACCAGGATTCGTTATGAATAAAGCTCCATACCTCACTCACAAAAACGCTTTGCTCTCTCTGATTACAACATACAATAACAGTACATCCAGGAAAATTACAGCCGTTTACTTTGAAATTACAGAAAATGAAAACATAAGGAACAGGAATAGGTAATTCGGACCGTCAAGCCATTGTATACGATCATGGCTAATCCACTGTTAGCATTAACTCCTCCATAATGCCCAGTTCTTCACACTCCTCAGCTCTCTGACAGTTCAAAGATTCATGTACCACCTCTTTAAATACTTTCAGTGATGTAGCTCCCCTAACTCTCTAGTCCAGATAATTCCTGACATTGATTACCCTCTGTGAGAGGAAAACACTCTCTACACATACACCGTCACCTATTGATATGAACAAGAGGTGAACACAGGGGCTCAGGAAAGAGTGAATGGCCTTGATATCAAGGCAGTAGTTCGCTGAGGATGTCATCAGGACCACCTACTCATTTGAGCTTATGGAGAATCAGGTCTAACCTCCTCACTGGTTGGGGTTTTCAGAGCACAAAGGAAGATGTTTGTGGTCGGTGGCCGACAATCATCTCAGTCCCGGGACATCTCTTCTGGAGATCCTCAGATTAACTTCCTCAGCACCAAAATCTTCAGCTCCTTCGTCAATGTCTATGTGCCCCCATTCCCGGCGCGCCCATCTATCGCAAGGTCAAAAGTGGAGTGATCACTGAAGATGACACAACATTCAGAACTTTTTTCCCCACTCAGCTCCTGAACCGGTCTGTGTCCATATTCAGCAAGACCAAGACAACATTCACGTTTGTGCTGTTAAAGTGTCTGTAACATTCATGTAACAGAACGGCCAGGCACTGCACATTTCCACAGTTAAAAGAGGAGCTCATTCAGCACCTCAAGCTGGTTACACCCGGATATGTGGAAACTACTCAGCCCATCGAAATGACTGATCAAGAAGAGGGACAGCCCATTCAATCCTACTGCCTGTTCCACAGGAAGAGGAGGCGTCTGGTTAGTACATTGAGCTGTTAAACAGGAACAGACAGAGTCCAGTAAGACCCCTAAACCTGTTCTATGGAACCTGGAGGAGACCATTCACCCTTCGAGACACTTACACAGGAATAGGAGGGTGTCATTGATGCTCCAACCTGGAAAACGAATGGAGCAGAGACTGCACTCATAGACTGCTCACAATGCTCCTCGTGGCTCAATTGCCTGTGGTACAAATGATTCTTTAACGTGTTTTGCCGGCAGTGAGGAAGGAAGCCAAATGTTTTGTGCCAAGCCTCAAGGAGGCATCTTTCATATCCAAGAAGGCTGACCCATGTTCTCTGTGGGGGTCAGAAACTGCTGGGGATAGTTAACTGTTTTAGAATGAAGGTATTGTGGCTCCTGTCATGATGGTGGGTAACGTGAAGTTCTATGTATGATCACGCACTAAATGCACAGTATTAATGTTGCAAAAGTTCAGTTAAAGACTGTCTCTCTCTCTCAATCGAAATGGGGAGTGGCGTGGAGTGAGAGGAACGTTCTCAGAGTCTTTTAGGCCACCGAGAATCATGTAAACAAAGTAAAAAAAAACATGGAATTTATCACCGTATTAGTTCTGTTTGGAATATAATGAGTGACTGCCAAACTTAAGTTTCAATGCAATCACCTCTTATTCTTCAAAGCGCAATAGATTAATCCTCATGCACTCCCGATGGTACAATCATCCCAACAATTAATCAGGCGAAACTCCTTTATACTGTTTCTGCCAAGAGGATTATTGCTTATAATGGAGAGAAAATCTGTGCACAATACTCCAAATACTATCTCAACAACACTCTAGGGTTGATCACAATAGTTCTGTTCCCTCACTTAGCTGTCTCAGGTTCTTTCCTGTGGTATAAAAAGCCATTCCTTCTCTCTGCACTGCGAATGATGTGGAATTTTGAAGTTTCTTAAATCAGTGCGTCAGTCATCACCAGAGGTGCCGTTGGAGATGTGTATCACGTTCAGAGGGAGACTTAATCAGAAAGAATTCACTTGAAACAGGGAATGGTCACCTACCTGAGTGGAAATGACTTGCAGTAACATGGAAATCAGACAGAGAAAGGGAGCTATCTTTCCTTTTGTTCTTCCCTCACGGGATGTGTGCAGCTCTGGTCAGGCCAGCATGTTATGCTGATCTTGAACTCAGTGGCTGATTCAGCTGTTGCACAGGATAACAAAGAGTCAACCACATTGCTGTGGGTTTGCAGTCACACAGAGACCTGAACATGGAAGGATAACACATTCTCTTCTATAGCGGACATGAGGCAAACAGATATGCTCCTGTTGAAAACTAGTGGTGATGATTTCATTTGCATTCCATCAACTGCCTTCAGGAGAGACCAAAAGATTATTATTCTGTGCCGTTTGATTATGAGTCAATGACTTGACCACCATGCACTGTCTGTCCATCTGACAGATTCTGTGGAGAAGAAAAAAATGACCCATCTCAAGTGCAAATATTTTGTGACGTAAGCATAGTTCGAAGGGACTTGAAACGGTTATATCTGGATTTACCAAAGGCCCAAACGATGGATTATTCAGTAGTTGCATTGAGGCTGAGAAGGAGACTGAAATATCCTGTTTGTGGTCTTGGGCAGGATTGGTGAGTGGGCAGAATATGGAGAAATGTAAACGTGAATAGTGGGTGGCACGGTGGCACAGTGGTTAGCACTGCTGCCTCACAGTGCCAGAAATCCAGGTTCAATTCCCCCCTCAGGTGACTGACTGTGTGGAGTTTGCACATTCTCCCCGTGTCTGTGTGTGTTTCTTCTTACAGTCCAAAGATGTGCAGGTCAGGTGAAGTGGCCATGCTAAATTGCCTGTCGTGTAAGGTTAGGGGTATGGGCGGGTTGGTGTGGCCTTGTTGGGCCGAAGGGCCTGTTTCTACACTGTAAGTAATCTAATCTTTAAAAAAAGATAATGGAGATTAAGAACAGTGTGGTTTCTCCTCATGTATTGTTGAGTAAGCTGTGAATAGTAATTTGACAGTTATAATCAGTAATGAATAAAATTTTTGACTGGATCTGAAAATGATGACTTCCAAATTTTAAAATTTGAATATGAACAGCAATTCAGTTCAACTCTGTTTAATGGTCAGATGGAATGACTTACCAGGAACACTAACTATAGCGAGGATTGGATATTAACCACCTTGAGTAATCCAAAGGATATCTTCAATCCGTGATGCTAATGATATCCAAGGCTGAGAAAGGTAGAAAAGACCCAAGGATAAACTCCTGTCTGTTGTAATATTCCAGTCTAAGGTTCTCAGATACTGATCTATTATTCGAACATTCCAGTCTAATGTTCTCAGATTCTGATCTCTCCTCACCCTGTCTCTGGAGCTACTGATCCCTGTTATTCCAGTCATTGATACTTCCGCCCATACTGGGATAACACATTGAACCGAGTCCTTAATTAATAGGAGAGGCAAACCCTCCAGTGACACATCTCGGATCCACGGAGATTGACATTAATCACAGTCACTGAACAAATAACTCCAGCCAACGCCTTTCAATTCAATATTTTTTTTATTCAAATTCAAAACAATGATTCAAACTGTCATTTTCTGGATGGGCTATCTGAGGGTGACTGATGGAACAAAGCTTGAGGCCGGTAGATCAATTAAGTGTAACCATTCAATCTGTCTTGGATGCAGGAGTAATGCCATGAGTTTATCAGAACGTAAACATGCTTCTCTGATTATAAATGGAAACATACGTCCTGGAACTATTGATCAAGCATCATAATTTCCATTAAACATTGAGACAATTTTTATAGTTCATGATCTGAGGGAAATGCGTGTCTGAGAAACGTGGGGTTGTAACAGACAAATAGCATGGATATGTTAACAGAGAATTGAACGTGATAAACGCAATTCAGATTGTTATTCCAGGTTTAGAGAGAGGCAGATGAGGCCTGTGCCATTGATGTTATCGATGTTAGTGAACTGTGATGAAATGTCATTTACTGGACTTCAATTACAGTGTGATTATGGCATTGTGGCGGAGACAGAAAACAGAGAGAATTGTGGGACATGGCAGTTCAGACTGGAGGGAGGGACAATAATATTCCCCAGTCATCAGTATTGGAATGCTACACTTTATAACTCATATGAAGAACAGATTCAAGGAAACATCTAAAGTGAGGAATGAGGAGTAAAATTTATTTATTGAACACAAAATACGGGACAAAATGATTTTCTGTCCATACTGAACTATGGGAAGTACAAAGAAATAAGATACACTCATGATATTGAGCTACATAAATTGAAATGTGTATTAAAAAATCACGGAAGTTGTGTGTAATCTTTATCAATCATTATTTGGCCCACAGCTGAGATGCTGATTTCCCTTCTGTCAATGATCCATCTCATTGAGATTTTCTGCTGCAGTATCTCAGTATTGAGGGGGTTCTCAGTTCCTGCTGCTGTTCACCCAGTCTGTTTAAATTAAATCACCTTCTCACTGTAGAGAGAAAAAAAATCATTTGGCCTTTTGGACTCTGTTTAACTGTCAGCAACTCAGCTCTGTGATATTATTGGCGATAAATGCTCTGGGACCACAGCCAGTATCCGCACAGTGCTCAAACGGTATGGCAATAGATAAAGGCCTTGCAGTCTGTGAGAATTTCTAAATGAAACTTCTATTTTCTGTCCGTTCCTGTCTATCTCCCCTCATGCTGTCTTCTGATCTATCCAACTCACCCTCGTTTAACATCCCTGTTTCCAAATTGTGCAGTTGTACAGCTTGATGTTTTGGAGAAATGGATAGAGCAGGGAAAGGACTGATTGTTGTCGAGTCCGGGGTTTAGATGCTTCAATAAGAAAAAGGAAGGTTCTAAAAGTGGGGCGGGGGTGGGTGTTGGGGTGGGGGAGGTTGGGTTGGGTTTGAAAATCAAAGACAGCATTACGTTGGTGGAAAGGATGCTTGATAAGGACTCGGCTAGTGAGGTCGTATGGGAAGAGGTTAGAAACAAAAACAGAGAGGTAACCCTGTTGAAAGTTCTCTATTGCCCTCTGAAAAAGGCCAGAAATGAAGAGGAAAGGATTACAAAGATGATACTGGATAGGAGCGAAAATAACAGAGTAGTTGTTATGGGAGAATCTAACTTTCCAAATATTGACTGTAAATGCTGCAGTTCAATTACTTTATATGGGTCAGTTTTTGTCCAATGTGTGCAGAATGGTTTCCTGACACAGTATGTAGGTAGGACAACAAGGGCTGAGGCCAAATTGGATTTGGTGCTGAGTAATGAACCAGACCAGGTGTTAGATTTGGAGGTAGGTGAACACTTTGCTGATAGTGACCACAATTCAGTTATGTTTATCTTAGCGATGGAAAGGGACAGGTGTATACCGCAGGGCAAGTGTTATAGCTGGGGGAAAGGCAATTATGATGCGATTAGGAAAGGTTTTAGGATGCATAGGATGGGGAAGGAGACTGCAGAGGATGGGTACAATTTAAGTGTGGAGCTTTTTCAAACAACAGCTACTGTGTGTCTTTACACGTTTATACAGGTCAGGAAAGGAGGAAGTGGTCGAGTGAGGCTGCTGTGGTTTTCTGAACCAGTTAATCTCTTGTCAAGAGGAAGAAGGAGGCTTATGTAAAGATGAAACGTGAAGGCTCAGTTCGGATGCTTGACAGTTACAAGTTAGCCTGGAAGAAATTTTTAAAAGAGCGAAGAATAGCCAGGGGAGAGCATGAGAAGTCTTTGACAAGTAGGATCGCAGAAAACCCTCAAGCTTTCTATCAGTATGTCACGAATAAAAGAATGACCAAATGAAGATTAACGGCAATCAAGGACAGTAGTGTTAAGTTCTGTATGGAGTCTGAGGAGATAGTACAGGCTGTAAATTAATATTTGAATCAGTGTTCAAAATGGAAAAAGAAAATGCTGTCAAGGCCAATACTGAGATACAGGGTATTAGACTAGACGGGATTGAAGTTCGTAACATGGAGATGTTAGCAGTTCTGGAGAGTGTGAAAATAGATATGTCCCCTGGGCCAGATGGGATTCATTCTAGGATTCTCTGAGAAGATGGGAAGGAGTTTACAAAAACCATCTGTTCGGATTTTTACATCACCATTGTCTACAGGAATAGTGCCAGAAGACTGGAGGACAACAAATCTTGGCCCTTTGCTCAAGAAATAGAGAAGAGACAACCCTGGTAATTATATACCAGGCTTACTTTGGTTGTGGGTAACATTTTGGAAAGGATTATAAGAGATAGGATTTACTATCATCTAGAAAGGAATCATTTGATTAGGAATAGTCAACAAGGTTTTGTGAAGGGTATGTCATGCCTCACAGATCTTACCGAGTTCATTGAGAAGGTGACCAAACAGGTGGATGAGGATAAAGTGAGGTATGTGGATTTCAGTAAAGCGTTTGATAATTTTCCCCATGGTAGGCTAACTGAAGAAAATGTGGAGAGTGTGGTGTTGGAAAAGCAGAACAGATGAGGCAGCGTCCAAGATGCATGCAAGTTGATGTTTCTCTTGTAAGCCCTTCATCAGGAATCAGTTTTCTGGTCTGCAGCATCTGCAGTCTTCATTTTCTCGTCGCTCCTCGGATGTTGCCTGACCTGCTGTGCGTTTCCAGCGCCACAATCTCGACTCTGATCTCAAACATCTGCAGTCTTTACTTTCTCCCAGAAAATATGGAGACGTGGAATTGTGGGTGATTTAGCGTTTGGATCACAAATCGGCTAGCTGAAAGCAGACAGAAGGTGATGGTTGATGTGGAATGTCCATCCTGGAGTTTAGTTGCTTGTGGTATAATGCAAGGATCTGCTTTGGAGTGACTGTTGTTTGTCCTTTTGAAAATGACCTTAATGAGGGTATAGAAGGATGAGTTAGTAAATGTACGGTTGACAGTAAGGTCGGTGGATCTGTCGGCAGTGCTGAAGGATGTTGTAGGTATTGAGCTGTAATATTCTATGTTCATGGACCTACAATGGGCTAAAGAGCTTCCTTCTGTGATGTAACGATTCTGAGGTACTCTGGCCCACAATAAAAGGTTTAGGTGCCTGGAGAGACAAGCTGGTCCAGTAAAGGAAACACACTGCACAAACATCCATCATCTCTTCCTGTTTTCTGATATACAGCGGCCTCAAAATATCAATCCAAACAAAATAGATTGATTCAAATTCACGTAGTCAGGAGGACGTTCACTCAAGGGAATTGCCGTCAGAGGATTCAATGAATAATAAGATTTCAGAATAACTAAAAAAAAATCACAGCAGCATAATAACTGGCAGCAGAGTAAAACTTACAGTTCCAAATATTTCCAAGTTCAGCATTGTTTTCAGTTTTGGTCACCTTGCTGTAGGAAGGATGGTATTAAACTGAAACATTACAAGGATCTTGCCAGGACTCAAGGGTCTGAGTCATAGGGAGAGGTTGGATAAGCTGGAACATTTCTCTTTAAAGCGCAGGAGACTGAAGGAAGTGAAGTATTTTGAGAAGATCGTCATGGCCCACATCAGTTCCAGTCTCCCAGCCTGCCTCGATCCCCTACAATTTTCCTACCACTGGAATGGGTCCATAGTGGGTGTCATATCCCTGGAACGTCTGGACAACAAGGATACCCACGTCAGATTGCTGCCTATTGACTATAGGTTCACCTTCAACACCATTATTCCCTTCAGAATAATCACAAAACTCCCAGGCCTTAGTCTTGGCTCCGCCCTCTGAAATTGGATCCCCAGCTTTCTGACCCACAGTACGCAATCAGTGAAAATAGGTAAGGGTGTCTCTTCCATGATAACATTCAACACTGAAATCCCAATGGATGTGTCCTCAGCCCCCTGTACACCCACGATTGTATTTCCAAATTTTGAACGAACGCCATCTACGTGTTCACTGATGACACCATCATAGTAGGACAGGTATGTAATGATGGCAAGTCAAAATACAGAACGGAAATAGAGGACTTAGTGATGTCACTGAGACCATCCTCTCTTTCAACGTTGGCAGAACTAACCAACTGATCAATGACTTCAGAAAGAAAGGAGGAGAACATGCCCCCATCTGCATCAATGGAACTGAAGTTGAAAGAGTGGAAAGCATTAAGTTGCTTGAAGTGACGATAACCGACCTCCCATGTAGATGTGACAGCCGAGAGGGCACAAGAACGCCTTTTATTTCTCTGGCTGCTCAGGACATTTGACATGTCCACAAGGACCCTCATCAATGTCTACAAATGCACCACTGCCAGAAAACTATCTGGGTTCATAATGACCTGGTGTGGCCTCAGCCCTGCCCAGGACAGTAAGTGAAATGACAGAAGGTTGTGTGCACAGCCCATGCCATCACGGAAACCAACGTCCTATCCATTGTCTCCATTTACACAGATCACTGCCGCGGAAAGGCTGACAACATTATCAAAGACCAATCACACCCTGGATCTCCTGCAATCGCTTCCATCATGCAGACAATACAGAAGCTTGAACACACAAACCAGCAGCTCCTGGACAGCGTCTTCCCAGCCATTATTAAACCTAAGAATGGACTCTCTAACCTCAAATAATGCTTATCTTGCTCACATTGATGTTGCCTATTGCATGCCCTTTCTGGTGTTGCCTGTATGCCTCAGTTTAAGATTTTCCTTTACCCTATGATCTGTATGTCCTTGCTTATTGTAGGAGCGAGATTCCTCAGCTAGGGTTAAAGACTCTGGAGGCAGACACGTCACAGGCAAGGAATGGACTTTAATTCAAGCAAAATCTGGATAATGCTGGGAGAATACCAAAGGATCTTCCTCGAATCTGGCTTTTACATGAGAAGACAATCGTTTCCTTAATCTTTAGCTCAGATCAGAAGGCAAAAAAATGACGCACTTCGAATTTACAGTAAAAAGACAGTATTTCTAAACGTTCTGTGTTGCAATGATCGTACACAATCTTGTCAGTGTGCCCTCCACTCCCCTTTTGCAGAACCAATCTTGTAAAACAACCGATCAATGATGGACACTCGCATGGAAAGCCCGAGGTTCTTATTTGTTTTAGAAGTTTAACGATTGTTGTTATCTCTAGTCCTTGGGATCTTTCTATAATGCATTCCCAAAGTTAGTGGCTGTGCTTTTTTGGAGTCATTCCCCTCATTGTTTATTTTGAAGGGTTGCATGAATTCTATTCTCCATTGGGCAGGCTATCTCTTATCAAATTCCGTTATCTCAATTTACATTAAAAAGCTGATTCTGATACAAAATCCATAATAATATTATTATTTCTACTGTTAATCTTTTTCTTAGCGAATTAGACAAGACATGCCAGGCATCTCTTTCAGGTTTTATAATTACATTGAAATCTGTGTCCATGATTATTTACCATATATTTAACTCGAACTTATTACTATTGTAAACAGTTTCAAAGGCACAGCTAGCTTCTGAAAGATAACTGGAGTTGCTGTTTTTATGGATGAAAAGAATCCTTACTGAGATCAGAGTAAGTTACTTTTTGTAATGGTTCATCAAAGTTTTTGTGCTACAATTTCATTATTTCATCTGTGTTCTGTTACAAATCATCAATTTTCCAAAAAAAGAACCTTCTTTATCACTGTATTGGCATGTTTCAGAACCTTGCGAATCAGAGTATCTTTTCTTTGGCCTTGGAATAATTCCCTTTTCAAAGGCCCTATTTCACTGATGTTGAAGCAATCTATTTTAATTTCTGGCTATTTTGTGGCTGTTCAGAAACAGACAGCTGAAGTACACTTTTAAATTTCTGCCACTCCATGTCTCTAAGAAAAGGCAGCTCCAACTCTCACTATGATCTGCCAGAAATGTGTATAAACAAAGAGTTTCACTGTACTTAGATACATGCGACAATGAATCCTATCAAATCAAATGAAACCAAATCTAATGATAGAGAGAGAGAAATTGTCACAAGGTCAATACACCCAGATGAAACCACTGCAGCCTGCCTCATCCGACCAAATATTGTGATAGATGATTAAAGAACTAACTGGTGGAGAGGGCTCCACAATAATTCCCATTCTATCAGTGAATCAGCTCAGTACATCAGTGTAAAAAACAAGGAAGTAGTATCTGTACCATCCTAGTCAGGGGTGTTGAGTCGATGATTCAACTCACCGTCATCATGATGCCCACAGAATCACAGATTCCAGTCTTCAAGCAATTCGATTCGCTGTACGTGACATGAAGAAACAGCTGAACACAGTAGATATGACAAAGGCAATGGGTCCTGACACCATTCCTGTAATAGGATTGAAGACTTGTGCTGCACAATAAGCCGTGTTCCTGGGGAAGCTGTTTCATTGCAGCTCCAAATCTGACATCTCCCTGGCAATGTGGAAAATTACTCAGCTATTTCCAGTTCCTAAACTGGGAATAATTACAACCTGACCAATTACAACTCCCTTCAGTCTCATCACGATAGTCAAATTGGAGTTCTTTTTAACAGAGCTGTCAAGCAGCACAGAAATATCCTGCTCAGTGCAGTTTCTGATAGGCCCCATGTGGAGATGGTGCTGTTTTGGAAAAGTCACTCGATTAATAATCCAGACCAGGTTAATGCTCTGGCAGCTGGTGGAAGTTAAAAACAATTATTAAAATATCGAGATCTCAAATCTGGTGTCAGTAACAGTGATCTTGAAGTCAATGTCGATTGTAAACACCAATTTGCTTTTCCAATGTACTTTCAGGAAGTGAATCCCCCGTGCTATCCTAGTCTGGCCTAAAAGTTACTGCAGACACACAGACATGTGATAAACTCTTCAATGGTCTCTGAAAAAGCCAAGCAAGACACTCTATTGTATCAAACTGCTCCGAGGTCTTAAAGGATAAAACCGGACAGAACATCCAGCCCCAGCCTCCGTATGGAAAAGGGAACTGAAAAGAGAGTCCTGTTGACCCTGCAGAGACCTCTTTCCTAACCTCTGCGAACTTGTGACAACATTTACAGAGCTTTCCCACAGACAGCACAGACACATCGGGAGTGGAATAGGCCATACAGCACATTGAAACTGCCCCATTATAGTTAATGTCTGAACATCTCAATACACTGTACACATCCCTTATGTGATTAACCTTGTGAAGCTATAAAATAGGAACTGTGGTAGTCCCTTTGGTCTGTCGAGTTTGCTATCCAATTCAATATAATGATAGCTGACACTTTATTTCTACACCACACTCCTGCTTTCTCCACCATCCTTTCGGTGTCTAGACATCTTTATTCGTCTTTAGTACCTTGTCTTCCACAGCCTTATGTGAGAGAAAATTCCCAGGTTCACCTGTCTCTGAGTGCAGACATTTATTCTTATCCTCTTTGTACCTAATACTGTGGCCCCTTGGTTTAGACGTCCCAGCCAGGGGAATTATCATCACTGCTTCCAATCCATCTAGCCCTGTCAGTGTTTTATATATCTCACTGAGATCGCCACGCATTTTCCTAAACCCCATGGGATACAGGCTCAGTCGCCCCAAACTCTGCTTCCACAAAAAGTCTGTCATCCCAGAGATCAGTCTGGTCATTCTTCGCAGCACTCCCTCAATGTCATGTTTGTCCTTTATTAGGTACGGAGACCAAAACTGCACACAATACTGCACAATGTTCGAGTTGAGGTCTAACCAAGGGCCTGTACAGCTGCACTGAGACACCCTTACTGCTGAACTCAAGTCCCCCTGAAATGAAGGTCAACACCCCATTTATCTTCCTGACTGCTTTCTTCTCCTGCAATATTGCTTTCAGTGACTGGTGTGCAGGGAAATCCCAGATCCTTTTCAATGTTACAGCTCCCCACATGATTGGTCTGCGTAATATGGTCTGTGTGTATTCCCTGTATTGGCTTCTGTCTTCAGAACTCATTGCCCTGCATGGAACTCAGATGACAGAAGAAAAGTGCAGTTCCCTTCATAGATCGAAATTTCTCAGCCACTCGCTTTTCCAATTGTTGGCTGGCATTTTAGTGTTTCCCAACAAAGTAGACAACATCACATTTGTCCACACTGCTCTTCATCTGCCACATATCTACTCATTCACTCCCTTTGTTTCAATCACCCTGAAGTTTTTTTCACATCCTCCTCACTTTTCAAAATCCGAGTTCCGTCAGCAGACTTGGAAACTTTGCATTTGATTCCCTCAACGAGATGTTTGAGATGTATTGTGAATATCTGGCGACCCAGCAACAATCATTGCGATGCCTCGTGAGCCTTCCAAACTGAAAACCATCCATTTATTCCTACTCATTGTTTCCTGTCAACACTCCCATTTTAACACCATGTTCATATATTACCCCCATCCCATGTGTTTTTACTTTACACACGAGGCTTGGGACTCTATTGAAATTCTTGCTGAAAATCCAAGTTCAGTGGCTCTATTGTGTTTTCTGTAATTAATCTACCAGTCAGTTTCTCAAATATGTTTCCCATTTCATCAATCTGTGTTGATTTTTTTTCTATGCCCATTATTTTCAGTTCCAATAATTTCTCCAAAGTAGTTAATTTACTAGTTTCAATCTACATCGTTTTCTTATCAGACTCAGGTTTTCTTCTATTGCTGGGAAGGCTTTGTTTCTGTATTTTTCTGTGAAGACACAAGTGAAGGAGTTGTGTCATGTTTCTCTTTTCTCCATTCTCCGTTCCCTGGTTTCACTCTGTAAGGAACCTGTAACATTGACTAAAAAGAACAGCTGTTGTCTATTCATCCTGTCCATGCCCGTTGGAATCATAAACCTGAATTACCTATCCGCTCAACTTCCTCTGCTCCAAAATAAATAACTCGAGCTTACCCAGCCTCTCTCCACAGCTCATATGGTCCATCCCAGGGAACATCCTGGTGAATCTCTTCTGCACCTCATCCAGTACAATCACATCCTTCCTGTAATATGGCTCCCAGAACTGCACACAATATTTCATTTAGCCTTACCAAAGTTCTATATAAAACTCGGATAATCATTGGGTCAATGAATAAAGGCTTTATCTATAGTCATGCTGAACTCATCAATGATCATATCCAGTCACATTCAGTGATTTGTGGAGAAGCACGCTCTGAGCTTCCGAGTGTGGTGCCATTCTTTCAGTACTCCCCTGTCTGGTTCCTTCTTCCAAAGTGGATCACCTCATATTTATCAGGGTTACATACCATCTGCCATTGATCTGACCATCTGACCATTGCATCTGTATCTTCCTGTAACATAAGACCTTCCTCCTCACTGCCAAACACCCGGCCAATCTTTGTGTCAAACACAAACGTACTTATCACACTCCCCCTCCCACTTCACATTCACATCACTTATGAATACCACAAATAATAAGGGACACAGCATTGATCTCTGCGGTACACCGGGGAAATTGGGCTCCAATCACATAAACACCCTTCTCCCATGAAGTTGAGTTGGGATGCAACTTGGCAAGTCACTAATAGGCCCTACATGTTCCCTGCTTGTTCTGTTCCACTTGATATACGTGAAGAATATCTGGGGATTCTCCTTAATCTTGCCCTGCCAACAGGCTTCCATGCCCCTGGGTTAGTCAGTCCCCTCCGAGGGAAGAATTTCCTCCTTATTACGGTCTTAAATGGCATATCCCTTATCCTGTCATTATTTGCCTTAAATATAGAGTAGACAGCTAGAGAAACATCCTGTTTATTTCCACCTCATCACATGAATCATAGATTTTTGAAATTTCACTGTGATCACCTCTCATGCTTTGAAACTGGTGAGGTCGCAAGACAACTCTCCCCATCAGGAAATCTTGTCATCTCAGGAATTAATCTGGAGAATGTCCATTGCACGTCATCTGTGATCAGTGTAATCTTTCTTAGATTAGGTCACCAACACTGCACTCAATACCTCAGGTACACTCTCACCAACATTCTATGCAACTGCTTCATGATGTCTTTACCTCTATATTCCGATTCCCTTAAACAAACTCCAACCTAACTTTAACTTTCCAATTACATGTATTCCTCCAAATACCATTCACACTAATTGCAGTTACGAACTCACTCTGTGAGTTATAGAGTCATAGAGATGTACAGCATGGAAACAGACCCTTCAGTCCAATCCGTCCATGTCGAGCAGATATCCCAACCCAATCTCGTCCCACCTGCCTGCACCCGGTCCATATCCCTCCAAATCCTTCCTATTCATATAACCATCCAAATGCCTTTTAAATGCTGCAATTGTACCAGCCTCCAACACATACTCTGGCAACTCATTCCATATACATACCACCGTCTGTGTGAAAAAGTTGCCCCTTAGGTCTCTTTTACGTTTAGATTTAGATCAGATTACTTGCAGTGTGGAAGCAAGTACACAGCTATCCACTGAAGCAGAACCCACCCAGACCCATTCCCCTACATTTGCACCTTCACCTAACACTATGGACAATTTAGCATAGCCAATTCACTTAAGCAGCACATTTTTGGATTCTGGGAGGAAAATCACGCAGGCAAGGGGAGAATGTGCAAACTCCACACAGCCTGAGTGGGAATTCAACCTGAGTCTCTAGCGTTGTGAGGCAGTATTGCTAACCACTGTGCCACCATGCCGCCCAACATCTTTCTCCTCTCACCCTAAACTTATGCCCTTTAGTTCGGACTCCCCGACCCCAGGGAAAAGACTTTGTCTATTTATCCTCGCCATGCCCTTCATAATTTTGTACGTCTCTATAAAGTCACCCCTCAGCATCCAACACTCAAGGCAAAACAGCCCCAGCATGTACAGCCTCTCCCTATACCTTAAAGCCTCCAACCTTGGCAACATCCTTGTAAGTCTTTCCTGAACCCTTTCAAGTTTCACAATATATTTATGATAGGAAGGAGATGAGATTTCCACGCAATATTCCAACAGTGGCCTAACTAGTGTCCCGTACAGCCGCAACATGACCGCCCAACTCCAATACTCAATACTCTAACCGATAAAGGAAAGCATACCTAACGCCACCTTAACTATTCTATCTACCTGCGACTCCACTTTCAAGGACCCATGAAGCTGCACTCCAAGGTCTCTTTGTTCAGCAACATTCCCCAGGACCTTGTCATTAAGTGTATAAGTCCTGCTAAAATTTGCTTTCCCAAAATGCAGCACCTCGCAATTATCTGAATTCAACTCCATCTGCCACTTCTCAGCTCGTTGGCCCATCTGATCAAGATCGCGTTGTACTCTGAGCTAACCTTCTTCGCTGTCCACTACACTGCCAATTTTGGTGTCATCTGCACTTACTGACGATGCCTCTTACACTCGTATCCAAATCATTTATGTAAATGACAAAAATAGAGGACCCAGCACTGATCCTTGTGGTACTCCACTGGTCACAGGTCTCCAGTCTGAAAAACAACCCTCCACCTCCACCCTCTGTCTTCTACCTTTGAGCCAGTTCTGTATCCAAATGGCTAGTTGTCCCTGCATTCCCTGAGATCTAAACATGCTAACCAGTCTCCCATGGAGAATCTTGTCGAATGCGTTACTGAAGCCCATATAGATCACATCTACCGTTCTGCCCTCATCAATCCTCTTTGTTACTTGTTCAAAAAAACTCATTCAAGATTGTGAGATATGGGTTCCCACGCACAAAGCCATGTTGACTGTCCCTAATCAGTCCTTGTCTTTCCAAATGCATGTACATCCTGTCCTTCAGGATTCCCTCCAACAACCTGCCCACCACCGACGTCAGGCTCACTGGCCTATAGTTCCCTGGCTTGTCTGTACCACCGTTCTTAAACAGTGGCACCACATTTGCCAAACACCAGTCTTCTGGCAACTTTCATGTGACGATCAATGGTGCAGACATCACAGCAAGAGGCCCAGCAATCACCTCTGTAGCTTCCCAGAGTTCTAGGGCACACCTGTTCAGGTCCTGGGGATTTTTCCACCTTTACCCATTTCAAGACATCCAGCACTTCTTCCTCTGTAATATCGACATTATTCAACGTGTAACGATCTATATCCTGACATTCTATACCTTCCATATCAATTTTCACAGTAAATACTAATGCAAAATACTTGTTTAGTATCTCCCCTATTTTCTGCGGCTCCACACAAAAGCTGCCTTGCTGATCTTTGAGGGGCCCTATTCTCTCCTTAGTTATGATTTTGTCCTTAATGTATTTGTAAAACTCCTTTGGATTCTCCTTAATTCTATTTGCTAAGGCTATGACATGGCCCCCTTTTGCCCTCCTGAATTCCCTCTTACATATGCTCCTATTGCCTTTATACTCTTCTAAGGATTCGCTCGATCTATCCTATCTATACCTGACATATGCTTCCTTCTTTTTATTAATCAAACCCTTTAGTAATCCAGCATTCCCCATACCTACCATCCTTTCCTATCATCCAAACAGGAATATACATTCTCTGGATTATTGTTATCTCATTTCTGAAGGCTTCCCATTTTCCAGCCGTCTGCTTACATCTGCCCCCAATCAGGTTTTGAAAGTTCTGGCCAAATACCTACAAGAGTGGCCTTTCTCCAATTTAGAACTTCAACTTTAAATCTGGTCTATCCTTTTCCATCATTATTTTAAATCTTATAGAATTATGGTAGCTCGCCCCAACGTGGACCTCCACTGTCACCTGCCCTGCCTTATTTCCCCAGAGTGGGTCACGTTTTGCACCTTCTCTACTATGTTCATCCACATACTGGATCAGAAAATTTTCTTGTAAACACTTAACAAATTCCTCTCCATCTAGACATTTAACACTATGGCAGTCCCAGTCTTTGTCTGGAAAATCTCCTACCAAAATCACCCTACTTTCTTGCAGATAGCTCAGATCTCCTTACAAGTTTGTTTCTCAATTTCCCTCTGACTATTAGGGGGTCTATAATACAATCCAAATAAGTTGATCATCCTGTTCTTATTTCTCAGTTCTACCCAAATAACTTCACTGGATGTATTTCCAGGAATATCCTCCCTCAGTACAGCTATAATGCTATTCCTGATCAAAAACACCACTCCCCCTCCTCTCCTGTCTCCCTTTCCAACTTTCCTGTAGCATTTGTATCTTGGAACATTTAGCTGCCAGTCCTGCCCATCCCTGAGCCATGTTTCTGTAATTGCTATGATATCCCCGTCCCATGTTCCTATCCATGCTCTGAGTTCATCTGTCTTCCCTGTTAGGCCCCTTGCATTGAAGTTTACTTAATTCAGTTTACTTAATTAGTTTACTTCATTAGTCCTACATTGTCCTTGCCTGCCCTGATTGTTTGACTCGTTTCTGTTCTCAATTGTACGCATCTCATATTTATCTATTTCCTCACTATCTCCCTGCCCCCTCCCCCAACCCCCCCCCCCTTAATATGTTAAATCCTCCCGAGTAGCTCTAGCAAATCCCCCTGCCAGTATATTCGTCCCCTTCCAATTTAGGTGCAATCCGTCCTTCTGGTACAGGTTCCTTCTACCCCAAAAGAGATTCCAGTGATCCAAAAAAGTGAATACTTCTCCAATACACCAGCTCCACAGCCATACATTCATCTGCTCTATCCCTCTATTCCTGCCCTCACTAGCTCGTAGCACCGGGACTAATCGAGATATTACTACTCTCAAGCACCTCCTTTTAAAATTTCTGCCAAACACCCTTCAATCTCCGTCCATAATCTCAAACTTTTCCCTTCCTATGTCGTTGGTTCCAATTTGGACAATGACCTCTTGCTGGCCCCTCTCTCCAGTGAAAACATTCTTACCCTTTCTGAGACATCCTTGATCCTGGCACCAGGGAAGCAACACACCATTTCGCTTTATTCTCTGCTGGCCACAGAACCTTCTGTCTGTACCTCAGACTAGGGAGTCTCCTAACACAATAACCTAGTGGAATACGACATATCTCTTGTTGCATTAGAGCCAGTCTCAATACCAGAAACCTGCCTGTGCAAGCTATGTTCCGCCGTGAATCCATCACCCCCTACATTTTCCAAAACAGCATATTTGTTTGAAATGGGGACAAACCCAGAAGACTCCTGCACTAGCTGCTTACCTATCTTACCATTCTTGGAGTTAATCCATCTATGTGACTGTAACTGAGACATACCCCCCTTCCTATAACTGCCATCCATCTCATACTATTGCTGTTACAAATTCTTCATTGTCTTTAACTTTCTTTCCAACCGATCCATTCGAGCTGATAGGATTCGCAACCAGAAGCATTTATTGAAGATATAATCCGCAGTAACCCTTATATCCTCTTTAAACTCCCACATCTGACAAGAAGCGCATATGATTCTACTAAGGCCATTTGTGCTCCTTCACAATCTACAGACCCAGAAAAACAAACTGTCTTATTCCTCTTCAAAACACTGCCCAAGGTTAACTTAATATTTATGATTTATATTTTAAGATTAATCAAGAGACATATCTCAAGAACCTATAATTAAGAAAGAACCCACACTACTCACTTCTGCAGACTTTCTGTAAGACACAGTTAAAACAATTCACTTACCTGGATGGGAACTTTGCCCAAACAGTTCCTCCAAACCAGTTGTCAATTTCACTGCTTGTTAATTTTCCGAGATGCACTCCGATATCCAGCGATACATGAATTCAAACAGCAAAGGCAGGAACTGTGCAGGTACGTTGTCCTGTCAGTTTCTTCCCCTCACCATGTGCTGCCTATGTCTGTTTTCTCCCTCTTTAAACTGCTATTGCTTTGTCTTTTTTCCCCCAAAGTTCCAAAACTATGCAACAGCTTACAAAACAGTAATTGCTGCTCCTGGAATTCGAGGACATCTCCTCCAACACCTAATATACCTCAAAAAAAGGAGCAGCTGATCCTGCCAGAAATCTTTCCCGCTCAGACTTCTGAAAATCCAAATACACTACTTCCACTGGTTGTCCGTGGTCTATGCTGCAAGAAACAACTTCCAATATTTCCGACGTTTGTCAGGCATGATTTCTCTGTCAGAAATGCACTGTGATTCGCTGTAATTTTGCTGTTCATTTCTAAGTACCCAATATCAGTTCTTATATAATGGATTCCAACTCTTTCTATACATATGTCAAATTAATTGGTCTGCAGTCCTCCACATCATCACTTCTTCCCTGTGTACATAGAAGGATCATGTTTACTACCTTTCAGTTATCTACAATGGCTAAGGCCTTTGCAGGATCTGCAAGAAAATAAAACACAGTCACCGACAGTTCAATAAATATGCAGTTTTATTTCTGTTATTTTGATATGAAGTATATCTGACCCATCAGACTTAGCAATGATCAATCTAGCTCCATTTTCAAGTACTACCTTGTTGCTGATATGAATGGACTTTATGTCTTTAGTTCCACAAGTCCCATGTGATAAAATTACACGGAGGTTTCCTGGCGCTTCCTCCATGGCGACAGATGCAAAGTAGCTGGTTAGGTTCTCTGCCATTTCCTTGTTCCCCACAATAAATTTTCCTATACCTTACACATTTCCACATTTGGACTTACTTTTGTTTTCTTTGGTACATGGATCGGAGATTTAAGCAGTCTGTGTTTCCTGTTTGTTTGTATTCATGTTCTTTTTGATTTCCTTAACACTTTCCTTATTTTCAGAAAAGTAAATCTCACTGTATGTTCAGTTTTGCACAATACCTGGAATTCCCCTGAAGCTGCTTCCTTAGATTTAACGCAATCATTAATTTCTTACCTAAACCATTCATGAGTCACCTTCCCTTTCTTTGGTGTCTGTAACTTAGTGATATGGATGTATTTTTCAGACTTTACAGTATTTCTATCACAAACAGCCAATGTCTGTCTGACACTAAATTTCATATTGTATTTTTCCAATTGACTTGACCCTCCAGCCTTCGGGATTCCATGATATTTGATTGTAATGTTCAAACATTCTACATTGCTTGCAGGCGCCGTGTAAAATACAACACATTAATGTCACGATTGCCTAATAGCTGCCTCAGAGCACGGTAAGTAATTACTCCTTCTGACCACACAACACCACGCACGAAGTAACCTGCTCTCTACTTTGGTTCACAGCATAGTCTTCAGCCTACCTCATATACACATGAAATAGATTTTCAAAGCATTAGCAATCATTTAGTTAACGCAGTTTCGATGCAATTTTAGATCCAGTATTACTGCAGCACCCACGATATTTACATATCTAATATACAGAGAATCGGATGCACAAAATTGCATAACAGTTTTGGTTTAGATATATAAGGCACCAATGTGTGTTCCTCCTTGTTGTTTGCAAGTCCCATACAAACTGATTTGGAAGAAGCTGTGGGATGTGCTCTGTGGACAAGACATTAGGGAGGCTCACCCCGATGGTGAGATGATCTGAAGAAATGGCCATCAATACAGGACAAGCATCAATAACCTTCCCCGTTGGGCCAGGACAAATGTCTCCCAATTCTCTCTACTCCCTCACGCTCTCTGTATATCTGTTATAGCGCCTACCCCGAACAAGGCTCTTGATACTCCACTCTCACCTTTGCATGCAACACTCTCTTTCCTTCACTCTCTCTGTCACTGAAAGTAAATAGAGATTGAATTTATTGTTTTGCCAACATAGAACCAGTGAGACAATTTGATACTGGGGACATAAAAATGCGAACATTTTGAAAATTTGTGAGAGAGCAGATGCCATCGAGATGGAAGAAGCCTGGGGCTCAACCACCTTGCTCCGCGAGAAATTAGGAAATACTCACTATCGTATATATTTTCTCACATGAACCCTATTCACAGTAAACAGAAATTCAACTACCCAGGGAATTCAGCAGCCAGGAGAGTAACATCACAGGCGAGGGCAGTGGCTGTGTGGTTTTGAAATTAAGATGATATAATCTTCATAATTATCTTATTGAAACAGCATATTGTTAAAGATTTGGGGGCAGTTGTGGGGGAATCGCTCCACTGCTTGAAGGAAAGGAAATTCTGCCAAATCCAACTGTTCCAGGAAGAAGTCTCATACAAAAAGCTTGTTTGAGTAGAATAACTCAGAGACAGAGTATCAGTTGGGACACATTATCTCTTTTCCATTTCAAATGAGTTCAACTGCTATAAAACTCTGGAAACCTTTTCCTATTCTTTTTCGTCTTCAGACATGTGCAATTGTGTATGCGTCTGTACGTGTGTGACTCTGTGTCTCACATTTTTCGAGAGAATGACCAAAGTTACGCTTCAAACCTGTTGTAACCAGTGGAGAAGTGGGGCTGGAAAAAAACACAGTAACCCTCCAACATTGGTCGGAGCAGAAATGAGAAATTCGCACGAGCTGTACAAATGGGAATTCTCTTCCCCAGAGATTTCATCCCAAGATGGCAGCTCAACATCACCATTTCCAGCGTAATTAGATATGGTCCATAAATGTTGGCCTGTCAACAACACCCACATTCCTGAACAAATCTTAAATGATAAACTGCAGCAGAATTAATTAGATGGGAGCAAGACTGATAGATAAATGCCTATTGCCTTCCAGAATTGTGCTGCCTGTGTACTTTAGCTTTGTGCAGTTTCCTGGGTGCCTGGGTATTGTGCCTGGGTGTTTGCATTTATTAAAAGTTGAGTTTGTTCAACATTTGACAGACATGTGAATGGAGGAAAATTGTTTACAGACAGAAATGTGCTGCGGAGACCACACTCAGATCAGCTATGATCTTACTGTCTGGGCGAGCAATGACAAAGTGCCGAATGACCCACTCCTGCTCCTCAGTTTTCTGTTCCTATGTTCCATTCAGTCCTTAAAACCATTTGTATAGGAGCAGATATAGACCACTTGCTCCAAATACCTGGTCCAGAGTATTACAGGATATCATTCAGTCCCTCAACACTGTGTGGTTTGCTGTGGGTTGCAAAAAGTGATGGGAAATCCAAGCAGGATATGAAGGTGGTCTCCCACCTCTTTAAAGAGTGTCTCATCTCTGCAAGTGGTGTTTCAATTGTTGTTCAGGTGGTAGATCCAGATTCACTGTGAATATCCGGCCCATATCTCTCCCAGAGTTGGCTCACAAAATACTTTTCTCTCACTGCCCTCAACATTCAATAGCAACACCTCCAGGAAAATTACAACCATTCACTTTTCAAAGACAGAATATGAGAACATAAGAAACAGGAATAGGTAATTTGGATGCTCACGCCATTGTATGCCATCATGGCTGACCTACTGTTGGCATTACCTCTTCTTTAATGCGCAATTCTTCACGCCCCTCAGCTCTCTGACAGGTCAAAAATCCATCTACCTCCTCTTTAAATACTTGGAGTTATCTCGCTCCCATAACTTTCTAGACCTGAGAATTCCTTACATTCACTACTCTCTATGAGAAGAAAACACTTTCCACACAGACACCATCACATATTAACATTAACAAAAGTGATAAACTGACCTGCTTAGGTAAGAGGTATTGACCCTGGTATCAAGGCAGGATTTGACTGAAGATTTTATCCTCTGAGGCAATTATATATCCAGAATCATTCACCCCGAGTAAAAGTAAAAAATACAAACTATGGAAATTATCACCTTCTCAGTGTCTGTGTACAACATAAGGAGTGATTGTCCATTTATATCAAGTTTCAATGCATTGACCTCATATTCTCTGACAGTGCTACAGATTAATCTTCACTCACTCCGTTTTTACAATCAGCACAGGGATTATTCTTGTGAAATTCCTTTACACAGCCTCTATTGCAATGAGATAATTCCTTTTAAAGGAGAAAAAAATCTGTCCATAATACCCCAAATACTGGCTCAACCACACTGTCAGTGATGATCGCAATAATTCCTTTCCCTCACTTAACGGTCGACGTTTCTTTATTATGACATAAAAACTCATTCCTTCTCTATGCACTGCCACTGTTGTGGAATTTATAAGTTCCTTACATCTGTCTGTCAGCATCAGTAGAGCCAGTACCAGAGGTGCCCGTGGAGATGAACATCACTCTTGGGGAGAGACTCAGTCAGAAAGATTGCACTTGAAATATGGTCACCGACCTGAATAGAAATGAAATGTAGGAATAAGGAAAACAGGCAGAGGAAGGGAGCTAATTTTACTTGTGTTCTTCTCTCACGGGATGTGTGCAGCCATGGTCAGGCCAGCTTGTTATATGGATCTTGAACTGAGTGGCTGGTTCAGCTGTTCCACGGACAGTAAAGAGTAAATCACATTGTTGTGGTTTTGCAAAGACATGTCTGAGGAAGGATAACGCATTGACTTCTCTGACGGACATGAAGCAAGCGGATGGGCCTTTTCTCACAAATGACGATAGGTTCAGTTCAATTCCATCAATTGCCTTCAAGAGATACCAACAGATTATTATTCTGTGCCTCTAAATTATATGACAATGACTTAAGAAGCATGCAGTGTCTGCCCGTTTGACAGGATCTGTGCAGTGAACAAGTTCAACATATCGAAAGACAATTATTCTGTAATTGACATGTGGTTAGAAAGGACTTGATAAATTGTATCCAGATTTAACAAAGGCACAGTTGATAGTTTATTCAGAAGATGCACTGAGGCTCAGGAGGAGATGGGTATATCATGATGTTGGTTTTGGACAGGATTAGTGAGTGGGGAGGATATAGAAATGTAGATCTGTGCAGGGATAGAGGTATTACAGAGTTTGAGAACGGTCTGGTTCTTCTCACACATTGGTGAGTAATTTGTCTTGAATAATTTACTCGATATAATTTGTGAGGAATAGAATATTTCTTTGTAATTGAAAGTCTTGACATCTACCTTGCTAAATTTAAATAATATGAGCAGCAATTCAGTCCAACCTGGCTTAATGAACAGATAGAATGACGTATCAGGAAAACCAACTATAGTGAGGATGAGATAGCTTGAATCACCAGCGATACATCATAAATGCGCAAAACTAATGACATCCAAGGTTGAGAAAGCCAGTAAAGACCCCCAGTAAAACTCCTGTCCATTGTTGGAACATTCCAGTCTAATGTTCTCAGATTCTGATCTCTCCTCCCCTTCTCCATATGGGTCTGCTGATGCCTGTTAGTGCTGTCGGTGATGCTCCCGCTGATACTATGGGATAACACATTGAACCGAGTCCATAATTACTGGAAGAGGAAAGCTCTCCTGTTACACATTTAGGATGCACGGAGATTTAAATCAATCACAGTCGCTGAGAAAATAACTCCCGTTGACCCATTTCAATTCAATACTTTTTATTAAAATTCAATATTATGATTACAATTTACATATTCTGGCTGGGATATGTGGGGGTGATTGAGGGAACAAATGTTGGGTCTAGTAGATCAATCATGTGTAACCATTCAATCTGCCTTGGATATGGGAGCAATGCCAGAGGTTTATCAGAATAGAAGCATGCTTCTCCGTTTATCAATTGAAACATAGATTCTGTATCTACTGATCAGGAACTGCAATATCAGTAAGACATTGAGAGAACTTTCATCGTCCATCATCTGAGAAGAAAATATCCCTAAGACTTCGTGCGGTTACAACAGACAATGACATGGTACCTAAGAGACAATGGGGACTGCAGATATTTGATAATTCAGTGCAGGTAAAACATAGCGGTGGAAAAGGCACAAGAAGCCAGGCAATATCCGAGGAGTAAGAGAGTCGATGTTTCAGGCAGGACCTTTCTTCAGGACAGGAGAGGGAGAGGGGGGCTAAGAGAAACTGGGTGATGGGATTAGGCTGGGGAAAAGTGATAGATGAGAGAAGGTAGGAGGTGATAGCGATAGATCGTTGGGGAGTGTGGATCAGATGGGGAGAAGGAAGATGGGCATTACGTCTCCTCGCGAGGGCAGATGTGAGTCCGGGGATTGGATCTGGGATCTGGGTTGGCCAGGGAAGTTTTGTAAATCAGTGAATACAATGATCATGCTGTGTTTTTGCTGGCTTCTGAGGCAGAAGATGAGGTGTTACTGGTAAAATCCTAGTAAATATCTTCTGAACCCTCTCCAGCTTAATACTCTCCTTCTTATAACAGAACTGCACACAGTACTTGTGCAGTATCAATAACCTGCACAACCTCAGCATGACTTCCCAACTTCTATACTCAAAGGTATGAGCAATGAAGTAACCTTAAACACCCTGCACCACAAACTTCAAAGATTTATACCTGCTCCCCTGGGTCCCTCTTTTCTATATAACTACCAAAGCCCAGCATTAATTGCATAAGACCTCCCCTTGTTTGTTTTATCAAAATGCAATACTTCACATGTATCCATGTTAAACACCATCTGCCACACCTCAGCCCAGTGAATGATATTACTGTCCCCTCACACTCCCCCTTCGGATTAAAACGGCAATCCCCTCTCCAGAAGGCCAAAAGACACCAGCCTTGAGTTTCCCAAAGACCCAGACCTTGGTTTGCCTTGCGCAGGCAGAAGGAGGAGTCCGTAAGGAGAAGCTGGAAAGGAAACAGTTGCCTTGTATCAATGAATGATTTTAGGAGGAGGGAAGCCACATGTTCGAGATTTGAAATAGTGACCTGTGTTTTGGGACCAGAATTGTGCTCCTTCCTCATCTCTGGTGTTCAGTATTGATATCTACTCAAGATCATTCATAATGCAGAGTGTGTTGCAGGATTTCTTCCCCTAATATAGGAGACTACTGATAATAGCCATTTAAACCAGGAATAATAGCCAAGCAATTAAAGATCTTCATTGTTTATCTCAATGGCACAGCAAATTCACTCAACATCCTACAGTTAAGGCGATTAACTTGTACCCTTTTCAACGAGAAATGTCCCCTGCAAAATTTGGTAACGTTAATCAGAATTTAATAGATCCATACAAATAAAATATGACCCAAAATCTGGGCATGGTTTAGGCCTTGTTTAATGGATGGTGCCCACGTTTCTGAGGCTGAACTCTGGAGTCGATTCCAGTCCATGACTGTCTGGTAGTGCCCCTATCACTGGAGAAGGTGGTGTGTATTTATGTCCTGTGGAGGTATGTCACAGCGTGTTACAACAGGCTGATGAACAAATACACAGGAGCATCATGTTGCAGCTTTAGCGGCTAATGCTGAATGATGGTAGTGTCCCTATCATTGGGCAGAAAATTCCAGTTTTTAAGCCCACAGAGCTGTTTCATGATATGTCTGAACAAGTTGGTTAAACTCTTTTTGGATTCGTGGCTTGATGGAGAAGGAAGAGGTACGATTACTGAATTTTAGAATTTAGATGCATGATGACTGAAAGCACAGCCATTCGTGATGATTGGAGTCACATTTGCACTTTATAAAATGATGAAAGGCATGGATAGGGTGAGTGGTCAAGGGGCACCTGATGTACATCTGGAAATACAGAGTAGACATCATTACTCATTTTGTGTTTGCAAAGCTGTAGCTAGTGGAATTCTTCAGGGATCTGTGTGATGTCATCAAACAATTGCAATCCATACCAATGAATTGGATGAAAGGGATGGAGCTCAGTTTGCTCATGCACTAGGATAGTCATTCAATAAGATGTCAAATGGAGACAGAGCGTCTGCAATGGCATACAGACAGGGGAAGGGCAGAGCTACAATGGGACACAGATAGGGGGATGGCAGAGCATCTGCAGTGGGGTAGAGACGGGGGAGGGCAGATCATCTGCAATGGGATAGAGACAGGGAAGGGCAGGGCATCTGCAATGGGGTAGAGACGGGGAGAGCAGAGCGTCTGCAATGTGATAGCGACAGGGGAGTGCAGAGCATCTGCAATGGGAAACAGACAGGGGAGTCCAGAGCGTCTGCAATGAGATACAGAGAGGGGAGGGGAGGGCGTCTGAAGTGGAATACAGACAGGGCGAGGGCGTAACGTCTGCAATGGGATGCAGACAGGGGGAGGGCAGGGCGGCTACAATGGGATACAGACAGAGGGAGGGCATAGTGTCTGCAATGGGATAGAGATGGGGTAAGGAGAGCGTTTACTTTGGGATACAGAGAGGGGAGGGCAAAGTGTCTGCAAGGAGATACAGACAGAAGGAGGGCAGACAGTCTGCAATGGGATAAGCCACAGGGAGTGCAGAACGTCTGCAATGTGACACAGACTGGGGGGAGGTCAGAGCGCATCAAGCAGACAGGCAGAGAACAGTTGTGAGCCAACCTTCACCAGAAAAAAATAACTCTACTCTCTCTCTATATATGGGAAATTTCTGTCTTGAGGAAACGACAAAGAGCAGAAAATGATTTAAATGCAAGGACAATGCAGACCTTAGTGGTACCGAGGGATTTCTGTGTTCTGGCACATGACTCACATTAAATTACTCTGAAGATGCAGCAAATGATTTGGAAGGTAAATGGAATGATTCTGTTTCGTGCAAGGTGAGTTGGAAATGATCTTCGCGACATTTGTTTGCATCAGTACAGGGTTTGGCTGAGATCACATCTGAAGTATTATGTGTAGTTATACTGCGTCTAAACTGAAAAAATAAACAAAATTGCTTTCGAAACGTTTCAAAGTCTTTTTTTCTCTCTCTTTACTCATTCTTGGGATGAAGACATTACATTATGAAGAATTAACAGTTCATCCTGAGAATGAGGGTTGTTTTATTGACCATATAAGTTCTTGAGAAGAGTGTAGTTGGTGAATACCGGATCGATATTTCTTCTTGTGCGGGAGAATAAAACTGGGGAAATAATTTCAGAATAAATCAGTTTAAAAGGAAAGGTCATTGGATAGAAAAATTGAACTCTGATTTCTCTTCAATCATGCTGCAAGACAGGCTGAGCTTTTCCAGTAATTTCTGTATTTGTTTAAGAATAAAACATATTCATCTTAACACAGATATTGTGAAGACATGAAACGCTTATTTTTTACATTATGCAGGCACATATTAACAGATCTTCAAAACATGCAGGGCCCTTTATTGTTAATGAATTGATTCTGTGTATGACAACAGCAATAATGCACTGACCTGGAGTCGAGAATGTGATGGTGTCATATAGTTCGGACAATGTTCAAGGAGAGCTCACATGGTCCAGTTTGGGGTCTGGTAACGTTATTGATTTAACTTAGATATGGAAAAACTGTAGCCTATCTGTGAAGGGACAGTCTATTGCTCCCTTTCTGTTTCCCTGCTGCTCATCATAGCAACATGTGAGAGTGAAAAAAAACAGTCGCCTTTCCCACTCATGAAGGGTTACTGATGAGGATTCATTGGAAACTCCGCACTGCCTGAAGCAAAGCGATTCAGCCAAATCCAACTGTTTCAGGAATAAATCACATTGTCAGAAGGTTGTGCGAGCAAAATGACTTCAGAAGCACTTATTCAGGCTCGATAGTGAGGGTGACAGACAAGAGATTCTGTGTCTGCAAATGGGAATCCAGGATGGTGTGTAGCCTCCCACGTGCCAGGGTCCAGGATGTCGCAGAGTGGCTGGAGAACGTTCTCACCGGGGTGGGGGAGCAGCCAGAAGTCATTGTGTACATTAGTACAAATGACACAGTGATGAAGTCCAGAGTGATTTTAGAAAGCTAAGAAAAAAAGGGTAAAAGACAGGACCACGACAATGATAATATCCAGTTTACGTCCAGTGCTCTGTGCTAGTGAGGGTAAGAACAGGAGGATATGGCAGATGAATGGGTGGTTTAAGAATTGGTGCAGGGGGCAGAGATTTATATTTTTGGATCACTAGGATCTTTTGTGGGGCAGAGGTGATCCGTTCGGGAAGGACGGTTTGTACCTAATCTGGAAGAGGACCAATATCCTGTCAGGCAGGTTTGCTAGTGCTACAAGGGAGGGTTTCAACGAGTTTGGCTGGGGTTGGGGAGGGGTGGGATCCTCAATAGCAGGAAGGCAAGTATGAGCCTGGAAAGAGATACAGTAATCAGAAACAGTAAAGTGAAGAGACAGGTTAGACTGGAACACGATAGGCCGCAAGGAACGCCTGTTGGATTAAATTGCAACTGTTTCAATGCACGATGGCTGACAGGTAAGGCCGATAAACTCAGGATGTGAATAGTTATGTGGGACTGGGATATTATAGCCATTACTGAAACATGGCTAAGGGAGGGACAGGACTGACAACTTAATGCACCAGGGTACAGGTACTTTATGCGGGACAAAGATATTGGAAGGAGGGGACGGGGAGTTATATTTTTGATTCAGGCGAGTATCACAGCAGTAATCAGTGATAAAATAATTGATGGATCATTCAATGAGGATTTGTGGGTGGAGCTCAGAAGTAAGAAGGGAATGGGGATAGTAATTGGGTTTTTCTAGAGGCCCCCAAATCGTAAACGGGGAATTGGAGGAATAAAAATATGAAAAGAGATTGGGGAGACTTGCAGGGTCAATAGGATTGCCATAGTAGGAGATTTTAATCTTCCTAACATAGACTGGGAATGACATATAATTTGCGACTAGATGGGCCGTATCTAGTAAGTGTGTTCAGAATAGTTTCCTCCAGCGGTATGTAGAGGGTGCAACGCGGGAAGGGACGAAACTTGACCTGCTCTAAGAACTAGGGCAGGACAGGTGACTGAGGTGACAGTGGGGGAGCCCTCTGGGACCCGTGAACATAGATGCATTAATTTTAAAATAGTTATGGAGAAGGACAAAACTGCTCCACATGTTCAAGTTCTAAATTGGGGAAAAGTGAACATTGATGGAATTAGACAAGAGCTTGTAGGGGTTGGTTGGAGAAGTTTCTTTGCAGGTGAAGGGACCTCCGGCTGGTTGGAAGCCTTTAAAAGTGAAATGTCTACGGTTCAAGACCTATATGTTCCTGTGAGGGTAAAAGGCAAGGTTGGGAGGAATAGGGAACCTTGGAGGTCAGGAGATATTGAGGCTTTGACCAGCAAAAAGGAGGCACGGCTCAGATCCATGCAGCTGGGATCAAGGGAATCCGTGACGGTGTGCAGGGGATAAAGAGTTTACTGAAGATAGAAATCAGAAGGCTGAAAAGGGGGCACAAGATAGCCTTGCCTGAGAAGATTAGGGTGAATCCAAAGACTTATTTAAGTATATTGAAGTAAAAGGAATGACTAAATGAGAATATGATCCCTCAAGTTCCAAAGTGGACATGCATGTCTGGAACCGTAGGAGATTTGCGTTATTCTCAATGAATATTTCTTCTCTGTCTTTACCGTGGAGAAATACATGAAGTCTTAGGAGCTTAACAAAGGTCGTGGTGTTATCTTGGGGTGAGTCAATATCACAGGGGAGGACATGTTGGATGTGTTAGAATGTATGAAGGTGGATAACTCTCCTGATCCTAAGCAGATGTATCCAAGAACACTGCAACAGGCTACAGAAGATATTGCGGGGACCTGGTTGATATTTTTGCATCATCGTTAGCCACAGGTTAAGTTCCAGAAGATTAGAGGATAGCAAATGTTGTGCCATTATTCAGGAAGGGAAGCAAAGAAAAATCTGGGAACTATAGGCCAGGAATTCTAACATCTGTGGTACGTAGGTTACCTGAGAAGACTCTGAGGTCTAAGATATACGTGCATTTGGAAAGACAGCGTTTGATTAGAAATTGCTTTTTTTTTAGATTCTCTGCAGTATGGAAACAGGCCATTTGACCCAACAAGGCCACACCGACCCTCCAAACAGTAACTCACCCAGTACCATTGCCCTACCCTATATTTACCCCTGACGAATGCACATAACACTATGGGTAACTTAGCATGGCCAATCACTTAACCTGTAGATCTTTGGATTATGGAAGGAAAATGGAGCACCCGGAGGAAACCCACACAAACACAGGGAGAATGTGCAAACTCCACACTGAGAGTCTCCCGAAGTCGTAATCAAGCCCCGATCCAAGGCACTACGACGCAGCAGTGAGCCAAGATGCCACACTTGCTTGTTGTCAACACAGTTCAGAGACATGGGGACAAAATCTATCTGCCAAAATCTGACAAAATCGATCGAACCTTGATGCAAAATCCAATAAAACGTACCATGGATAGTTTACTCTCCACTGAAAATGTCATATTATTATTATTTATTGTTATTAGTAATTATAGTAATTATGATTAATTGTTGTTTAGACTGAACAGATTTCATGGCTTTGTGAATGGGAGATCACGCCTCACAAACTTGTTTGAGTTCATTGATGAAGTGACCAGTAATGTTGATGAGGGCAGGGCGGTAGATTTAGTCTGTATGATTTTCAGTCAGGCCTTTGGCAAGGTTACCATTGATAGGCTGGTCTGGAAGGTTAGAATCGCATGGAATCCAGAGGGAGCTGACAAATTGGATACACAATTGGCTTGATTGTAGTAAGCAGAGCGTAATAGTGGAAGGATGCTCTTGGACTGGAGGACTGAGACACATGACGTTCCTCTGGGGTCAGTGCTGCGTCCATTGCTGTTTATTATCTATGTCAATGATATTATTGAGAATGTACAAGGCATGATCAGTAAATTTGAAGATGACACTAAAATAGGTGGTATCATGGATAGTGAGGAAGTATCTCAAAAATTGCAGCACGACTTTGATCGACTGGAGAAGTGGGTCGAGGAATATTTTTGCAAAGTTAGATCAAGGTAGGAGTTTCACGGTGAATGGTAAGGCCTTATGGAGTGCAGCTGAGCAGAGGGAACATGATGTTTAGGTACACCGTTCTCTGAAAGTGGAGTCACAGGTGGACATGGCAGTGAAGAAGGCTTTTGGCACACTGGCATTTATCAGTCAGTACATGGAGGAGAAAATTGGGATTAAATGTTGCAGTTTTTCAGGAGGTTGTTGAGGCTGTAGTTGGAGTGTTGTGTTCAGTTTTGGTCACATTGCGATCAGAAGGATATTTTTAAATTGGAATGTGTGCAGATGGAATTTACAAAGATGTTGACAGAACTCAATAGTGTGACTTATAGAGGTAGGACAAGCGAGAACTTTTTACTTTAGAGTGTAGTAGACTCAGCGGGATCCAATAGAAGTGCACAAGATTATGACTGGCATGGATAAGGTGAATGGACTCAACCTATTTTCCCAGAGTTGTGGAATTGAGGACGAGAGGACATTAGTTTAAGGTGAGAGGGGAAAGAATAAAGGGAATCTGATGGAAACTGTTTTACAAAGTGAGTGGTACGCAACGGGAATGAGCTGCCAGCGGAAGTGTTTGAAGCGTTTATATTAACAATATTTAAACGTCATTTGGACAAGTACATGGGCAGGAAAGGAAGAAAGGTCTATGGGTCAAGTGCTGGGAAATAGGGTTAGTGTGGATGGACATTTGGGTCAGCATGGACCCGTTCGGGCCAAAGGGCCTTTCTCCATGCTGAAGCACTTGGTTACTCTATTAATAGAACAGCGTTTGGGTCAAACTCTCATTTTTTCCTAGGTCATAAGTTCAAATAATATTTGAACAAAGTTATTTCAAGTTGACTTTGCCAATATTTTGCTTTAAAGTTTGTTATCAAACGTGTGTGTGTGTATGTGTGCGTGTGAGTATGTGTGTACGTGTGTGTGTGTATGTGTGTGTATGTGTGCGTGTACATGTGTGTGTGTGTGTGTGTGTATGTGTGTGTGTACGTGTGTGTGTGTGTGTGTGTGTGTGTGTGTGTGTGTGTGTGTGTGTGTATTCCACAGTATTTTTCAAAGGCAAGTATCAATGTATATATTTGCAAATCGTTTCGTCATTCTTGTTTCCATCATAGTTGGAGGAATTTTGCTTTTGTCATAAACGTGTTGCTTTAGCAGATTAAAGGAATCCATCTGACTTGTTCCGAACACTGACCCTGACACACTCTGAGAACTATATCCTTGGTCACATCACCATACCAGTTATATTTTTTTTATGGAGGAGTCGGACGAGAAAAGGGAACTGCAATCCAAAAGCACATGAAATTATAGACTCGGTGAGCCTAACGTCAGTGTAGAGGAGTTTGTTGGAGGGGATTCTGAGGAATAGGATTTCCATCCATTTAGAAAGACAAGGACTGATTAGGGATAGTCAACATGGCTTTGTTTGATGAAAATCATGTCTCATTGATGTGTTTGAGTATTTTCAAGAGGTGACAACGAAGACTGAAGAAAGCACTGTTGCATATATTGTTTACATAGACTTCAGCAAGGTGTTTAATAAGGTTCCACATGGTAGACAGGTTATTAAGGTTAGGTCACAGGGAATCCAGGGAAAGCTAACCAGTTGGATACAAAATTGTCCTCAAGTTAACGGATTGTTTTCCAGACTGGAGACTTGTCGCCAGCGGTGTGCTGAAAGAATCAGTGCTGAGCTCACTGCTTTTCATCATGGATATAAACGACTTGGATGGGAATATCGGAGGCATGGTTAGTAAGTTTACAGATAACATAAAAATCATGGAGCAGTAGACAGTGAAGAAGATTATCTCAGAGTACAACGGCACCGTTGACCATCAAAGGGCCAAGGACTGACATATAAAGTTTAATTTAGATATTGTGAGGTTTTGCATTATGGTAAGTTAAAGCAGGGTCGTGTCCTGGGGAATGTTGATGAACAAAGTGACCTACCGGTGCAGGTTCATAGTTCCTTGAAAGTTTAGATGCAGGTAGACAGGGTGGTGGACAATGCAGTTGGAATGCTTGCCTGAATCGGTCAGAACATTATGTATAGAAGTTGGGGTGGCATGTTGCACTTGCATAGGGACGCTTGGGAGGCCACATTAAGAACACTGCGTACAATTTGGTTGGCTCTGCTAAAGGATTGATGTTGTTAAACTTGAAAGGGTGCAGAAAAGAAACCTGAAGGTTTCATTGACAGGAAGAGGATGAACAGGTTGAGGCGTTTCCCCCTGGACTTTCGGATGCTGAGGGGCGACATGAAAGTGGTTTATCAAATCATAAGGGGATGGATAGCCTGAATGGCCAAGGTCTTTTCCCCAGGGCCGGGGAGTCCACAAGTAGAGTCATAGGTTGAAGGTGACGGGGGAAAGATTTAGAAGGAACCTTCGGGGTAACTTTTTTCATGGAGAGGGTGGTGCATGTACGGAAAGTGCTGTCAGAGAAAGTGATGGAAGCGGATACAATTACATGTTTAAATGTATCTGGACAGGTACGTCAATATGAATGGTTCAGGACGATATGAGCTAAATGCTGGCAAGTGGGACGAGATCAGATTGTGATATCTGGTCAGCACGGACTAGCTGGAATAAAGGGTCTGTTTCAACGCTGTATGACTCTCTGATTGAATAAGAAGGATGAGGAAAAATTCGAAAAAGGGCCTTTCAAGTGAAAATTCTCTACCCCAGAAGATTGAGATGCCTCTCTGATTACAAGAATTCAAAGCTGAGTTAGTTAAATATTTGACAGAGAAGTGAGTCACGGATAATGGAATACAGACAGGAAAGTGGGGCTGACAACACAAACTGATCAGCAACAACCTTAGTGCCTGGTGGAAAAAGCTCGAAGTATCTCATGATCCACTCCTGCTCCTCAGTTCCATGTTTCTGTGTTCCATTCACCACCTTAAACCTGCTAGACAGGAGCAGTTGGAGACCACTTGCTGCTATAAACTTATACCAGAAACAGAGGCTACCATTCAGTCCCTTAATACTGTCACATAAAGTTTGGGGTGATTTGGAAAATGTAGTTGGAAATCCCAGGATGATTATGGAAGAGAACCCTCATCTCTCCTTACAGAGCTTCGCCTCTCTGCAACTTGAGTGTCATTTATTGGTCATGTTGCAGACTCAGATTAATTTTGAATACAGCTCCCATACCTCACCCAGAGATGGCTCACAAAATTCTCTGGTCTCCCAGGCCACAACATTCAAATGGACCTTCCAGGAAAATAACACCCACTAACTTTCCACTAAATCAATGTGAGAACATCAGAAACAAGAGCATGTTGTTCACCTCCCCCCACCCCCCCCCCCCCCCCCCGCTACCCCACACCTGCTATGCCCTGCACTAAGATTGTGGCTGATCTGCTCTTAGTATCAAATCTCTTTAAACTTTAAACTCTTTAAACTTTTAGTCTCTTTAAACTCCAAATCGTCATAAGTCTCAACTCTCTGACAGGTTAAAATCCATCTCCAGCCTCTCCAAACACATCCTTAGAACACAGAACATTGAACAGTACAGCATAATAGAGGCCCTCGACCTTTGATGTTGTTCCACCCGTTTATCCTACTCTAAGATCAGACTCACCTACAGTCTTCCATGCACTTCCTTCCATATGTCTATCCAAGAGTCTCCCAAGTTTCCCTCACGTATTTGACTCTACACCCACCACTCTCTGTGTGAAAAGTCACATCTCCCCTAACTCTTCCTTTAATTACCTTAAAGTTATGACCACTGGTGATAGACATTTCTGCCCTGACGGAAAGTCTCTGGCCATTCACTCTCTCTTTGCCTCTCATCACCCTTTACACCTCTATCAAGTCACCTCTCATTCTTCTTAATTCAAATGAGAAAAGCCCTAGCTCCCTCAACCTTTCTTCATAAGACCTGCCCTCCAGTACAGGCAGCTTTCTGGTAAATTTACTCTGCATCCTTTCTAAAGCTTCCTCATCCTTCCTATAATGGGGTGACAAGAAGTGAACAAAATACATCATGTGGGGTCTAACCAGGGCTCTACAGAGCTGCAGCATAATCACACGGCTCTTAAAGTCAATCTCCCTTCTAATGAAAGCTAACACACCATTCTCCTCCTTAGCAACCCTATCAATTTAGGTAGCAACTTTGAGGTATCTATGGACATGGGCGCCAAAATCGCTCTGTTCTTCCACACTGCCAGGAACCCTGCCTCTCACCCTATATTCTGCAAAGCTGAGCTTTCAAAAGAATTACTTCACGCTCTTCCAGCTTGAATTCCATCAGCCACTTCTTAGCCCAGCTCTGCATTATCTCAATGTCCTGTTTCAACCTAAAAAAGCCCTGCAAAACCCATGTACCACTTTACAAATCTCCGTGTCATCGGCAAACTTACTAACCCACCCTTCCACTTCCTCATTCAAGTCAGTTATAAAAATTCACAAAGAGAAGAGGTCCCAGAACTGATCCCTGGGGGACAACACTGGTCGCTTTCAGTGATCTAGATCCCCTAACTCTCTATGCAAGAGAATTCCTGACATTCACTATCCTCTGTATGAAGAAAGCATTCTCTGCTTCTGCACCATGACCTATTGATATGAACAAAAGAGGAAACACGAGGGATTAGACAGAGAGACTGGGCCTGAACACAAGGCAGTATTAGACTGAGGTTGACATCAAAGAGTCTGAGGAAAAACGCACTTAACGAGAATTGATTACAGTCTCTATACTGTTTGGAATCATTCACATCACAAGGGAAGATGTTTATCATCAGTGGACATCATTCATCTCAGCCGTGGACCATCACTGCAAGAGATTCTCAGGGTAGCTCCCTCAGCCCAGACATCCTCAATTTGTCATCATAGAATCCTTACAGCTTGGAAGGAGGTCATTCAGCCCATTGAGTCCAAACTGAGCAGAATTGAGGATATTCACTGACGTTTACATAGTTTTCAGAACAAGGTGACCCTCCTCATATATTGAAGCATTCTGTGTCCATGTGTAACAAGAACTGGACACCATTCAAGATGGTGCTGTTAAAGTCTGGGTAACATTCACGTAACAGAACTGCTCGACACTGTACATTTCCACAGTAAATGGTGGAGCTCATTCGGCACCTCAATCTGTGTTCACAAGAATATGTGGAAGTCATTCAATCCATCAAACTATTGGACAAGGTGTGTGATAGCTCATTCAGTCCCTCCTGCCAAATACACAGTAAGAGAAGGAATCTGCTCACTCCATCACTTACACGGGATCAGAAAGAAAGTGTTCTGCACCTGGAATTACTTACTGAGGGACTGAAAACGATTATTCAGCTTCTCCAGTCAATAACCCAGGAACAGGAAGGTGTCAGAGATGCTCCAGCTTCACAAACAAATGGAGCATGGACTACACAGATAGACTGCACACGTGGTTCCTCGTGGTTTAATTACTCATAGTACATATATGTTACTTTAACATGGTTTTCTGGCATCAGGAATGGAGCTAACTTTTTATAGCCATTCACCAAGGAGTCTTGCATCTCCAAGATAGTAGACCCATGGTCTCCATGGAGGAAAGAATATGGTGCAGAATTGTTAACTCTTTCAGATTGATGGTATTGTGACTGCTGACAGGATTGTGTCCAAAGTGACATTCAATTCAGTGTCACACAGTAACTGTGCATTAAAATGTCAGGGTTCATTCAGACCCTCTAACTCTCTGTCAATGGACATGAGGGTTCTGCACAGGCATTTAAATTATCGGGAGTCAATGATCCAGTTAAAAATACGGAATTTTCACCCTATTCAGTTTTTTGGGATGTAATGAGTATTCGTCTATCGCCATAAAGTTTCAACTTCTTATTCTCTCACAGTGCTACACATTAAACGCAGAGTTATGCCCTCTCTCCGCATGGTGCCATCAAGCCAGGATTTAGTCAATTGAAACTCCTTTGCATTGTCTTTGTGACATAGAGATCATTATTGCTAAAGCTGACCAAATGTGTACACAATGCAATAATATACTCTCTCAACAAAACACACCATTAGGAAAGATATACTAACTCTGGTACTTCAATCATTTTGTACGAAGAACCACATATCATTTACTTCCTGTCCCGTACGAATTCTGTTACTGATTTATAACCAAGGACATTCAGGTCCTTTTCAACAACAGAACTTCCCAACCTTTCACCATTTAATAAATATAAGTGTGAACCATAATATTTATTGCGCCCATCTGAATCATTTTATGCAAAGCGAACAGCTATTTCTCAAGCATTGATCCTTCTGATACCCCACAAGACTTCCACCCAGAGAAAAACACAACTTTCTTCATTTTGCCCATTATCCAATTTTTGATCCATTTGGTGTATTCCATCCCGACCTACCCATGGACTCTAATATTCCCCACTCACCAGAATTCAACCGTATCAAACTTTTTTGTGAAAATTCAAATACTCTGCTCCCATTGATTCTCAGTTGTCGATATCACAACGGACAATCTCCACCAACTCCAAAAGTTTTATCAAAGATAATTTCCCTTTTCTGAATCTAGGCTGACTCTACCAAATCATATCTTTATTCTTGAAGCATCTAGTTGTCACGTTCTTTATAAAATGTTACAATGTGTTTCTCACAGCTGATGTAAAGCTGTTTATTTTCCTGTTTGCTCTCTCCATCCAGTTTTAAATATTTAGTTAAAAATCATACAACACCAGGTTATAGTCCAACAGGTTTAATTGGAAGCACACCAGCTTTCGGAGCATCGCTCCTTCTTCAGGTGGTAGTGGAGGGCTCATTCCTAACACACAGAATTTTTAACAAAAATGTACAGTGTGATGTAACTGAAATGATACATTGAAAAATTGACTGTCTGTTAAGCCTTTCATCTGTTAGTATACCGTGATAGTTTCACTTCTTTCATGCGTAGATCACAAAACATTTTTTAAAAGTTGCATTGTCTGGTTAGCTCTTAACTATGGTGATAGCGAGACAGTATGTTGGAGATGTTGGCCCCCTGTGTTCTCTCTCTATGCCATGATGTTTAGGGGCGTCATCATATGTTTGGGTCTCTCTGAATGGACGCAGCAGCTGATAACACAAACCCCAAAAAAGCGTCAATAGAACCTCTCTTTACTATGTAATGACAGGAGCAAGTCAAATCCCCACACACACGGTGGAATCAATTTAGCGTTGAAAATGTTTCTCTTCGTAGCGGAAAAAGCTGTTACATCTCTCCACAGTCCCACAATCACAGTCCCTCTCTCCAGAGAAGCAGGCGACAATGCAACATTACCTTTCTCTGTATGTCAGCAAATATAATGACAGCACTTGTATTGCAGATGTAGTAGATCACCACACTTAGAGAACGGCAGAGGGAATATAACTCAGTTTAAACAGGGACACATCAAAATTAATATGATATTCAGGAATATGTGAAAAGGAGAAATCTGAGAATAAGCTCCCATTTTATTTTCCCTCTGGATCATCATCAGCTGTCCCTTTGTTCACTTTTCCTTTCTCTATCTCTCCCTCTCTCTATTTTTTTTTTCTCCTGACAGAAGCTGCCATACTTGCTGAGATTCTCCAATGTTTTCAGACACTGGGGAACTTTATTTCAGATCTCCATCATTTACAGTTCCTTGGTTTATTGCACCTTTAATGCTGTTGTTTCACAGAATGTCAGCATCACTGGCAAGGGCAGCATTTGTTATCCATCACTAATTGCCGTTGACTGCGAGACCATTTGTCAAGACAATATGGAGCTGATCTTTTTTTTATCACACGTAGCTTATTTACCAAAGGCTATCAGTCAAATAATAAAAGAAATCCTAATTGTTTATGGTTGCCATTTGTAGAATGACGTTTCACCCCAATTGTTTCCATTCAAATTTAAGTTCTAACATCAGCTGTAGGAGGATTTGAAACAATGCTTTTAAAGTCATAACTTGTGCCTGTAAATTGCATCTGAATTACACCGCCAGTGACATTATTACTCTGATATGAGATCCTTATTATGAAATAACTGGAGAGACAAGAAAAAGTTTGTGGTCAAAATATTTGTAACTGGAAGAGTTGTCAGAAAACAACTGGAGCCGTAAAATATGAAGTTATGAAGGAGGCAAATGATGGCTAATTCAGCAACAGCACTGAGGTAGAGTTGAAGACTGGGGATATTATAAAGTTTGGTGTAGGCAGGTTTGATGACAGAGAGAATACAGAGTCATAAAACAGTTCAGGGCAAAAGGAAGACTCAACGGTCTGAACTGTATTGTTCCTTCTTAGGTGTTTATGAGTAAGGAGTCTGATATTGATGTACATGAAGTGGAGTTTGTGACTGAAACTGAAGATAATAGTTTATGCATTTTAATTATATAAATAATCGAAATAGTAATAAGCTTCACCATCGTTTATAAAATGGCCATAAATTGGCTTACCAGGAACAACGATAATAGCAAGAATGGGATAATACTTAGCTTGAATAATCCTCAGTATGGCTTCTATCCGCAACTCTATCCATGCCCAATCCTGAGAAAGCCAGTAAAGACCCGCAGATAAACTCCTGCCCATTGTTGGAACATTCCAGTTGAATACTCTCAGATTCTGCTCCATTCTTGGAACATTCCAGTCTGTTGTTCTAAGATTGTCTTCCTCTCCCTCTCTCTGTAGCTGCTGATCCCAATCATCTTGAAGATGACAGTGCCGCTGATACTATGTGCTAACAGGTTGAAGAACGACCCTTATTAATAGAAGAGGAAATCCTTCAGGGACACAGTTAGGATCCATGAAGACTGACATCAATCACAGTCACGGAACAAACAACTCAATTTAACCCCTTTCACAACAACCATGACAAATGGCAATAATACTTGGTCATCCTGAGATGTTGACATCGCTGACTGTCGGGCTAATGGCACGTCACGAATGGTAAAGTTAGAGGTGAGGCAGAGCGATGATGCTTTCTCTTCACTAGCTCAGTAATTCTCGTCTCTTTTGGCAGTGCAGGAATTGCTGGTCTCCTGAGGCTGTGTCTGATTACAAGGCCTGTTGCATCCTTTGGCTTTATTTATTTCTATTTAACTTTGACATTTATCTTACCAACATTGCATTGCTTAGGTGGGGTTAGGCATTTTTGAGAGACCTACTACAGCTGTGTAGACGGTGTAGATACAGTCCATTCCTTGTTGTCCTTGCAGCCGCGGCCTGGTCCTGTAGAGTGATGGTCAAACTCTCACTGAACCAGGATTCTTAGTTTTACCTTTCACCAGTTATTGCTGGGGTCTCAACAGGGGTGGAAGGCAGAAAATCTCTCCTGGCTGCTGCACACTCTGCGATTTCTCTCAGAATTGTCTTTTGATGTTCATTCCTCCTGCATTGGAGAAATGTAGGTCAGACAATATGTTTCCTCAATTGGTTTTTGGACAAGAGTGAGTTTCTAGGATGTTACCATATCGGAGCTGTTACTGTTTAGTAATTAAAAACCTATTAATCTGTTAAGTTTTCCAATAAATAAAATTATTCCAAGTTCCTCTCCTTTTTTTGTCTACACCGTTTGAATAAATTGCGTTTTGCTTAATCTCAAATATTTTGACCAAACGAATTGCACCTGAAACACAGGGCCTCACAATTACCTTTAAAATAAGAAAACGTTGGGGTCGAGACGACCTCCGTCATATATTATGAGCGGGGTCTGTTCGGGTCCATAATAAGAAGGACAGATATTCATGTTTGAATTGGATGATTATTTAATGGACAATAAGTTTCATGAACACGGGGTTTGACAGCGGAATGCGTCGAGCTGGATAAATGATAACTCCATCAGGAATTATATCAGATACACAATCCACACCACAGTTCCAGCCCAGATATGTATAAGACCAGATGAGATATCTGCTCAGCAGGGAGTACTGTGCAGACCAGGCTCAGTACAACTCAGCAGTCTGTCCAGGATGGAATACTGTGCAGTTCTCAGTAATCCACTAGCTATCTGTCAACATGGGGAGCAGTACGGACCACACTGGTGCATTGATTAAGAATCCTGTACAAAACGGTTTGTCCAGCATGGGCGATATGTAGCCCACACCAGGGTCTTCCTCTATAAACGCGGACAAGGTATCATGTTCAGTGTGGGGAGCTGTACTGAGAATAGCAGAAAATTCATCTGTTACCCTCCCATCATGCAGAGCTGTATGCACCACCCTAGTGCATTGTTCAGTAACACTGTGTTATATCCCTGCCCAGTGTGGGGAAACAAGCAGCCCATGCTGGAAGTGACAGGATATGCAGTTCCCGTCCATTTACAGCTGCATACCTCCGTTGTGCAATGGCAAGGGGTGTTGTGGGTGAGTAAATCACTGGCAGAGAATGATTACAGATGAATCAGTTAAAATACCTACAAACAAAAGCATTTTGTGAAAAAGAGAAAGAGAGATTGAGAGACAACTTCATGGAAGATCACAGGTTTCAGAATGCTGAAATTAAGTTTTTTCGAGGCCATCCTACCATCAGAGCCAGTAGTCTCAGGAATGATGGGTGAATGGGACATTGGTGTCGGTTCAGATGATGGAGTGTTTTCGATAAGCATTTGTTCTGCAGCTTTGTAACTGGGAGTGAGGTCGGGAGAGTGTATGACTCATTGGGCTGAATTGAACAATAGTTTGTCTCAGTGCTATTTTCATCGAGTGTGATAGAGGGATTGTCTGTACGAGGCTGAGCTTGTTTCCTGGTGCTATCTTATGGAACTCACCTCATTAACTACCCGCCCCACCCCATGGTGTCCCACTCATTCAGTGGTGCTCCCTCTACTGCATGCAGCACTCTCTCTCTCTTCCCCTCACATTTGCAATACCCCCACACGGCGATAGAATGTTCTGAAGAATGCCAATTATGGAATGTTCCAGACAACGTTCCAAGTAATTCCAGTTTTCAGAAAAATGTCAGTGCCCGGGTATGTAATAGGTAAGGGGAAGGAGTAGAGATGTATGTTTTTAAAATTACATACTATTCAAATCCATCATGAGACCATTCAACCATTTAAACGTGCTCTAGTATTAATAAGATCGGGAGTGATCTGATTGTGCCCTGAGATCCATCTTAGAGGAGCTTCAAATATTCAACTCCTTGTGTTTATGTCACTGACGAGACGACACTCAAGAACTTTTACCCCGGTTTTACTTCAAGCACCTGTTCGAGGCCATTTCCCATGGGGACGGACTCTCCTAACAATATATTCCACCAGCTGTATATGTCTATGTAATGAGAAGCACATTTTACACAGACCAATCAAAATTATACGCTTATTTTATGGTTATCAATATCAAATTAGAATTGATAATTTTGGTTATTTCACTTGTCTCACCTTATCGTATTCAGCTAAAGACTGCTTCTAAACACTTTTCTCATTATAACAGACAAATCATAGCAAAGAACATTTTTATCCTCAGCCATTATCTTGACAATTCTCTGAATTATACCAGTTTCCTTGTTATGAAAGATTCTATTGCCTTTTGTCTGTGACTGTTTCTGGCTGTAGCAGTTACACGGCCTCCCACGCAGTTGGCTGGACGGCTGGTTTGTGATGTACAGGGAAATCAACAGCCCAGGTTCAATTCCCCACACTGACAGAGGTTACCATGAAGAGGACGCTCTCTCAACCTTACCGCATCACCCAAGGTGTAGTAACCCTCAGCATAAACCACCACGAGTGGTCTCTCTCTCTATTTTCTATCACTGTTAACATTTTAAACTGTTATCCATGTCATGATTTCGTTTTGCCTTATATTCCTGGATGTGGTGGAGCAGTGTCATTTTGTACCACTGTCAGCATTACCCCCATATTGTACATTCCTGCCCATTCCCCCAAAATCCTTGACTCCGTCGTTATTTATGAACCTTGTGGTCTGTGTCTCAAAACAATTCAATTTCTCTGCCTCCAATTATCTGCAAAAAATTAACAAATTATCAAAAACAAAATTAACGTCATATCTGTGTGTCAGAATTTTTTTTGTGCCCTTACCTTAGAAAGGATATGATTACATTGGAGGCAGTTCAGAGATATTTCACTTCACTGCGATGAAGAGATTATATTATGGATGCTTTAACTAGTTGCTCTTGGAATGAGACATGATGTGATTTAAACACACAAAACCTTGAGGACAGTGGATCAGGTAAATACACACTGGGAATGTTTATAGTTCAAACTTGCGTCATTTCCGTGGAACTTCAACAATGTTCCATCGAGTCCACACTGACCCACTGAAAAGCATCCCAGACAGCCCTTCCCCCACCACGTAACCCAGCTTTACCCATGACTGACTCACCTAACCTACACATCCCTCGGCACTATGGGCAATCTGACATGGCTCTAAGTTGCACATCTTTAGATTGTGGGGGGAAACTGGAGCACTGGGAAGGAACCCACACAGACACGGGGTGAATGTTTAAACTCCACATAGAGGGTTGCCTAAATTTGGAGTTAAGGTCAACTGCTTGGTGATGTGAGGCATCAGTGCTGAACAGAGATCCACCATGCTCCTTGTGGCTTAAAAAAAAACAAACTGTTTGACTGTTCTTGTCACTGAACCTGACGCAGTCTGAGGCCTTTATCATTGGCCATATCACCAACCTGGTTACATTGAAAGTTTGTTGTGAGTAATGAGGAGTGGGACTAGAAAGGGAAACTGTTGACACCCTCCAACCTCAGTCAGAACCAGAGTGTGGAGAAATTCACTAAGTGGGAATTCATTCAAGTGGGAATTCTCTTTCCCAGAAGTTTGGAATGGCTGAATCTTTTTTATGTTATATCGATGCTGGATTCGTCTGCTTTTCCAAAGACAAGTGAATCAGGGATAATTGTGCATGGAGAGGAAAGAGCAGCTGGGAACACAATGAGATGAAGCCATGTCCTTATTTAATAGTGGAGTAGTGTCAAAGGGCCGAAAGGCCCAATCGTGTCTGTCAGCCCTATGTTCAGATGTTCCATTCAGCCCTTCGAACCTGCTATAGAGGGGCAGATCGAGGCCACTCCGGTGGTTAGGTGTAGTTTCAGAAATGAACTTGGAAAATCCAGGCTGAGTCAGCAAGTGACCCCCACCCACCAATCCCTCTTTCCAGGCCTCCCCTCTCTGTATCTTCTGCTCCCCACTTGGGTTATGTTACAGACCCAGATTCGATGTAGATACAGCCCCCATACCCCATCCACAATTTACTCAAACAAATCCTCGACTCTCCCTGAATGCAACATTGTGCAACACAACTTCCAGGAAAATAACCAGTTACTTTCCAAAAGCATAACATAAGAACGAAAGAAATAGGAACAGGAGCCGTCTATTCGGCCCCTCAAGCCTGCACTGTCATTCACTAAGAACACGGCTGATCTACTCCAGGGCTCAACTCCACTTTCCTGCCAACCCCTTGTATCCTTCAACTCGCTGAAATGTCAAAAACCATTCCACTCCGTCTGTAAATACATGCAGTATCCCAGCCCCTACAACTCTCTGCGTTAGTGTATTCCAGATATTCATTACCTTCAGCAAGAAGACATTTTTTGCATCTCAGTTTGAATTCGGTATCCCTTATTCTGTACCTATAACCCCCGAATTCAAGACTCTGGCCAAGAGTGGACCCATATTCTCGACTTTTACCCTTCTGCCTTCTCTGTAATTTGTAAGTTTCATTAATATCACCCTCATTCATTTCAGGCACAATAAACAATCGCCTCACCAATTTAGATGTACTCAATAATTCAACCTTTTCATCCCAGGAAACTGCCTAATAAACCAACCTAGTTACTTGCTTCATCAGCAAGCAGACTTTATGTTTCATACACAGAAACACTTCAATCCCTTTGAACTGCTGGTTTTTTGGGAGTCATTTTCATTAAATAACAGCCTGTCTTTTGGTTCTCAGTGTCATCCACAAACTCAGATGTATATTGCACTCAGCTTCCACCATCAGGCTATCAGTATAGATGGTCAATAACTCATGCCATTTGTGGTATTCCACTTGATACATTTTATCATAAAGATCTATTAATCCTTACTCTCCAATTTCTATGTGTTAACCAATCGTCACTCCATGCAAATATATTATCGGTCATATTATGAGCTCCTGTATTATGTAAGAATCTTTATTTTGTGATACATTATGGAAAATCTCTGGAAAAACTCATGTCTACCAGTTCCCTATCATCAAGTCCGCTTGTTACATTCTCAGTGCTATCCAGATAAACCTTGCATGATTTTTTATAGATTCCCTTGCATAAAACCATACTGATTCTGCGTGAAGCTTTTCTAAATGTCCTGCAATTCCCTCTTTGATAACAAACTCTCGCAGATTCCCAGCAATAATGGTGAAGCTAAATGGTTCCTGCTTTCAGTCTCGTTCATTTCTTGAAGACAGACGCCACATTGGAGGTACTCCAGTTTCGCTGGAACACTCCTGTAATCCACAGAGTTATGGAATATTTTACACGGTGCCACCAGTCACTCTGTAACCACTTCCTTTAAAACCAGCTATGAATTTCTGCTGACCTGCACCCCCACCTTACACTTCTCTACTTGTTTTAAAAAAACTTGTTCCTTTTGTTAAAACATCCCTACTAATACCATTTTGTTTATAGCATTGAAATATTTACAGTGCCTCACCTTGTGAGGACCAATGTAAAATATTGGTGAAAATTACCTGCAAATTCCCTCTGGGCAATTCCCCCGTCACACCCTCCAAATATCCTCAAAATACTTTCCTGACTTCATTTCTACAAAACGTCACGCACTCATCCTGAAATTTTTTTTTATAAACACAGAAGAGCTCTTCCAGCCATATCACCCACAAACAGACCCTTTGGTCCAACTTGTCCATTCTGACCAGGTTTTCCAAACTAAACTAGTTCCACCTGCTTGCACTTGCCCCAAATGCCTCTGTACGTTTCCCATTAATGTGTTTGTCCAACTGTCTTTTCAATATTGGAGCTGTATCTTCCTCTGGCAGCTCATTCCATGCACACGTTAACCTCTGCATTAAAAAGTTACTTATTCGTCCCTTTTAAATCTTCCCGTTTCACCTTAAAGCTATGTCCTTCATGTTTGAAATTCACTACCCTGTCGAAAAGACGTTGGCTAAGCAACCTATCCATGTCTCTCATGATTTTATACACTTCTAAAATTTCACCCCTCAACTTCCTACACTCCATCTGATATTGCCTTCAAGACCAAGCATTTAAAAATAATTACTGCAAATTTGAACAATATTAAAAGCGAATGGTAAACAACACTCAGCCCAAAACATCATACTGTGATTTGTTTTTCTCCATATTACATTACTAAGGCAGCATGAAACTCTTACTAGTGCCAATAAGGAGTCAAACACCTGAATTTCTTTGTCTGAAGGGGGCGAAGATCTCTGCAGTGAAAACGTATCTCTGCCCAAATCTATGTAATGCCACATAGTCAACATTCTTCCTCCTGGTCTCCCTGTGTGGTTGTGCCTTCTTTAGCTTGTACTCAATATAAAGAACTCCTTTCCCCAACTCACATCTTAATTTAAACACATTTTACATCATCTTCTCGTTCACCACTGATAAAAGCCCGATTTATATTTTGCCACACCCTCTTTACACTGTCATCCATCCCCCACCTCTGACAAGGGAATAAAAAGCCCATTTTCCAGTCATTTTCAATTCCGAACAAGTGTCACACTGGACTTGAAACGCTAACTCTGTTGCTATGTCTCTCCAAATGCTGCCAGACCTGCTGAGTTACTCCAGAATAGGCACAGCACAAAATTTCAATTAAATAAACAACTATGGATACTGGAAATAAAAATATAAAAATTGCTGGAGGATCTGGGAGCTTTATAGAACGGACACTTAGCCAAAAGATTAACTCTGAATTCACGCCAGAATATGCTGCCAGACCTGCATAGTTTGTTCAGCAATTTCTATTTTTGAACAAGTTCCAAACTTATGTGTCAAAGTTGCTCATACGCCCTGTTCAGCATGGACTTTCATACACAACGAAGTGAACGATAAGACAAGGTGCACAAATTCCTTGGTTCCATAAGTTTGGCATCACTGATACTAGAGAGCTCTTAATCATGGTCAGGGAGAGAAACAGAGGGAAACACATTCACCTCAAACACAGAAGATGACATTGCGGGAAAGGAAAAGAATCAGATGAATACTTTCAAGTGTTTGAGTAATGTAAGAATTTGGAGTCGTAACACTCGGGAGAAACCATCAGCAGAAGGAGAATATGAAAATGGAAGTGTTACCACATCAGAAACAAGTTTAGGTCACTGAGTACAGGACTGATGGGTGAATGGGTCTCGATGTGAACTGCGGGAAGATCAGGAAAATGGAATCGCAGATATTGCAGTTCGAACTGGTTCTATCATGTAATTCTGTGGACAACAGTAGCAGCAGAAGCAGCATTGTGATCAATCACAGTCTGTAACTGTTTACCCAGGATAATCCACCAGGCTCCCATGAGCATCAAGCTGATCTATGGTTCAGTAACGAATGTGGGGTAAACGTGCCAGGGTCAGAATCATGTGTATCTAAACGTAATGATAACCCGTTAAAGCTACCCCACTTGACTGTTAGGATTCCAACCATCACGGCTAACATCTGGGAGAGTGGGAGATATTATCCCCAGACTATCAGATCAGATCTAAGATTTGCAGTCCTGCCACATCCAGTCATAAATGTTAACGGACTATTAAAAAAAAACCTTACTGGAGGAGAGGACTCCAGATATATCACCATCCTAAATAATGGAACAACCCTGTACATCAGTGTAAAAGACAACAATACATTGTATGCACCATTCTCAGCCAGAAGGGTTGCTTGGATGATGCAGATCACCCTCGCCATGATGCCTATAGAATTACAGATGCCAGTCTTCAACCAATTCGATTCGCTGCACGTGAGATGAAGAAACAGCTGAACACAGTCGATACGACAAAGGCAATGAGCCCTGACACCATTCCTGTAATAGGACTGAAGACTGCACAACAAGTCATGTACCTGGGGAAGCTCTTTCATTCCAGCTCCAGCTCTAACATCCCCCTGGCAATAAGGAAAATTACTCAATTATGTCCAGTCTGCAAAGAGGATAATAATTACAATCCGACAAATTACCACCCCATCAGTCCTATCTAGATTCTCAAATTGTTGGGAGTTCTTTCTGACAGAGTTGTCAAGCAGCACAGAAATAACCTGCTCAGTGCGGTTTCTGATAGGTCCCAATGTGGAGATGGTGCAGTTGTGGAAATGTCACTGGATGACTAATCCAGACCAGACTAATGCTCTGGCAGCTGGTACAATTTTTAAAAAAATTAATAACATATAAATATCTAAAATCTGGTGTCAGTAATGGTGACCCGAAAGCCATTGTCGATTGTAAGCATCTATTTCTTTCCCCAATGTACTTTCAGAAAGTGAATCTCCCGTGCTTTCGTGATCTGGCCTAAAAGTGACTCCAGACTCACAGACATGTGATAAACTCTTCAATGGTCTCTGAAACGGCCAAGCAAGACACTCTATTGTATCAAACTGCTTCGAGTACTTCAAGGGTAAAACCAGACCCAATGCCCAGCACTAGACTCGGTATCGGAAAAGGGAACGGGGGACACAGTCCTGTCGACCCTGAAGAGATTTCCTTCCGAACATGTAAGAGCTATTGACAACATTTACAGAGCTTTCCCACAGACTGCACAGAAACATCAGGAAAGGAGTAGGCCATTCAGCACATTGAGGCTTCCCCATTTCAGCTAATGGAGAAAATGTCCTCAGTGCAGTTTTCCTCACACAATGTTTGTATTCCTTAATATGCTTAAACATCGTGAAATATGTAATAAGAATTGCTGTCGTCACTGTTGTCCATCAATTTTGCTCCTCCAATCAATATACAGGCCGTTGTGTGATGACACATGCCTATTAATGATGGTTTGGTTGCAATGCCGTTCATGAATTGTGTGCTTTTATAAAATAAAGCAAGCTGCTATCAACGTTACGCGATTCCATCCCAACATTGGCTCAACAGCAAAACCCAAGCTCGTGATCTGCAAAATGCCCACTCAGTGTGTTCAGCTAAAACAGGGATGCAATCCACTCTGCAAGCCTTGAAACTGAGCCTCACATTGGGAATTGTAGTCTACGTTTCGAAGAAACATCATTTCAAACTGGGGGAGAATTTCGGGGAGAACTGGAATTCCACGGCAGCATCACGTGGTCAGTCAGCCACGAAAACATCCGGTGAAGAGCATCGTGATGGGTACGGCGCTGTAGTCAGTGGCTGTAGTGTTGAAGTGTTACATGTAAAGTACTATTTCCTTGTAATACATGTTTTAAAGATTAACTTAGACTGTGCTAGTGTGTGTGTTAGACCACCTTTCATTTTTGGTTTTTACTGATATTTCAGGGTACGTCCCTTAACCCCATAGACCCCGTTATGTATGTTGCACCATTATCAAACTACTTCAAGATTTGAAACGATAAAACCGAGAGAAAACTCGTTGTCTGAAAAGGGAACAGGAAACACAGTCCTGTTGACACTGCAAATATCTCCTTCTTAACATCTGAGAGCCTGTGACAGCTGTACTCCAGCTGTCTGCTCATTCCTTTAGTGTCCAGAAATCCTTATTTATATTTAATGTCCTGGTTTCCACAGCCTTATGTGGGAGAGAACTCCCCAGGTTCGCCAGTCTCTGACTACAGACATTTATTCGCATCTTAATGCAGAGTGACCTGACTGTATCTAATACTGTGGTCCCTTGTATTAGACATCGCAGTCAGGGGAATTACTATACCTGCTTCCAATCTGTCTCACCCTGTCAGAGTTTTATATAATTCTCTGAGATCTCCACTCGTTTTCCTAAAGCCCATGGAATACAGGCCCAGTCGCCCCAAACTCTGCCCCCACACCAAGCCTGTCATCCCAGAGATCTGTCAGGTCATCCTTCGCTGCTCCTCCTCAATGTCAGGTTCGTCTTTTATTAAGTAAGGAAACCAAACTGCACACAATACTGCCCAATGTTCAAGATGGAGTCTCACCAAGGGCCTGTACAGCTGCAGTAAGACAACTTTACTCCCGGACTCAAATCCCCCTGAAATGAAGGTCAACACATCACTTATCTTCCTAACTGCTTTCTGTTCCTGCAATAATTCTTTCAGTGAATGGTGTGGAGGGAGATCCAAACCCTCTTCAATGTTACAGCTCCCCACTTGGTGGCTCTATTTATCACTGGTCAGCGTGGTGAAGCAATTCCCAGTCTTTACTGCTTGCTTCAGAACGCACTGCCTTGCATAGACCTCGGAGGTCTGCGCAGAACGAAACAAAAATGCAGCATAAGTTCCTTTATAAATCAATATTTTTTCAACCAATCCTTTTTCGAATTGTAGGTTGCCGTCCTGTTTTCCCACCAAAGGGCACGACGTCACATCTACCCCCATTGCTCTCCATTTGCCATGTATTTGCCTATTCACCCCACTTGTCTCAATCACCTTGTAGCTTTTTTACATCCTGCTCAACGACTCACAATCCGACATCGACATTTAGTGCCATCAGCAGAACTGTGAATGTTGCATTTGATTTCCACAAACAAAAGTTTGGTGTTTATTGGGAATAGCTGGGACCTAAGCTCCGATTCCTGCTATACCCCAAGCTTTCCACTCGAAAACACATTGTTTTATTCCTATTTGCTGTGTCATGTCAGCTCTCCCATTCTAAGTTATGTCCACATATTAACCCCAGTCACATAAGATTTGAATTTGTATGGTAGGTTGGAGCTTTATCACCTATTTTCCTAAAAATCGACTCATATTGTATTGATTGCTTCCCCATAATGTTGCTCACAGAGTTTGTCAAATATGATTCCCTTTTCATAAATCTCTATTGACTTTGTCTCTGCCCATTACTTTCGGTTCCAATACTTCCTCTAAAACTGTTTAGTTACCAATTCCATTCTATTTATTTTCTTTCTCACCAGATTAATGTTTCCTCGTATTGCTGGGACGTTTGCTTTTTTGATTTGATTTCTTCTGTAAAGACAGAACTGAAATATTTGCTCCATAGTTCTGCCATTACCCTGTCCTCAATTCTCTGGTTTCAGCCTGTCAGGAAACTGCACCGTTTTTCCCTTAATTTTGCCACGTACGTTTTTAGAACCAATTATAAATTCACTTTTATAACCCTTGTTAATATACCCTTCAGAAACTCATCAATTCCGGCTTAAGGTGCTGTATGAATTTCCACAGCCATACAATCAGAGTAGCATAGACTCTCTGCCGTCACAAATACAGCACGGTCGACATTAGTCCCACTTTCTGAACCACGACCCGTAACTGGGAATGTTATGGCATTTCAAGCGCGCAACCTTGAATCATTTTTTAACGGTTGTGAGTTTACCCGTAACAACTCCCCTCTCAGGAAGTACATCCCAGGACCCACCACCAGCTGGGTTAAACAAAATCCACAAACTCTCACTAAACCTCAAACCCTCCACTTAAAAAGTGCGCTGACCTGTTCTTGACCCTTTGACTAAAAGGAACAACTGCTATCTATCCACGCTGTCCATGCCCCTCGTAATATTATCCTCCTGAATCACTGACTCTTCAGCTTTCTCTGATCCAAAGTAAGCAACCCGAGCTTATCCAACCTCTCTCCATAGCTGATATTGTCCATCCCAGGGAACATCCCGGTGAATCTCCTCTGTACCCCCTCCAGTCCAATCACAATCTTCCTGTAATGTGGATCCCAAAACTACGCAAATTATTCCATCTTGGATTAACTAACGTTCTGCATAGCTCTTATAATCTTTGCCTCAATGAAAAAAGATCATGTTGACATTCGCTCTGCTTTATTAACTTGTGTGTTATCCTGCCCATACCCATTCATGGATATGTGGAGAAGCACTTGCTGAGCTTCCTAGTGTGCTGCCATTCATTTAGTACTATCCTTATTCATCACCTTTATTAGGGTTACGATCCGTCTGTCATTTATCTGCCCATCTGACCGTTCCATTTACACCTTCCTGTAAATTTAGACCTTCTTCCTCATTTCCAACCAAATGGCTAATCGTCTTTAAGGTTACAAAATCACACCATGTTATAGTCCAACAGTTTTATTCAGAGACACTAGCTTTCGATTCGTTGCTTCTTCATCAGGTGATGATGTGCTTCGAAAGCTGTTGCCTCCAAATAAACTTGTTGGATTATAATCTAATGTTATCTGACTCTTAACTTTGTCCACCCCAGTCCAACATTGGCACATCAGAATTACAAGTCACAAGGACACAGCACCGATCCCTGTGGTGCACTTTTGGATATCAATCTCCAGTCACACAAACAGCCTTCTAACACCATGCTCTGTGTTATGCGATAGGTAGAAGGAGGTTAAGGTGAGGGTGATAGGCAGGAGAAGGGGTGGGGGCAGAGAGGTCGGGAAGAAGATTGCAGGTCAATAAGGCGGTGCTGAGTCTGAGGGTTGGGACTGAGAAAAGGTGGGGGGAGGGGAAATGAGGAAGCTGGAGCAATCTGCATTCATCCTTTGGGGTTGGAGGGTTCCTAGGTGGAAGATGAGGCGCTCTTCCTCCAGGCATCGTGTTGTCATGGTCTGGCGATGGAGGAGGCCAAGGACCTGTAGGATCTTGGCGGAGTAGGAGGGGGAGTTAAAGTGTTCTGCCACGGGGCGGTTGTGTTGGTTGGTGCGGGTGTCCCAGAGGTGTTCTTTGAAATGTTCTGCAAGTAGGCGGACTGTCTCTCCAATGTAAAGGAGGCCACATCTGGTGCAACGGATGCAGTAAATGATGTGTATGGAGGTGCAGGTGAATTTCTGGTGGATATTGAAGGATCCTTTGGGCCCTTGTAGGGAAGTGAGGGGTGAGGTTTGGGCGCAAGTTTTGCATTTTTTGCGGTTGCAGGGGAAGGTGTGGGGAGTGGAGGTTGGGTTGGTGAGGTGTGTGGATATGACAAGGGAGTAGCAGAGAGAATGGTCTTTCTAGCACGCTGATAGGGGTGGGGAAGGAAATATATCCTTAGTGGTGGGGTCTGTTTGGAGGTGGCAGAAATGACGAAGGATGATCCGACGTATCTGGAGGTTGTTGGGTCGTAGATGACGACGAGCGACCGCACCAATCTCCAGAGAGATCCCCACTAGTCCTCAGCTACCACCCCACCAATCTCCAGTCAGAACCCAACTGGTCCTCACCAACCACCCCACCCAAACTCCAGATATGTCAGATCATCCTTCGTTATAATCTGTTATAAATTTTATTTCTTAAGCTTCTTCTTCATTTATTTAAGTGCATTGTTTGCTTTTAGTTAGTTCATATATAGCTAACCTTACAATGGCAGGGGGACACAGAGCCGTGGTATGTGACTTACTTGATGTGGGAGCTATGGAACTTGTCTGACGTTCCTGACTCTTACACTTGCAAGAAGCGTGTCCAGCTACGGGTGTTGTTTGACTGAATGACGGTTTTGGAGCTGCTGATGGACTCACTGAGGAGCATCCGCGATGCTGAGGAGTTAGTAGATAGCACGTTTAGTGAACTGGTCACACCGCAGGTTAGGATTGCTCAGGCAGACAGTGAATGTCTCCAGCAACCACATGATACAGAAACAACACATCAACCGACTCGCCATCTTATTGTATTTAGCTAGTGCTGAATTTGTTGTTTTTTTTTTGTTTTTAACTGTTTTTATATCTCTGCTTATGCAACTTTTAACCAATAGATGAACAAAATTCAGTTTAAGGCAGATTCATATTTCGTAGAGTCCCAATTAGCCAATCAAATCACATGCTTTCTTTGTCAAACTTGCACATTACCTTCTGAAAGAATTCTGGGAGACTTGTAAATGGGACCTCTCCTTGAAGAAGTCATGCTGACTCAGCCCTATTTTACTATGCACCTCTAAGTAATGCATTACAAGGGCCCAGTTCTTCAGCGAAATATCCCAGGCCAAGCCATCTCCAGCTGCTTCATCAATATCCTTCCCTCCATTATAAGCTCAAAAGTAGGAATGTTCAATGACAAATGTGAAATTCATGCCGCCCACAACTCCTCAGTTGAAATTTAACATAACACTATCAATTAGAGATAGGGTTACTTTAGATTTTGTACTATGCAATGAGAAAGTCTAATTAATAGCGTTAAAATATTGGACTCAGTGAGATGTGACTGTAGCGCAGTTCATTCTGAAACTAGAGATTGAAATTTGAACAAAGGAAACTACGAGGTTATGAGTGGCAAGTTGGCTGAGTTGGCAGGTTGGTGCCTTGGGCAAATCACAAAACGCTTTGCCAGTAGATAGGCAATAGCTAGCATTTGAAAAGATACATCATTTACAACAGTAGCAGTAAGCATAAGGGTCTGCCAGAGTATATGGAAGGATATAGATAGAATGGAGAGTTGGGCGGAAAAGTGGCAGATGGCTTTCAATCCAGACAAATTTGAGGTGATACATTTAGGCAAGTCTAATTCTAGAGCTAATTGTACACCGAATGGTAGAGCCCTGGGCAACGTTCATGGGCAGAGAGATCTGAGAGTGCAGGTCCACTGAAGGTTGCTGCACAGGTGGATAGAGTGGTCAAGAAGGCATATAATACACATGCCTTCACTGGATGGGGTATTGAATATAAGAGCTGGCAAGTCATGTTAAAATTGTACAAGACATTGGTTCGACCGCATTTAGAATACTGTGTACAGTCCTGGGTGCAATGTCACAAAAAATATGTGGTCGCTTTGAAGAGGGGGCAGAGAAGGTTGATGAGGATGTTGCCTGGTATCGAAGGTGCTAGCTATGAAGAGAGGTTGAGTAGGTTAGGTACATTTTCACTAGAAAAAAGGAGATTGAGAGGGGACCTGACTGAGGTTCACAAAATCATGAAGAGTACAGAAGCGTGGATAGAGACAAGCTTTTTCCCAGGGTGCAGGATTCAATAACGAGCGGTCATGCTTTCTAGGTGAGAGGTGGAAATTTTAAGGAGGATACACGCAGCAAGTACTTCACACAGAGGGTGGTGGGCGTTTGGAAGGTGTTGCCAGCGGACGTGGTAGAGGCAGCCACGGTAGATTCATTTAAGATGCGTCTGGACAGATGAATGAGTCAGTAGGGAGCAAAGGGATACCGATGCTTCGGAATTGACTGAAAGGTTTAGATATTATACTTGAATGGGCTCAGGCGTGGAGGGCCGAAGGGCCTGTTCGTGGGCTGTAAATTTTCTATGTTCGATATGGAACTTCTATTTGCAGATGGACAAGTATAAACAGAAGTTAGTCCAAAAGACCAGAAAGAGACAGAGTAGATTGATGCATTTTCGCCCGTCTACTCTGATTTGATTTTCAATTGAATTTTAGTTATTCTGTTCCTTTTAATGGCAGGGTCTTTACACAGCATCCCTCGTGGGTCAGAAAGTGTCCAGTGTCTATGCGTACACAGCCCTGCACAGGGAACATCCAATGCCAGGCGATGACTTCTAGGGAGTCTCAGGAGTGGCTCGAGGAAAGGCTGCATGCAGTGATGGATGGACTGAGGAACTGATAGGGATAGAGTGGGAGCCAGTGACACTGCACTCACACAAGTGGTCATGCAAGTCTCCTAAACACCCAGGACAGCCCGAGCACCAGGGTCGCTTTTACGAAAACCGGTTGCATTTGCTGCATTTCTTCATCGACCTAAAGCAAAAGTACTGCCGATGGCATAAACACAGAGACAGACAGGGGAAAGACGAAAGGAGTTAATGCTCCAAATGCAAACATGGGGAGACTGTACAAAGACCACACAGATAGGCTCCAGAGATTGGAATTGGACCCGAGTCCCTGGCACTGTGAGGCAGCAGAGTCATGTCACCGTGCTAACCTATGATAGGTAACAGGATTAGTGTAGTTACAAGTTGCTTTCAGCAGTCACTTTCGTGGAATATTCTCTGTCAGTCTTTTTCTTTAGATTGGGAAGCCTTTCTCTCGCAGCAGAGGATAATTAAAAAAAAAACAAGTTGGAGAATGTGGAACGTATATGCTTGCTCCCCATATAAAAGAAGACTCCAGGAGTTTAGTTGAGATCTATGAAAGGAAGAGATGCAAGAGTGAACCTTGGACAACTGGAAAACGAGGCTGGCTACAGAGAAACGGAGAACAAAGAATTGGAGGATGAACTGAATAGGTTCTTTGCATCAGTCCTCACAATGGTTGACAACTAGCAGCATTCCAGAACTTCAAGACAGTCAAGGGCAAGAGATGAGTGTCGTAGTCGGTGCTGATGAGAATGTGCTGTGGAAGCTGCAATGTTTGAAGATGGATAAATCACACAGACTGGAAGGATAACAAGTCAACTTTCTGAAGGAAATAGAGGAGAAGATTGCGGAGGACTGCTGGTGGATTTTGAGAAATAATTATCGTCAGGGAGAGTCCCAGAGAACTGGAAAATCGGAATGTAAAATTTCTGTGCAAGGAAGGAAGGGAGGCAACGGACAAGAAATCATAAGGTAGTTGGCCTGATATCGGTCATTAATCGGGTTTTCGAGCCTAGTATGAACAATGAGGCTGGAGAGTAGAGTCATAGAGATGTACAGCACGGAAACAGACCCTTCGATGCAACTAGTCCATGCCGAACCAGATATCCCAATTTATTCTAGTCGCATTTGTCAGCACCCGGCCCATATCCCTCTAAACCCTTTTTAATCATATACCCATCCAGGTGCCTTTGAAATGTTACAATTGTACCAGCCTCATTAGCCATGGTTGATTTATCGTTTCAATTAGATTTTTATTTATTTGAAGAATGCATATCTGTCATAAATGATGTATAAACAAATTCAGCACTAGCCAAATACAATAACGATGGCGGGTGCTCGTGTTTTGGATAACCACCTCTATCCACCTACTATAGTCTCTCATACATTTTTCTCAAACCCACCCCACTCGCATTTATCTCGCCACGGTCAAGGCTCTGAAGCTCATTGCTGATGAAGGGCTTTTGCCCAAAACACTGTTTTGCTGATCCTCGGATGCTAACTGTTTTGTTGATTCAGTTCCATGTTTGGGTGTTTTGAACGTGTGATTCCGAACAGGATGTTAGTATCTGAGACAGGCTACTTTGAGTGGATAGGAAACACCAGTGTCCCAATTGAACTCAAACCCATTCTGCAGCACCATTTTATAATCCTCAGGTACTGGAGCCGGCTGTGTCCCTCTTCTGAAATATGGGAACCCTATTTAGGTTGATCTGATGAGTGGCAAACAAGAATAATTCTTTAATTTGACCAGGCAGTAATTATCTCAAATAGGAAAGAATCCAGAAGCCTTCTATTGATTTCAGTGACATAATCAATATCCAAAGACAAATATCCAGTGTATAAAGATTGATCAGATATTCAACTGGACTGGCTGTGGTAAAACAGCATTTCAGATGATTTGAGTAACTCACCTCCTAAAGCTCCCCAAAATCTTTCCATTACTTACATGGCACCAGGCAGCGAGTGTAAAGGAAGACCCGCTGTTGCCTGGATGATTACCATGCAAGAACTATTGTCGAGGGAAAAGCAGACGGCTAGTTAACACTGCCTCCATTGGTAGTCAGTAATAATGAGTCGTTGCAACACTGACACACAAGATGCACTGTATAGACTCTGTCCCAATAGCACTATGGATTACCAACACCAACTGCACTGGGGCTTCCCAGAGGCAATTAATGCTGGTCCACCTCCGTTAAAATCCCACACGAATTAAAAAAAAAGCTGAATTTTCCAATAATTTTTGAACAATGCAAATTTTTTATTGATCTGATGAGCCTGTGGCTATCTCTGAAGTTGTCGAAACCATTTCACTCATACAATAAAAGACAACTGACAACTCAGGCACAGGTAATACAAGATAACACAGCATTTAAGAATCAGCTGATTCGACACTACAAATGGATACAAGTGAGGTTAATGCATTTTGTTGGCTTTTGGCTGGCATATATCTGTTGGGCTGTAGGGCCTGTCTTTATGCCGTATGGCTTTATGAATTGAATTCTTGAGAACAGAAGATGTAGTCCCACTATTTCCATCGCTGTGAGCATCATGTGGTGAGGAATACACAGTATTCTGACTTGAATCAATATCATTGTCCCTTCACTGTCACTTGTTCAGAATACTGTGGCTCTCTTTGAAATATATCTGTTAGTCTCCCTGCAACACGAGGATCACTGGGTTTCACCACCATATTCTGAATGGAAATTAGACACAGGCAATAAATGCTTTTTTGCCAACGAATTCATCTTACAAGAACAACTGAATAGAATCTGCTCTATTAAAGGCACCCATTCTAACCGATCTATGACGCAGTTTTAATGAGGCTTTTACTTTGACCTAAGCATCTGAACTTTCTGTAACTCCATGAAACTTCCACGAGAGTGTTCGCAGTGCTGTTTAAAAAACACATTTGCAAGTTGTGCTCATCATTCTGAAATGGAGACCCTTGTGCGCTTGGGAATGCTTTCATCATTTGTCAGTATCTAAAGGCAATAGCAACGTAGAACTAAGATCAGGAATAAGTGATTGGACAACTTGAACCAAGTCTGCTCTGTGACAAGATCATGGATGATCTGATTGTGGCCTGAAACACACATTCCTGCTATGCCTTATAACGTTAATGCATCATTTTTAGGCGATAAACTGTCTACCTGTGTCTAAGAATATTCAATGTCTTATTCTCTGTGAGGGGAGTTCCCACAGACTCAGAACCCTTTGAGATGGTTAAAACAATCACCAACTCCTTCCAGTTTCCAGCAGTCCATCCATTTCTGGAAATGTCTCGCATAAATTGAAATATTGTTTCAGCATTCATCTTGAATAGACTATTCAGAATTAAATGGGTTTAAACGGGATTATGCGTCATTTGCCTAAACGCCAACTGATTCAAGTCCATTCTGACAAAGTTTCCTCCAGAGATAAATGCTCCTCACAGGAGTCAGTTGAATGAATCTTCTCTGGACTGTTTTTCATGTCATTGTGCCCTCAGCTCCTTTAATGTGATCTCGCCATACCCTGCAAAACTGTAGAAAATCTTCCTTACTCCTGAGTGTATTCTCTTTCATAAGGTTTGAATATATATATTGCCTCCCTATGATGTGCACGTAATGTGTTCTTTTTGTGATCCAGGTGCCTGGTTCCTTTGTGCCTCACCTTTGCAATCTCTCCATTGGAATATTACACTGTTTTTGCATTCACACCACCAATCTATTCAAACACAGACGCATTTTTCCTGTTATGCGCCATATATCAATATATCATTCACTTGACCCACTTCGAACTCTCTATAATATTATGAAATTGAGGTTAACATCCATCTGATAATTAAAAGCAAAGCACCCAGTAAAGATTTCCTCGCCTTATAATACGATAAGGGAACGTGACAAGTGATGTAAGCCACCTCCTTTTTGATACCCAGTTATAAAGGGGTGGTTCCATGAAATGGAGTCCTTTCAGACACTCTGTAATTAACAATTAACTATTTACCTGTCTAGGGGAGGCACGATGGCTCAGAGGTTAACAGCGCTGCTTCACAGTGCCTGAGACTCCGGGTTCGATTCCAACCTCGGCCAACTGCCTATGTGGATTTATCACATTCTACGTGTGTCTGCGTGGGCTTCAAGCACGTGCTCTGTTTCCTCTCACAATCCAAAGATGTGCAAGTTCATTGAATTGGGCATGATAAATTGCCTACAATGTTAACGGATGTGCGAACTAGGTGCATTAGTCAGGGTTATATATAATTAATAGGGTAGAGAAATGCATTTGAGTGGTTTACGTTTTGGAGGGTCAGTGTGGTCCTTGTTCATCTGAAGGGCCTGTTTCCCTAAACTAGGTATTCTATGATTCTAACTTTAACAGTGAACAAACCACTAACAAACTGAACAATCACTCTGTAACTAATTACTTATTCTGAATAAAACAAGATTTTCCTGACATGCGGTTTCACTAATGCGTATTCCACTCATAAATCCATTATTTGTAAGAACAAAATTAAAACTTAGTTTCTTAAAGTTCATACAGAATGGACTCTGTTGAAATTTCTGTATCTTATTCCCTCGTCTTTCTCTGTCTGAAATGCCTTCTTAGTTGTTTTCTGGTTTCAAGGATATTTGCTCAGCATGTTGTGTGCCTTTATTGATGGATGTGGTTTTTTAGGCAGAGTATGGAGATTTTTGTGAGACCCCAATATTTCTTTCGCAGATGACACTTCCCTGTCATATTTCTTTTCGGATATACGTTGACTGTCCCCCTATGTCCAATTGCCTCTCTGTTATATATCCCTCCTTGACACATACATTGACACCGAAATCTCTCTGCTCATTGACACTGCAAAGAATCTTACCATTAGCCTAGTACTCTTTATTCCTTTTGCTCCTTCCAAAGTGAATTGCCTCACACTCTTGCACATTAAACTCAAGTTATCACCACTCAGCCCAACTCTGTAACCTGCGACACCCCTATGTCCCTCAGTAACCTGGAATACCCTTCACACTATCCACACTTCACCAACCTTAGTATCATCATTACATGTACTAACACATCATTCTGTGCCCTCATCTAGGTCATTTATAAAAATGACAAACAGCAGTAATCCCAACAAGTTCCTCTGTAGGACCTACAGTTTGTGGTGCAGTCTGTGAAAACAGAAAGCATTGCTTTTGTGCCTCTGCCATTTTTGAGTTATTCATTGTTACCTTGTCAGTTTCATCTTGCAAAGAGCTATCACTTAGTTTCAGTCTGCGCTTTTTTAAAATGTACTAGTGAAAGCTACTGGTATCAGTATTTATGATTCCATTCATTTCCTTTCATAGCTTCTTTTAATGTTGTCTGTTAACCCTTTGCTGAAGTTTTTTGTTTGTTTTCATTAATTCCCAGAAAGAGGGCATTGCTGCGTAGGCCAGCATGTATTGCCCATCCGTGATTTCCCAGAGGACAGTTAGGAGTTATCTGGATTCATGTGGGTCTGGAGTCACATATCGGCCAGACCAGCTAAGGATGGCAGTTTCCTTCCCCATAGGACATTAGTGAAACAGGTGAGCTTCTATTCATATTCACCATCAGCGTGGTAATCCCAAATTTGAATTCAAATTCCACCATCTGCCATGGCAGAATTCGAACCCAGCCCCCCAGAACATTATCTGGGTCTCTCACTGAGCAGTTCTGCTGTATTGCACTAGGCCACCGCCTTACCCAATCCCCGGAGCATGACTATAGTGTGTAGTATGATTTGCGCTATTTTTTGCACTCATGCTGTCATTGACTTCCTTATCTAGACATGGATTTTTTTTTCGCTGTCATGCAATTCCTCTTGTCTGCCGAATGTACTTTAATTGCAGGTATTTAGTATCCCGTTAAGTATTTGCCAAGTTTCTTCATCTGTCCTGTTTTTGACTGTTCACACCCTCGCTGACGCTGGCTGAAAATTACTCTTCCAAAGAGGTTTCTTCCCTTGCTTTGAATTTGTACCTGGACTGATCTTCATTTTGTTCCCTCGTGCCAATATCACTTCTGAATATAGCCCTGGTATCATCCTTAACCAATACATCAATTCCACCTCCTTTATCGATCCTTTCGGAATACCGAATACCCATGGGCAGTTTACTGTCCAGTGCTGATCTTCCTGTAACCATGTTTCAATCATCCACACAAGGTCATACCCAGTTATCTCTGTATCTCCTGCCAGCTTATCAATTTTATTCAAATTGCTGTGTGCTTTTAGGCCTAAGGTTTTTAAATAAGTTATTTTGATTTGTTTTTCCCCTTTAATATTTTCTTGAGTACGAACTTCCTGATCTCACACACCTCACTCCTTTACTCCCCCCATACATTCCATCTTCATTTGTTAATCCCTGATAAACACTTCTATCATTTATTCCATTTTCCATCTCACATATTTTGGACTGTTTTGCATCCTTCTCGCAGCATGGTCATGAGACTGGCTGTGCCTGATGCCCTACTCACCTCCACCTTCTGCTCAGTTCCTGACCTGCTGCTCTGTTTCCCAGCCTCCTGGTTTATTAGTTTAAATCCACCCAATTTGCATTAGCAAACCTCCCCACCAGGATGTTGGTGCTCCTCCATTTAAGATGCAATCTGTCCATATTCTAAAACTCCCACCTGTCCTGGAAGAGGGTCCAATGATCCAGGAATATGAAACCCTCACCTCTAAGCTAGCTGTTTAACCAGATGTTAATCGATTCTGCCTTCCTCACCCTTACCTCTTTTACACGAGGCACTGGGTGTAATTCAGACATTACAGAGAATTTTTTTTCTCTCTCTCTCTCACACACACACACACACACACACCCTGCATTACTTTGCAGAAGAATACCAGTAACCTTATAAATGATCAGAATGATAAGTGGAATGAAGGAATCAGTTAAAGGTAGGATGCAAGAAGTTAGAGAAATGAAAAGACTCTTCATTCATCAGAACAGACGAAAATGTGAACTTATTGCAGTGATCAAAATAATGAAAAAAATCAGGGTAAAATAAGAATACTCCGTTTCTCTTAGCTAGCATAACAGATTTCCATTTCAAGATCGTCAGCACAAGACCTCGGAGTGAGATAAGGCAAAAGTGTATTTTTACTGAGAGAGTTGTTAGGATTTGGAATGTCCTGCCTGGGAGATTTGCGAATGAAGATTCAAGAGGGAACTATATATATATATTTGAAAGTTCCGAATTTAATGGGTAACAGTGAGAGAGGGGGCAAATGGGAGGATTTGGGAGACATTTCACAAGCTCATGCATACACAGTGGCCCAATAGCCTCCTTGTGTACATTAATGTTCTGTTCTCTAACATGTACAGATGCAATTCAAAGCCAGTATCAGATTATTTCCAGTTGTAAATGTTGGGAAATATCTGATCATTTTGCTGCAGCATAACCATTTAAAATGCAAGTATTGCAAGGTCAGCTTGATGATGTAGTCTAATTAGTAATCAGTATGTGAAAATTTTAAATCTTGTATCCCAATTACTAAATCAAATCTTTCCTTTCCTTTGCCACAAAACTCTTTGAAAATGCCTGACTGTTCACTCACAAGGAAGTATGGTCATCGTTCTTTTTCACATTTCACATTAAATACTATGCATTCTAAAAATTGCAAGGTTTCAAATTATCGTTCACTTCAATTTAATAACACAATTCATTTATGTAAACTAATATTCTCTGTTCATGTTGTTTTTTTGTCATTTTTCAATTGTTGGTAAAGAGTTGAAGCTCGCACATTTAGTGAGAAATTAAACTGATTGATTATATAAAAATGTGTAAGTACGGTATTTATATATGATGGTTCAATCGTTTTCTCACTCTAAAAATGCAATCATTCAGAAGCCAACGACTTTCCAAATATTGGAGCGAGGATGTATTCATTTGAATACTGACAATGAGTATTTACTTGTAGTGAATTTTGAGAAGACTTGTAGCTCAGGTTGAGGTTTTGGGTGGAGGTTTGCTCGTTGAGCTGGGAAATTCATTTCCAGACATTTCAACATCTTCATCTTCAGTGGGCCTCAGGCGAAACAATGCTGAAAATTCTTGCTTTCTATTTATATGTTTGGGTTTCTTTGGATTGGTGATGTAATTTCGTGTGGTGATGTTGTTTGCTGTGGTGAAGTCACATCCTGTTTCTTTTCTCAGTTGTAGAAGTTGAGTTCAAACTCGATGTGTTTGTTGATAATGTTCAGATTGGAATGCCATGCTTCTAGGAATTCTTGTGCGTGCCTCTATTTGGTTTGTCCTAGGATGGATGTGTTGTCCCAGTCGAAGTGGTGTCCTTCCCCATCCGAATGTGAGAATACTAGTGAGAGAGGATGATGTCCTTTTTTTACTTAGTTGGTGTTCATGTATCCAAATATATGTAATTGTTGATCACCATTATAGTCAGATAACATGTTCTTTGTTCGATATTAAATAAAATATACGTTCCTTATTTTTGTATCATAAAATGTTGGCAGGAAAGTATATTTTAGTTCCATAAATATGTGATCATATTACATCAACCTAATTGTTTTCAGAGATGATGCAATTATTGTTTGGTTAAATAGTGATATTTCACATTTTCACAATATTTCACAATATATGATTTTTTTCAGATCAGCTTGCAATCATAACCCACATCGAAAAAAGATTTTGGAAGATTTGAATTCAGTCACTGCTGCCAGTGAGACTGGGTAAGACATTGTTCTGCTCTTAAATGAATCCAGAGAGCTTACACCTGGGTCAGAGCAGTCATTCAAACATTATTTCACAACAAATTATTTCGACTTCATCTTCGGTCTGAGCATTGCCCAGGGGCGGATGAATGGACATGGAGTGTCAGAATCACATCATACAAGTTATGTATGGTGATGGCATCTGGCCTGCCTGCCAGACTCCAAGCATCTGACACCTGGACCAGACACTGGGCGAAGACGTCAACAAGTTGACAGTATTCTGCAGCACATTTTGTCTCGCAAAGAAACCGCTAAAACCATGTCCAATAAATGTCACCTTCACATTCATCAGTATCAAAATAAAATTGTACATCTCTGTTGATGGACAGAAAATGGGTCACCCAACAGAATTTATCTGGAGAAAACAGCCGTTAATTACTGAACTTGACGGATTCTGTCTAGTGTAGGTCGTCACACACATATTGTACTGGTACTCAGGTGACTGTAAGAATGCACACCATTAGTGGACGTCTTGGCCTAACGCCCTTACAAAGCTTCCTGATTTCACACACATCACTCCCTCACACATTCAACAATTGATACAAATCCACAAGCTGGGTGAAACAGGAAACACAGAACAGTGCAGCACAGTGCAGACTTTTTGACCCTTGACATCCAGCCAACCTTTTATCCTACCCTAAGATCAGACTAACCGACATACCCTTCATTATTCTATCATTCATTTGCCTATCCAATAGTCGCTTAATTTATCCCCAATGCAGCTGACTCTAAAACAGTTGCCAGCAGTACATTTCAACCATCCACCATTCTCTTTGTAAGGAGCCGACCTCTGACATCTCCACTAAACCTTCCCCCAATTACATGAAAGTTTTTCTCCCTCGTGATAGATATTTGCACCATGGGAAAAAGTATCCGGCTATCCACTCTATCTTTGCCTCTCATCATCTTGTCCACCTCGATCAAGTCGTCCCACATCCTTCTTTGCTCCTCTGAGAAAAGCCCTGAACTCTTCTTTGTTAGCTACCTGACAAAGCTCCTCAGCACCCTCATTAAAGGTTCCACATCTTTTCCACAATGAGGCGACCAGAACTTATCACAACATTCTATGTGTGATCTCACCAGGGTTCCATAGAGCTGCAGCATCAACTTACAGCTCTTAAACTCTATCCCCCTGCTAATGAAAACATCATACACCTTCTTAACAACCTTATCAAACTGGGTGGCAACTCTGAGGGAGCTATGACATGGACCACGAGATCAGCCCGTTCCTCCACAATGCAAGAATCCTGCCTATTTTTCTGCATTCAAATTCGACCTTCCAAAATGAATTGGTTCACAAATTTCCAGCTGAACTCCATCTGCCACTGATCAGTCCCATTGCAAACTACAACAACCCTCCATAAAATCTGCAACATCAGCAATCTTTGTTATATCGACAGACTTACTAACCTACTCTTTCACTTCCTCATCCAAGTGAGTTATAAAAATCACAAACGGCAGAGGTCCTAGAACTGATCCCAATGGAACACCATTGATCTCCGGCTCCAGACTGAATACTTCCCATTTATCACCACTTTGTGACTTCTATGTGCCAGCCAATTCTGTATCCAGTCAGACAGGTTTCAATGTATCCCATCACTCCTTCCTTTCCGAATGAACCTGACTTGGGGAATATTATCAAACGCCTTGTTAAAATCCATGCTTTCCACATCCACTGCTCCACCTTCTTCAATGTGTTTGATCCCATCCTCAAATATTTTAATAATTTCTGTGAGGCATGACCTGCCCCTCACAAAGCCGTGCTGACAATTTCTAATCAAACTATGATTTTCCCAGCCATCATAAGTTCTAAGTTTGTGAGAAGATTTGTAGCTCGGGTGCACGTTGTTGTGGTTTTGTTCGCCGAGCTGGGAATTTGTGTTGTAGACGTTTCGTCCCCTGTCTAGGTGACATCCTCAGTGCTTGGGAGCCGCCTGTGAAGTGCTTCTGTGACCTTTCCTCCGGCATTTGTAGTGGTTTGAATCTGTCGCTTCCGGTTGTCAGTTCCAGCTGTCCGTTGCCGTGCCCGTAATGTAACGAGGACATACCACAACCCAAAGGACTGGCCACACTACCATATATCAAGAGCATTTCCGAACTGACAGCCAGACTACTACGACCACTAGGACTTATTACAGCACACAAACCAACAGCCACTCTCAGACAACAACTCACCCGATACCCAGCATGAACAAAACAAATGTAGTGTACAAAATCCCATGCAAGGACTGCACAAAACACTACATAGGACAATCAGGAAGACAGCTAACAATCCGTGTCCATGAACACCAACTAACCACGAAAGGACCAGCTATCCTTAGTAGCCACACACGCAGATGATAAGCAACATGAATTCGACTGGGACAATACTACTATTATAGGTAAACCAAACAGAGAACAGCCAAGGAATTCCTAGAGGCATGGCACTCATCCACAGATTCAATCAATAAGCACATCCACCTGGACCCAATATACCAGCGACTGCAGCGGACAGCTGGAACTGACAACTGGAAGCGAAAGATTCAAACCACTACAAATGCCGGAGGAAACATCACAGAAGCGCTTCACAGGAGGCTCCCAAGCACTAAGGATGTCATCTAGACAGGGGACGAAACGTTGCAACACAAATTCCCAGCTCGGCGAACAGAACCACAACAATAATAAATTCTGTCTCTCAGAAACCCCTCCAATACTTTGCTCAATACTGATGTAAGACTGACTGATCTGTAATTCTAAGGATAATCCCTAGTACCTTCCTTGAACATTTACCGCCCTCCAAATATCTGGCACTACTACAGTCGACAGTGAGGATGTAAAGATCATCGCCAAAGGTGCAGGAACCTCTTCCCTGTCTTCCTGTGGTAACCTCGGGTTTTGTCCGTCTGGCCGAAGGGATTTGTCTATTCTTGTGTTTGTACTTCAATCAATCTGTACTTCACCTCAAAATGTCTGCTCCCTGTCCAAACAAATGATTGACTGTTTTCCATTTCAGGTCTCTATACAGTGCTGCCTTCTGAAAAACAAATGGTTCCCAATATCCTGTCAATCATGGAATGGAAAACATGGGAAGGCACCAATGCCTTCTCGATGAAGGGCTGATGTCCAAAGTTTTGACTCTCTTGTTCCTCAGGTGCTGCCCGACTGGCTGTGCTTTACCAGCGCTAGAGTACCTGCAGTTCTCACTTTCTGTATTACTTAGAGCTCTCCCCTCTGCGCACTAAACAGGGAATTAATCAGCAGAAACTCATTGCATGTGGAGCTGACTGTTGAGTTCTGGAAAGTTTTATTTGATGAACACATTTATGAAAAGAGAAATTTCATTCAATAAATATTCATTCATTCCCAGAGTTGCAGTTTTGGTTCATGAATTGGGCAGCTTGAGAACAAACAATGAATGACTGAAGAACTTCGCGTTACAGAGTATTCCAAGTGTTACATTCCAGGCTGGATGTCCTCTACCTTAATGCTGGGCATATTATCCGACAGACAGATATGATAAGGGAACAAGGTGAAATAGGAAAGTGTGACATTTTTGCCATCACAGACATGTGTTTGAGGGAGGTCAGGGCTGACAACTCAAAATTCTGTTGTACAGGATCTATAGGCACGACAGGAGAGGGGGCAAAAGAGGAAGTGGGGTTGCATTATTAATTATGGAGTCAGTTACTGCAGTAAGAATGATCTCCTAATGAAGCTTGGTGGTTAGAGCTCAGGATCAAATCCATGACAGACACACAACTGGGGATATATTGTAGACTACCAGATAAAAGAAAGTACAGGAGCTGATATAAAACCAATTTACTGAGGTGTGTTAATACAACAATACGATCATCATATTCAGGCATTTGAATTCCAAACATTCATTCGGGCAATGATAACTTATTTAGAGAGGGCACATGCCTTGAAATTTATTCTGCAGAGCTTCTTTTCTCAACTTGTAGCTGACACATCAATGGGCTGGGCTATGCTGGGCCTCACTGTGGGGAACGAAGCCAGTCAGATGATGCATGCAGGATTGGGAGAGCATAGAAAGACCAGTGGCCGTGACTCATACTCAAAAATGTTTGATAAATAAAAGCTTTTTGGATTTGGGAGACTGATGTTATGAAAAAAATGACAGGATCTGGCCAAAGTGCAGTTGCTTCTGGGTGAAACTATAGCAAAACAGCGTGCGGCGGGGATGGGGCTTCACTTGATCAAAATGGAATTGATGACAGTGTCGCCCCAGCATGTTTAACCGAAGATGAATTTTAGGAAAACAAGCCCAGAGAACCTCGGGTGTAGACACAAATTCCGAGCAGAATTAATAAGGAAAGAGGAGCTTAATGCAGTTACAAAGTGCGCAGGTCAATGGGTGTCCAAAAAGAATATAGAAAGCTAAACGTAAAAACTCAGTAGAAGAGCAGAAGTGGAGGCGGGGAGTTGAAACATTAGAGGATAAGATTACCAAGAATTCAAACACATTCTTTCGGTTTATTAAGGAGGAGAGGATAATGCGGGAGAGATTGGGAGTGTTAGGGACAAGGGGGTGCACGGAGCCAGAGAACATGTTAAACACGGACTTTTTTCGGTCTTCAGTTTGAAGAAGGAGTTCCTGGATTCAGGGAGAGTGACCCTGTGATCCTTGAGTGAATTGATACAGAAGCTAACGAAGTATTAGAAGTTTATGCGGGATAGAGTGTGGGCAAATCCACAGATCAGGATGAGCTGTATCTTAGGCTGACGTGGAAGATGAGTGAGGGGATTACAGTCTCTTAACTTTTCATTTTTTGTTTTGCCTCTGGCCACAGAGAAGGTGTGATAGGACAGGATAACATCTAATATTGATACAACATTCAAGCAGAGTGCTAGAAATACCACATGGGACTAAAGACCTCCAAGTCTCACATTAGTGAGAGGGAAACAACTGTAGAAAAGTCTGTGGGCTGTTGAGGCTGGATCATTAAATATATTCAGGGTTGAGGCAGACTGATTTTCATACAAGGTTTAAGGGGAAAAATGTAGACAAGTGGAATGGGGGATTATCAAAATCGATCTCATCTATTTGAGTGGAAAAGCAGACTCAGTAAGCGGATAGACATACTGTTGTCCCTATTTCGAATTGTATCATTTTTACAATAGCCCTTGTATTAACTGGAATATCAATCTTTCTCGCTGTGGAGTGAGACACAGTTTGGAATGCAGTCAACGGATTCAAGGAATTAATAAATACAGTACTATTAGACAGAAAGGACCAAGGGATTGTGACAATGCAGATTGGTTGTCAGGGTGAAGATTAGCATCAGCGCAGTCAGCACTACCAAAAGGAAGACCTCAGTAAGACACCTTCCAAGACCAAACAGTGATTTTGGCTGGTGAGCAGGTAGTCAGTGGTCAGGTGTCAAGGAGTGCCTAATGACCAAGTACTACATCACTGCAAGGTCTCCCTCCTCCCCTAACCAAAGGTAAATGTGAAGGGGTAGAGAAAGCCATGCTATTGGTAGCAGAGTAATTAGGAATGTTTGGCTCAAGAGGCTTTGGAAAGCAACAGCTCAGCAAAAACTACAGGCAAGCTCAAAAAAAGTCCTTTCAGCTTTAGTGTTGCAGCAGTGGGAATAGCAGTTAAGGCAGTTGTTCGTTCCTCCTACGGGATGTGGGAGCTCAGGTAAATTTCCACCGTCTCTGAAGACTATATGTGTGGAAAGTGAACCCAGCTGCAACTCCTGGGAGACCGTGTTCGGAAGTTGGAGCTGAATGCAATCAGGATCATCGGAGATAATGAGAACTTCATAGATAAGAGCTTTCTTGTTGTGGTCACACCCAAGACCCGCACCAATCATGACTGTAATATCACATCCCACGTTAAGATCCATGCCATGAGTTCATCAGGCTTACATGTCAGTCTTGTTGCATGTAAATAAAGAACATTTAATACAACAGGCAGTTCTTGCTTCCTGTTGTGTTCAAGACAGAGAGGATTTAGGCGACGACATGGAATGGCGAACGGAGAAGGCAGAAAGTGCATGAATCCACTGTGACCAATCCCGTCGAAAACAAGTTCACCGTTTTGAATACAGTTCAGGGGAATGACGGTTCAGGGAAAAGCAGCAGTAGCCAAGATGGTGGCATTACCATTGACTCTGGGGCACAGTGGGAAAGGGTGACGGTAAACAGGACCTTAGGGATAGGAGAGTCGATTGTTAGAGGGACAGGTCGGAGATTCTGTGGCCTCAAACGGGAATCCAGGAAGGTGTGTTACCTCCCAGGTGCCAGAATGTCTCCGAATGGTTGCAGAAAATTTTCAAGGGGGAGGGGAGCAGCCAGAAGTCATTGTGCACTTTGCCACAAATGACACAGGTAGATACAGGAATGAGGTCCTACAGAGTAATCACTGAGAGCTAGGAGAAAAGTTAAAATCTAGGACCTTGACGGTGGTAATCTAACTGATTAGTTCCATTGTAATGAGCTAATGAAAGTAAGAGCAGGGGGGCTTTGGCAAATAAATAAGTAACTAAAGAATTGGTGTGAGGGTGGGGGGAAGAGAGATTCAATTTTTTAGATCACTGGGGTCTTTTCTGTGACAGGGTTGACCTGATCAGGAGAGACAGGTGGCACATGCAATGGGGAGGAGACCGATATCTTGTTAGCGAATTTTGCTAGTGCAACAAAGGAGGGTTTAAACGATATTGGCGAGGAGGGTTATCCTCATGATCAGGGAGTCAAGTGCGAGGCTGGAAGGAGATACAGTAATCAGAAACAGTAAAGTAAAGAGACAGGTTATGCTGGAACATGACAGGGAGCAAGGAATGCCTGTTGGATTATTTCGATGCGAGAGGGCTGGCAGGTCAGACCAATAAACTAAGGGCGTGGATAGTAACGCGTGATTGGAATAATACAGCCTCTATAAAAACATGGCCAAGCGAGGGACAGGACTGGCAGCTAACTTACCAGTGTATAGTTGCTTTAGGCCGGGCAGGGATGCTGGAAGGAGGGGGGGAGGAGTTGAATTTCTGATTAATGGGATTATTACAGCATTAATCAGAGATATAATAACCGACCAATCATCCGTTGTGGCTTTGTGGGTGTAGCTAAGAAGTAGGAAGTGGATGATGATATACCGGGGTTGTACTGTCGGCCTCCAAATAGCTAACGTGAATGAGAGTGACAAATATGCATGGAGAAGGGAGACATTCAGGATCAATGTGGTTGCCATAAGAGTGGATTTTATTTTTTGTAACAGACTAAGACTGCCGGAGCGTTAAGGAGTTTGATGGAATGGAATCCGATAAGTGAATTCAGGAAAGTTTCCTCAAGCAGTATGTAGAGGGTCCTTCTTGGGAAGGGGCAAAACTCGAACAACTCTTGAGAAACAGAGCAGGTCAGGTGTCTGAGATGACAGTGGGGGAGCACCTTGGGACCAGTGACTATCGTTCTGTTAATTTTCAAATAGCTATGGAGAGGGACAAAACTGGTCCACAGGTTCAAGTTCTAACTTGGGACAAGGGGAATGTTCATGGGATTAGACAGAAGCTTGCAGGGGTCAACTGGAGCAGTTTGTTTGCAGGTGAATGGACCACTGGTTAGTGGGAGGCCTTTAAACGTGAGGTAGCTAGAGTTCAAGGTGTTCATGTTCCTGTGACAGTGAAGGGCAAGGGTGGCAGGAATGGGATATCCAGGATGCCAAGAGATATTTAGGCATTGACTGAAAAAAGGGGGATGCGTGGCTCAGGCACAGGCAACTTGGATCCAGGGAATCCCTGCCGGTATATAAGGGAATTAGGAGTTTACCTCTGATGGAAATCAAGAAGGCGACAAAGGTGCTATGAAATAACTTTGGCTGAGAAGATTAGGATGAATCCAAAGAGTTACTTTAAGAGTATGAAAGCTAAGCAATGACTCGTGAGAGAATAGGATCCCTCAAATACCAAAGTGGACAAATATGTGTCGAACGATAAGAGATGGACGAGGTCCTCAACAAAGATTTCTTCTCTATATTTACTGTGGAGAAAGACATAAATATTTGGGAACTTGAGGAAGTTAGTGGTGATATCGTAGGGCAGTCCATATCACAGTAGAGGAGGTATTGGGCGTACAAGGATATTTAGCGGTGGATAATTCTCAGGGTCCTTAACAAGTATATCCATGAACACTGCAGGGATCTAGAGAAGAACTTGCGGGGACACTGGTTAAATACATTTATCACCATTAAACAAAGTTGAGATTCCGGAAGACTGGAGGATATACGGCGGCACGGTGGCACAGTGGTTAGCACTGCTGCCTCACAGCGCCTGAGACCCGGGTTCAATTCCCGCCTCAGGCGACTGACTGTGTGGAGTTTGCACGTTCTCCCCGTGTCTGCGTGGGTTTTCTCCGGGTGCTCCGGTTTCCTCCCACAGTCCAAAGATGTGCAGGCCAGGTGAATTGGCCATGCTAAATTGCCCATAGTGTTAGGTAAGGTGTAAATGTAGATGTAGGGGTATGGGTTACGCTTCGGCGGGGCGGTGTGGACTTGTTGGGCCGAAGGGCCTGTTTCCACACTATAAGTAATCTAATCTATAACAAATACTGTGCCCTTGTTCAAAAGGAACTGTAAGAAAAACTCCTGGGAACTATAGACCAATAAGTTTAACATCTTTGTCAGGTACATTACTTGAGAAGATACCATGGAATAAGATGTACATGCATTTGGAAAGGCAGGGTCTGATTAGGAATAGTGAGCATGGCTTTGTGCATGGAGGTTTATGCTGAAAAAACTTTTAAAGTTAATTGATGATGTGACCAGGAAGGTTGACTTTAGAAGGGTGTCGACGTCGAAACCTATGGTGCTGTAAAAGCACAGCAGACCAGGCAGCATTCAAGGAACAGGAGAATCGATTTTTCAGGCATAAGCCCTTCATCAGGAATGTCCAAACATCGATTCTCCTGCTTCTCAGATGCTGCCTGACCTGTCGTGATTTTCCAGTGGCACATTTTTTTTCGCTCTGACCTCCAGCATCTGCAGAGTTCACTTTCTCCTCGTATGGTAGAAATAGTCTGTATGGATTTCAATCACAACAGAACAGGATGAATGTTTTCAGCCCCTGGACACTGATATACAGTTACAGCAGGAGGTAAATCAGCCCCTTGAGCCTATAAAACTGTACCCAGAGTAGATCACGCAGCACCAGTATCCTGATACACAGCAACAGTCTATTCAGTCTATTCAGTTACTTGAAGTCCGTAACACAGGAAATCGAAGTGACCACAAACTGCCTGGAATCTGGGGTGTAATGCAATAACACGAGGCCATTTAGCTCCTCAAGCCCTGCCCTTGCATTCAGTAACATCAGGGCTGATCTGGTCTCGTATGCAATTTCTCTTTCACGCCTAATTCCTTGTTGCCCTTGAATCTCTGACGTGTCAAAATCCATTGACACCCACTCACACCGCCTTCCCAATCATTTCTGTAATGCAGCTGTCTGGGACAGAGAGTCCCCAACAGTCTCTACCTTCTGAGAGAAGGAAATACTCCCCACACAAATACATTGGCCTATTGACATAAACAAAAGATACGAACTCAGCGTCAGAGTGGCTGGCCCTGACATTACGGCAGGATTTGACGGAGCAAGATGTCAACGAGTCTGAATATGGTTGAACTGAATGGGATCAGGTGTAATCTCCCCACTGGGTCATTCAAAAAACAATGTGGCTGGTGGACAGCAATCCTCTTAGTCCCTGGATATCTCTGTGGGCGATCCTTCGGGTAGCTTCTTCGGCACAAACACCTTCAGCTACTTCATCAATATCTTTCCCTCCATCATTCGATCAGAAGTGAAGATGTTCTGTAGAAATCACATAAAACTTCAAAACCTGAACAACATTCAAGGTTGTTGTTAATGTTCATGTAACAGCATTGCTAAACCCTGAACATTTTCACAGGATAAAAAGAGGAGCTCTTTCAGCATCTCAAGCTGGTTTCACAGGAATGTGAGAACGCCATTCAGCCAATTGAAACAATTGGACAAGCAGACTCGCAGCCAATTGACTCTCTCCTGCCTATTACACTTGAGGAGAGTTTTTTAAAATGTAAATATTGAAAAGCAGGGGGCTGGAAGACCAAACCAAGCAAAACAGCATCAGGAGGTGGAGTAGTCAACACCTTTGTGTGTAACATTTCTTCAGGAGTGGGGATGGACGTAAGGACTTTTACAGGTAAAGAAGCAGCGTGGGGAGGAGGATGTGGTGTGGTGAGGTGGGGATGGATCAACACTGGTCAGGGTACCACCGGGTTAGTTGATTGGTGGAATGAATCCAGTTGGAAGCTGGAAGAAGGGTGGATCAAAGGAATGGAAGGCAGATGGACGGGCTGGGAAGGGAGGGGGAAGTGATGGGAAGAGAATGTCAGGGATTGGGAAGGGAGTCAGCAGTTTGGAAGGGAAGTTATTTGAAATTGAAGAACTCAGTGTTCTCGAGACACTCGAGACACTGACACATCAAAATGAAGAGGCCATTCAGCCCCTCCAAACGGTGATACTCAAACAGGAGGATGTCTTTGATGCTGCAACATGACAAACTAATGAAGCAGAGACTGTGCAGACAGACTACTAGCTCCATTGCTAATGGTACACACATGTTAAGTTAACATCGTTTGCTGATCTTGAGGAGGGAAAGTGAATGATTTGTACCAAGTTCCAAAAGGGCATCTTCCATCACCGCGATGTTATGGATGAGTCTAGATCACTCAAACCATTCTTAGGTAAACAGCCCAGAGCATAACATTGCAATTTGTTTCATTAAATGTACAATGAAAATTACATGGTGTAGTTTAGCTATGTTGATTAATGGATTTTAAAACAGACAAAAACTGTATTCACAAAAGTGCACAATGAAACACAAACAACAGAATAAAGTACCCCTAGAGAACTCAGCTAGATTTAATTATGCTGTTCCGAATGCACATAACAGTCCCAATAAGCAAACTCGCTTTAAAAACTAGTATAAATGGAACACAAGCCTACAATTTGAAGTTAAAGGCCAGAAAAGAGAGAGAGTATCCACACACCTCACTGTTGAACATCCCAATTCAAGACTCAACTGAAAGATGCTCAGCTCAGCTCAGCTAGTACAGCTAAATGAGCTCAATACTCCCCTTTCATTATACAGGTCACTTCTAAAGCATGACCACTTTGGCCTTAAGTCTTATCTGTTTATAGATAAACAAAAGGCAACTGAAAACCCTTTTAGTCTCTGTACCAAGCCAGACTGACCAGAATCAGGCCCCTTTTTATTGTCCCTCTGAAAGAAAATCAAGGACAGCGACCACCTGAGCCAAAAAAAAAGCTTCTTGACAAAAAAATGGGGCTAGTTTTGTGACGCCTCCCCGCTTAAAGAATAAATCATCAATACCAAAATATGGATGCATTTTTAACCATTCTAACCCAGTTGGTAGTCTAAAAACGCGCATATGCACTATAGCAACTGTAAACATGCAAACATGCACAATCCCATGCAAATTCAGGTCGCAGTGCACTCACAACCAAACGCCTCCATATCTCATTCAAGTTTCAGAAACGCATCGGCAATCACATTTTCACAACCTGCCACATGCACAATTGTCATAATGAATGGCTCCAACAACAAGCTCCATTGAAAGAGTCTGGCATTTTTGTCCTTAATTTTTTCCGCAAAAATCAATGTGTTGTGATCAGCGTATACTATTGTCTCAGATGAATCGCTCGTGATATAAACACTGAAATGTTGTCATGCCAACACAAAGCTTAAATTTTCTTTATCCACTGTTGAATATTTCTGTTGATGAAGTTCAACTTCATGGAAAAATTTCCGATTGTTCTTTTGATTCCCTAGTCATCTTCCTGCAGGAGCACCGCACCGACACCCACATCACTGGCATCGCGAGCCACCTTGAAAGGCTTTGTGTTATTAGGTGGGGCTCATACTGGGGGCAGTGGTTAACAATGTTTTTAGGCTGGCAAATGCCTTTTGACAGTTTGCTATCCACTGAGTGTTCTTGCCCTTTTTTAAATAATTTGGTGAGTGGAGCAGCCACACTACTAAAGTTTGGCACAAACAGTCAGTAAAATCCAGTCAACCCCAGGAACCATAATACTACTTTTTGTCGATGGTGTGGGAATTTTCCCACTACTTACGATTTTGTATCTCATGGGGCTATTGGTCCATGTCCAACAACATGGCCTAGGAACGTGACTAGGCTTTTGCAAATTCACTTTTAGCTAGGTTTGTAACAGTGTTGACTTTGTCATAGTCCCTACATGACTGTGGGGTACCATCTGGCTTTGGCATCATGACTATAGGTGAGTTCCACTTTGATTATGCCATCTTGGAGCATTCACTCTATCTCTTTCTGAACCTGTGCCAACCTTGGAGGGTTATGCCTAAATGGAAGTCGCTTAATCGGAACAGCAACTCCTATATCTACATGATGCACAATTATGCTAGTACTTCCCAGTTTAATACCGTATATATCCCAAATTGATAGTAATAAATCTTTTGGGTCATTTTGATATTCTTGTGGAAGGTAACTCAATAATATATCCTAATGTTTGACAATTTTATCATTGTTCAATCTGATTTGAGGGATGTCCCATTCAGAATCCTCCGAACTTGATTCTTCCTTCTGTGCTGTAATCATGAACACCTTCTCCTCTTCCTTTCTTTCACTATCAAACTATCTTTTGAGCACATTGACATGACACACTTTGTGAGATTTCTTCCTGTCTGGAGTCCATAGCAGGTAGTTCATCTCACTAAATTTCTTATCAATTTGACAAGGTACACAAAACCTTGTCTTTAAAGGCTCACCTGTTACTGTAAAGAACACCGATGCCTTATTCCCAAATGCAGAATTGTAAATTTGTGATTTCCTATCCGAATCCTGTTTCATTGTATGCTGTGATACTTTTAAACGTTTCTAGCCAACTCTCCAGCTCTATTTAATCGTTCCCTAATATTTGACGCATTGTCCAAATGGGTGGTCTCTGAATTCTGACTTATTAATTTCTCCTTCAACAATTTTAATGGTCCTCTTAGTTCTTGACCAAAAATTAATTCAAATGGACTGAATTTGGTCGATTCATTCGGTGCATCCATCATCGCAAAAATTAAAAAGGAATTTTATTATCGCAGTCATCTGGAAAATCCTGACCATAAACGCTCAACATGGTCTTTTTTTTAATGTCATCTCTCTCCTGTTCTCTGTGATTCTGGATAGTGAGCAGTAGATTTGAATTGTTATTTTCCCAAGTTATCCATCGCCTCCTTGAATAGTTTGGATGTGAAGTTTGTTCGTTGATCTGACTGTATGATATTGGTCGTCCGTATCTAGGAAAAATATTAAGTTTTTTTTTCTACAACCTTTATAGCTGTGATGCTGCATAATGAGATTGCCTCTGGATATCTTGTCGACACATCCATTACTGTTAATAAATACTTATTCCCACCTTCTGTTTGTGGTAGGGGACCTACGCAATCAATCAAGATACTTGTGAAAAGGTCGTCAAATGCTGGAATAGGTATTAAAGGTGCAAGTTTTATTACTGTCTTCGTGATATGTTTGACACGTCTGGCAAAATTCAGCTACATCTTTGTATAGTCCAGGTCTGTAAACAAATCATTGTATTTTAGCTGTTTTTGTACTCAGCCCAAAATGACCTCCAACTGGTAGCTCAAGTGCCAGTCGCGGCACCTCCTTTCTATAGCCAACTGGCAAAACAATTTGATGAATTTCTGCCCATGTCTGATCTGTTTGAAAGTGTGGTGGTCCCCATTTCTTCATTAAGACATAATTTGTTCGGTAATAACAGACAGCAATGCTTTATTTCTTTCTTGTTAAATGCCTTTTGATATAACTATTTTAATTCCTCATCTTTCTGCTGCAGGTCAATCAACTTAGCAGAGCTAAAAATACTTGCATGTTCTCCGACTTGCTCCTTTTCTGTTCTACGTATCTGATCAAAATAAGATCCGGATGACTCTACATCAGCTTCCTTTTGATCCCTCCTGCTTCAACCTGAACATTGTGATCTGTGATCACATAGTCAGGGAAAATTCCTGGATAAACATTCTCCACGTCTTCCGTTGCCTGCATCTCCACTGGATTTTCAACTAGAGTAGGCAGCATACCTAGCGGCGAATCAGCTATAACATTTGCAAGGACAAATTTTATTCCTGGAGCTGAGAGTTTGGGGTCCAGTACTCCTATCACACATTATCCACTGTTCTCTCTTTACATAACTGAGCACTTTTTGTCTCACCATGAATTCTTGTTACCAGCACATTTTCTGACAATAGTCTCTCAGGCGTGCCTATCTTCTCATCCCTCAGTACTGCAGACTGAGAAGATCCTGTCTCCTTCAATATTGGAACCGGCTTATCTATGACTCCTGGTCTATGTGAATAAACTTTACACTTGTATGTATATTTTAAGCATATTTGGCACATATCCCTTGAGCAACTTCTGATCATCTTGTACAGTCTGAGGCAGTTGTCTAGCTTCCCTTATGCTTTTTGTTACTGGTCCAACAAATCTTCCAGGGTTGTCTGGTTTTCCAACATCTGGTTTTCCTCGGCCACCAACACTGATTTTGTGTGGCCCATTTTATTACAATGAAAACACCGGGGCATTTAGCAAGAAAGAGAGTGATGCATTCCTATCTGTTACGACTTAACAAATTATGTCTTAATGAGGAAATGGAGGCCATCACTTCTTTGTCCCTCTTCAGAGTTTCTTTTTTAACCTGTGGTAAATTATCCTTATTGTCTTCACTGAGATCTACCTTTTCCTTTCCACGCGAGGATATCTCTTTGCTCCAATTTCTATCCCTCATGGACTGAAATAGATTCTGGAAGCCAAACTGAATTTATGGACCAACTGATAATCATCAGCCACTTTAGCTGATAACTTTGCAGTTTTAATTCTCTTTTTATCCACATGAGGTCGCACTGCTTCAAGCAATGAATATTTGAATTTCTCCAAATTACTTACTGCTCGAAGTGCAACATAGGATTGCTTGCTTTATTCAAGCTCTTATTCATCTATCAACATTTTTCTGTTTGATCCTTTCAAACTCAATGTAGTTTTGACCAGGATCCCTCGTTAGATTCCAGAAACCAGATCCATCCTCTGATAGGGATGCGAATGCCTCACTAGCCCTACCTAAAAGTTCCATTTGGATTAATAAAACTCACATTGACTCTGGCCATTGCATTTGTCTAGTCACCTTTTCAAATGAGTTGAAAAAGCCTTCCATATCCTTCTCATCAAACTTGAACAATGCTTGACCGAGGATAGGCTTCTGACTACCAGGGGTTTGCTCATCCGCACTCATTTCCTTACTCACCCTACCCTCAGCCTTTATCTCCAGCGCTTTAGGCTGACTTTCCTTTTTAAAGTGTCCGTTTTTGCTGTTCAAAAGCTCTCTCTTTCTTTCTCCTCTGCAGCTCTCTCTTTTCCATCTTTTCTGCTGCTGTTTTTTCCGTCTCTTCTGCTTTTAAACTGTTTCATTTCTGCTGCCGTTTCCTTATATCTCGCCGCTTAACTCAAGCTGCCTCATTTGCAATTGAATTCTTGCCAGATCTGTAGATTCTGATGGTGTCTCCAGCAAGTTTAATTGATGAGCTACTGCTAAATGTATCTCTCCTTCCCTCAAAGAAGCAGGAAGGTCCAATTTCAGCTCCTCTGCTAATTCCTGCAGCTTAGTCTTATTCACTTTTTTCAAACCTTCAAAAGTCATTGCATCCACATCCAGAAAACGTTTGGCGACTGAATCAGCCATTGCTATCCAAAGCTTCATCTACCCAACAAACCCAACACCCGAAATAAAGACACGAGCACCTCACACACGCTGTGTGAACTCCCGCAAAGTGACCCAGTCTGTGATGGACTCGGCTAGAGCACTTAAAGCATTCTTAAGTAGGCTGCTCAGAGCATAACATTGCAACTTGTTTCGGTAAGTGCACAATGAAATTTACCCGGACTACGTTTTTGAGGTTGTCTACTAGATTTTAAAACAGACAAAAACTGTATTCAAAAATTTACACCATGAAACACAAAGAACAGAATAAAGAAGCCCTACTGAACGTAACCTATGCAGAAAGACTTAATTATGCTGTTCCAAATATACACAACAGTCCCAATAAGCAAACTCCATTTAAAGACCAGTATAAATGAAGCACATGCTTTCAGGTTAATGTTGAAGGGAAGAAATCTCATCAGGGAAGAAATCTCATCTGTTTACATATAAGCAAAAAGCCTCTGGAAATCCTTTTCATCTCTGTACCAAAGGAGACTGATCGGAGTCAGGCCTCGTTTTATTGTCCCCCTGATAAGCATCAAGGACAGGGTCTCCTTGAGCCAAGGAATAGCTTTTAAACAAAACAATGACTAGCTTTGTGGCAGAAAAAAATAGGCTAGTGTTCTGTACGGGAGTCAGTAGTTGGAGGGAATGGCGAACTCCATCAGAATTCGACTGCTGACCGATTTGTGAAAAACATAACGTTCAGTGCAGGCTTACACACCAATTACACATTGAGATGATGAGAGTTCATTCAGAACCTGGAGCTCTCTCTAAACCAATATGGGTTCGGAGGGTGTCCAGAGAGCTATGTACATTATCATAGAGTCATACAGTCCTATCGCACGGAGACAGGCCTTTAGCCCAAACCGGTTCATGCTGACCAAAATGTTCATCCATGCTCAGCCCATTTCCCTGCACTTGGCCCATATCATTCTCAATGTAGCCTATCTATATATTTGTCCAAATGTGAAGACGTGTATTGCAGAAAACACAATATATTTCACTCTATCATCGTTTTGTTTTGGAAATAATGAGTGTTAGTCCATAACGGTCAAGTTTTAATGCAATAAGTTTTAATTCTTTTGTAGCATTACAGATTAAACACTAATTTCCTTCACACTCTTCTCATGGTACTATCACTGCAGGGATTAGTCTGGTGAAACTCGTTTATTCTGTCTCTATGTAGCAAGGAAATAATTCATTATAAAGGAGAAGTGTCCCACGTACTATCGCAATAACACTCTACAAATGCAAGAAGGTGGCTTCACTCTTACACTTTAATCATTTTGCAATGAACTTACTGTCAGTGACTCATCACCAAGGACATCTAGCTCATTTTCCCCAGTAGCACTTTCCATTATCTCGCCTTCTCATAAATACACAATGAGAAGAATGGTATTTTTGCCAAGGCATTTCTTTGGCTTATGAAGCAAAGCCACTCCAACAACATCATCACTATTGCCATTGGAGATGGTTGAAGATGCTGAGGAGGCAATGGCGACGCTGTATGATCTCTGGAATATTAATTCAGGACCCAGGTAATGACCCAGACCCAGGATTGGAATTCCACCTCGGCAAATGTTGGAACTTGAATTCAATAAAATATCAGGAATTAAGAATCAAATAAAACAATGAAACCATTGTGGATTGTCCTACCTGGCACCCCCATGCCCTTCAGGGATGGAAATCCATAATCTTCACCTGATCAAGCTTACGTGAGACACCAGACCCAGAGCAACGTGGTTAACTCTCAGTTGCAGTTATAAATGGCCAAGCCAGCGACTCAGTTATATCAGTGACTATAATGTCTCAAAGAAATGAAACCGGACAGAACTAAGCACTAACTACTTACAGCCCATGGCCTGCACTGGTCAGCAAGGCAGCTCATAAACACCTACTCAAGGACAATGGGCAAAGGGAATTAAATACTGGCTCAGCATCCCATTAATGAATAAAATAATATGTTTACTCTCAAGGAAGAGAGACAAAGCGACATGACTTACTTTAAACAGTGATTTTGATATGGTCCGTATATGGTCACAGTTTCCAGTAATATGGTAACAGGAGAAAACTAAATAAGCTTTATCTCGTTTGTTTTCCATCCCAGCTAATCATAAACAATCTGTTTGTTTGCTTCTTTCCCTCTATCTTTCTCTTTCTCTATCTATTCTACTCAGTCCTTCTCCCATTTACAACAGACGTCCCTGTCACCAACATCAATCACAGCAGCTATCAGTTCTGATGTCTAGTCATTGGACTCAAAATGCCAATTCTTTTTTTACTCCCGATGTGAGGCTGCCAAATCTGCTCAGTTTCTCTGGCACTTTCTCGTTCTTTTTGATTCTGATCTCTTGCATCATTCTTTGATTTATTTAACCTTTACTTTTGTTATTACATGGGATGTCTGGATCGCTGACAGGAACAGGATTTGTTGACCCTTTACTGTGAGCTCATTCCCGAAGGTAGTACAGAGCCAAGCACATTACTCTGGGTCTGATGTCAGTCTTAAGCCAGATCAGGTAATAATGCTAGATTTCTTTTGCAAACTACATCAGTGAAATAGATAAATTTATAGACTAAATACTGGTGATGTTTTGGTCAGAATTAGTGAAACTTGTTTTTATTTCCAAATCCTGTCATTTGAATTTACGTTCTGACATAATTTGTGGTAGGATGTAAAACAGTGTCTTTATGTGTAATAGCTTGTGCCGCTGAATTACATTTATTGCAACATTATTACACTGACAGTGTCCCTCTTATGACATTATTTTAGAGACAAGAACAAGGTTGTGATCGAAATATTTACAACTGAAATCATGCTTCGAGGAGACCTGTAACCATAAAGGCATGAAAAATTGTTTATTAAGCGTCAGCATCGATGCCAAGATGGCGACTGGGGATATTGTTGAGCTGATAGTGGATAAGGTTGATGATGGACAGAATACCGAGACATAAGTGAATTCCGGGTAAAAATGTACTTAGGATTGTGAACAATCTTGCTCTCTGGTGTTTGTGAGGGCGGGGTTGTGGGCGGTTCTGAAATTTGTGGATAATGAATTGACTTTGCATTTGAAACCGAAGACAACGTTTTCCGCCTTTGCCAAATATAGGTAACAGAAATGGCAAGGAAGTTCGCCATGGTTTATGGAATTAGGAAATGGATAGAGATGGAGGTACTTACCAGGAACACCAACGAGAGCGAGCATGGGATAGTAACCTGTCTGAATAATCATCAGTACACCGTATATCCGATATGATAATGTCGACCGATACAAGGAAAGCCAGAACAGTCCCCAATACAAACTCCTGTCCATTGTTGCAGCATTCCAGTTTAAAGTTCGCAGATTCTGATCAACTAATGGAGCATTCCAGACTATTCTCAGATGTTTGCCTCTCCTTTTCCTGTCTCTGCAGCTGCTGATCCCTGTAAGCAGCGGAGGTGATGCATCTGCTGATATAATGGCATAAAGCACTGCAAGAAAACCCTTATTAATAGGAGAGGGAAACCGTCGAGTGACATCATTAAGATCCATGGAGACTGACATCAATCATAGTCACTGAACAAACAGGCGTTGTTCATTTGCAATACTTTAACCGCCTGAACCTCCACCGCCACCACCCTCAAAAACCACAATGTAGATGTTGTTACCGTGCTGATCGCTCCTCGACTAGAAAAGCACCAGCTGATGTATTTACAGAGGATACCTTTGCACTCCATTACACAGGAAATGTGGATTTGCCTGGTCATTCCTTTCATTGACCTAATGACGCAATTATGTATCTTCAACACTCAATGTGCGTTAGCACCTTTTTTTTAAGTAGAAACTCACAAACACCTGAACAGAAGTTATTGGTTTCAAAGCAGGAAGACTTAATTGTTTGAGTTCAGTCCAAAGCCAAATGTGGTAATTTGTCACCTTTTGCAAGGTTATATTATCCTTGAATTTTCTTCTTCATTGGGGTTCTAAATGACCCAAGATTCCAATATGTCTGAGTTTTGAAAGGTTTATTTGTGTTCCTTTTGATTATACCTAACTGGTAATGCCTCAAGCAGAACGCATTCAAGTCTTTCAATAAAAGCATGTACAATCAAGCGGACGTGGCCAGCTCTCTAGCTGGGCAGATCGATTCAGTTTGGGGATTAGCTGAGTTAGGGTCAGTGTTGAAATTGAACGCTCTCCCCCTCCTTCTCTTCCGACCTCATCACCTGTAAGCTTTTTGTATCAGATTTACTTTTGGTGATAAAGCATTTGTTTATTGGAATTCTTGCAAGTATTTTGGAGCAACATCCTAAAGTCAGGATAGCTCTTGGTTGGATAAAGTAAGTTAGTTGAATATTCTATTTTCATTTTCATGTGCTTCATTCCGTAATTTGGTAAAAATGTTTGTTTCAAACTCGGCAGTCTGACCAGCTAATTCACTCCTGAAATATCCACTATACACTAACCTTCAACAAATACCAAAGTTAGGTCTGGACTACCTGCTTAAAAATGTTTTGAGGGATCGGGCCAGACTGGGGGGCCTTTGCGGTATTTAGACAGCGAATGGCAGTTTTTAGAGTCTCTTCTTTCGTGTGTGGATTTGGTGGGTAAACAGAACTTCAGAAAACAATAGCTCTTGCAGTCACAAAGGGTGTTTTGGAGATGGGAGAATCGACCTTGGGACTGTTACAAAATGCACATAAATCCAAGCTGCGGGAATTAGTAGACAAGGTGGAATTGAAGCTACCTCCTAATGTGAGGAAATATTAGATGTTTGCAGCAACAGTTCAGCATTCCAATTTGCTGGAAACTCCATTGGGGTCTGTACAAATGACTAAACTTTAATCGGAAATGAAGCAGCTTGAGTTAGTAGCCGAAGTGAAGCAGTTTGCGTTATGACTAAAATTAAAAGAGAAACAAAGAAAACGAATTGGTTTTATCCAGGAAAGAGAGAAAAAAAAGAATGGCTTTAGCAGGAGAGAAACAAAGAAAGAGAGCGTTTGAGCTTCAGAGATGTACACTGAGAGTGGAAAGTTAGCTGAAAATGATGGAGATGAAGCCTGAAGGCAAGCTTACTGATGAACAGTGTGAGGATTAGCAAACCCATGGTAGTCAAAAGCCTGGTGAGATACTTTTTAGGTATATTCAAGCCTTGCCTAAGTAGGATATGGAAAACCTTTTCATTTCATTTGAATAAGTGGCTAAGCAATTGCATTTGCCAGTGACCATGTGGGTTTTTTGATCCACACGAAACTTGGAGGTAGAGCTAGTGAGGTATCCGCAATAATACCAGAGGAGGGGTCTAGGGAGTATGAGGAGGTGAAGAAAGTGCATATGAGCTTGTGCCAGAAGCCTAAAGACAACATTTCAGGTATCCTAGGAGTGACTCTGGTCAAACCTATATTGAGTTTGAAAGGGTCAAAGAAAGTAATTTTGATAAATGGATAAGAACTTTAAAAATCGATCAAAAGTATGATGCACTTAGAGAGATAATTATTTTGGAAAAAATCAAAGATTCATTGCATGAATTAGTGCAAACTCATGTGGAAGAGCAGAGACTTAAAACAGCAAAGTTAGCAACTGAAGAAGTTGATGATCATAATATGTTTCAGAAAACATATTTTGGCTTTCAGAATCAATTTCAGTGCATGAGGGATAGAGGAAATCCTCACGTGGAAAATGACATGTATATCTCAGTGAAGATAAGAAGGATAACTTACCACAGGGTAAAAAAGGAACCCTTCAAGGGGACAAAGAAGCTAAAAAGCTCCGGTGTTTTCATTGCAATAAATTAGGTCACAGTAGAGTACACTGTTGGTGGGCTAGGGAAAAGAAAACAGATGTAAGAAAACAAGATAAGCCTGGGAGTTTTATTGGAGCGGTAACAGAAAGAACAGTGGAGGCTAGAAAGCTGCATCAGAGTCTACAAGGTGATCTGAGGTTGGTCAAGGAGGAATTGCCAGATCTGCTTATAAATTATACCTGCAAAGGAAAAGTGTATTCACGTCGGTCAGGAGTAGCAAGTAAAGGGGATACACTATTTAGAGATGCAGGATCCTCTCAGTCTGTGATGCTGAAAGATACAAAGGTATGTATTTCTGAAGGACTATTTCCAGAAAAGGTACTGCTAAAGTGAATTCATGTGAGACAAAAAGCGCACAATTATGTAAAGCGGGGATGGAGTTTCCAGTAAAGTGTGGAGAAATTGCGGTGGGAGTATTGGACAAACGTTCAGCACCAGGAATACAATTTGCCCTTGTAAAGTATGTAGCTGATTCACTGGTAGAAGTGCTGCCTGCTCTGGTTGAAAAGCCAGTGGAGACATAGGCAACTGAAGCAATGCAGGCACCTCATCCTGGAATCTTTCCTGATTATGGGGCAACAAGGTCACAATGTCATCAGCTGAAACAGGAGAGATCATAAATGTAAAGACGAGAAAGCTGAAGTGGCATTGGCAGAGACGTTGTTTCATCAGATAGTTGAAACAAAACAAGAGTAAATATGATATTATGGAAATATGTTTAGATCAGCTAAACTAATTGAGTTACAGCATAAAAATGAAAAGTTAAAGCAGTTATGTCCCATGGAACACAGGGAAATTTAACCAATTGGATGCAAAATTGTCTTGAAGGTAACGGAATATTTTCCAGACTGGAGGCCTGTGGCCAGTGGTGCGCTGAAAGAATCAGTGTTGAGCTTGCTGCTTTTCATCATGTATATACACAACTTGAATGTGAACATCAAAGGCATGATTACTAAGTTTACTGATAACAGAAAAATATGGTGCAGTGGACAGTGAGGACGATTATCTCAGAGTACAAGAGCACCCATGGAAGCGGGTAGAATTAGACATTGAAAATATACCTGGATAGATACATAATTAAGAATAGTTCAGAGGTATATTGGCAATATTCTGGCAAATAGGACTAGATCAAATTAGGATGTCTGGTCAGCATGGACAATTTGGACAAAAGTGTCTGTTTCCGTGGTGTCTGACTCTCTGATTCGATAAGATGGATTAGGAAAAGTTCTAAAGGCCTTTCGAGTGGAAATTCTCTTCTGCAAAAGATTGTGGTGCTGCTTTGCTTACATGTATTTAAAGATTTATTAGTTAAGTATTTGTCCATGAAGTGAGTCATGGATAATTGGATACAGAGAGGAAAGTGGGGCTGAGACCACAACCTGACCAGCCACAATCTTAGTGCCTGGTGGAGAAGACTCACAGTGTGTAATGACCAATACTGTTCCTCAATCCCATGTTTCTGTGTTCCATTCAGCCCCTGAAACCTGCTAGACAAAAGCACTGGGAGGCCACGTACTGCTATCACCTCGTGCACAGAAACAGAGGAAACGATTCAGTCCCTCAATACTTTCCCACTTTTAGGTGATTTGGAAAAGGTAATTGGAAAACCCAGACTGGGTATCAAAGAGGCCCCTCATCTCTCTTTACAGAGATTCCACATTCTGCTAAATGTGCTTCATTTGTTGGTCACGTTATCGAACCAGGTTGACTGTGAATACAGCTCGGACATATCACCCAGAGATGGCTCAGAAAATCCTCTGGACTCCCTGACTAGAACATTCAATAACCAAACTTCCAGGAAAATAACACCCTGTAATTTTCCAATAATAGAATGTGAGAACGTAGAAACAGAAGCAAGTCGTTCGCTCCCTACCCCCATCCCTGAAGATTGCCTTGTCCTTCAGTAAGATCATGGCTGATCTTCTCTCGGTCTCAAGACCTCTTTCATGTCTAAATATTCGTAGCACTCAACTGTCTGACAGCTCAAAATCCATTTGAAGCCTCTTTAAATACTTTCGTAGAACAGAGAATGTAGGATATTACAGCACAGTAAAGGCCCTTCCGTCCTCGATGTTGTGCTTATCTTTTATCCTTCTCTAATATCAGGTTCATCGACATCCTTTCGTGTATTATCTTTCATTTGCCTATCCAAGCATTTCTTAAATGTCCCTTAGGAATCTGACTCGACTAGCATTGCTGGCAGTGCATTCCACGCACCCAACACTCTCTGTGTAAAGAACTGAACTTTGACATCTCCCCAAAACTATCCTCCAATCACTTTAAAATTATGGACCCTCATTCCCTCGTTAGAGAGATTTCTGCTAGGGGAAAAGGTATCTGGCTATTCACTCTGTCAATGCCTCTCATCATCTTGTACACCTGTATATAATCACCTCTCATCCTGCTTCACTCCAATGAGAAAGGCTCTAACTCCCTCAATCTTTCTTCATAAGACCTGATCTCCAGTCCAGTCAGCATCCTGGTAAGTTCCCTCTGCACCCTCTCTAAATCTTCCTCATCCTTCCCAGAATGAGGTGACCAGAACTGAACACAATATTCCAAGTGTGGTCTAACCAAGTCACTATAGAGCTGCATCATACCCTCGCGGTTCTTAAACCCAATCCCCTGCTAATCAAAACTAAAGTACTATATGCCTTCTTAACAACCCTATCACAATTTGGGTAGAAAACTTAAGGGATTTATGGACATGGACCCCAAGACCCATCTGTTCCTCCACACTGCCAACAATCCTGCCTTTAACCCTGTATTCTGCATTAACATTCGAGCTTGCAAAGAGAGTCACTTCACACTTTTCCAAGTTAAACTCTATTTGCCACTTCTCAGCCCAGTTCTGCATCCTGTGAATGCCCCATTGCAACCGACAACAGCCCTCTACACTATGTACCACTCCACAAACCTTCGTGTCATCGGCAAACTTACTAACCCACCCTTCCGCTGCTTCATCCAAATCATTTATAAAAATCACAACAAGCAGCGGACCCACAGCCGATCGATACGAGGATGAGCTAGTATCCTGGTGCTATCTTATCGAACTCACCTCATTCACTACCTACTCAATCTCACAGTGTTCCTCTCATTCAATGCCAGCCCGATTCTCCAACCCAACATAACTGGAGATACTCACCATCACACTGATGCCCCTGGATATTCCGTGATAACTGGCATTGGTGCCATTTTTCAAGTGTCAATGGGCACACGGTTGATCTTTCTCAGTTTGGAGCAACACTGTACAGTTGACCCTGCGCATGGCAGACAAGGGGAACTAACACGACGAATTTTCATCTCTCTCTATCTCTCTCACTCTCTACATACGCACTTATTTTATATCCAATCACAATTAGTAATTCTGGCTATTTCACCTTGTCTAAATTTATTGTAGGAGAAAGTGAGGACTGCAGATGCTGGAGATCAGAGCTGAAAAATGTGTTGCTGGAAAAGCGCAGCAGGTCAGGCAGCATCAAATGAGCAGGAGAATGAACGTTTCTGGCATAAGCCCTTCTTCAGGAATGTATTGTATTCAGCCAAATGCCACTTCAAAACATTTGTCCCGTTATGAAATACAATTTTGAGTAGAGAACGTTTCATCCTCCGCTGCTATCTTGACCGTTATCTTCCCCTCTGAGGAACGATATAAAATACTGGTGTAAATTGCCTGTCTGTTCCCAGTAGCCAGTTCCCCAGTCACAACCTCCAAATGTCCTCAATATACTTTCCTGACTTTCTTTCTACCAAAGAGCACACACCTCTTGAACTCTTCTTATGTACACGGAAAAGCTCGTTTTGCTTGTTTTTATATGCCTTGCCAATTTGCTTACGTCACATCTTTTCTTCCCTTTTCTTATCTTTCTATAATCATACAGTCATATCGCGCACAAACACAATCTTTGGTCCAACTTGTCTATGCCGGCGAGGGTTTTCAAAGTAAACTAGTCCCACCGGCTTGGATTTGGCCCAAATGCCTCAAAAGGGTTCCCATTCATATGTTTGGTCAAATGTTTTTCAAATTTGCATCTGTCAGTCTTCCTCTGACAGCTCATTCTCTAAACTCATCACCCTGTATGTAAAACATGTTCCTTCTTCCTCCCTTTTAAATCTTCCCTCTTACACCATAAACGTATGCTGTCTCTCTCTGGTTTGATTTTATTATCCTGTCGAAAGGACCTTGGCTTTTCACCCTATCCATGCCTCACCTGAATTTATAAATTTCTATAATGTCACCCCTCAACCTCCTACACTCCATCTGATACGAACTTCAAGAACAAGCATTTAAAGATAAGCTCCGCAAATTTGAAACAATATTCAAAATGACAGGAAAAAGAACTCAGCCCAAAACGTCCGACTGATTTTTTTTTATTTTTCTATGTTACAATACTAAGGCAGCGTGGAAATCTTACTGGTGCCAATAACACATCAGGCACCTGAATTCCTTTGGCGGCGGTGATGATCTCTAAAGTGAAAATGTATCTCTGGCCAGATCTTTTAAATACTACATGCTCCACATCCTCCCTCCTGGCCTCCCTATGACCTTGAGTCTTCTTTATCTTGCATTCAATAGAGAGAACCCCTTTCCCCCATTCACATCTTAATTTAAACTCATTTTGCATCATCTTCTCGTTCACCACTGCTGAAAGCCTGTTTATCTGTTGTCACGCCGTCTTTTCCCTTTCACCCACCCACCCCACCCCCCCCCCCACCCCCCCACCCCCCCCCCCCCCCACGTCTAGCAAGGGACTAAAATGCCCAGTTTCCAATCCTTGTCAGTTCTGAAGAAGTGTCATACTGGACTTAAAACGCTAACTTTGATTCTCTGTCTCTGTCGAGGCTGCCAGACCTGCTGAGTTTGTCCAGATATGAATAGACCCATAACAAATTTTCGATTAAACCAATAACAATGGATACTGGAAATAGAAATGCACAAATTGCTGTAGAAACAAGGACCCGAAAGAGGAACTGTGCTTTCACTCCACAAAATGCAACCTGCTTAGTTTCTTCAACAATTTCTATTTTTGAACAAGGTCCAAGGAAGTGTGTCAAATCTGCTCAAACAAAGGACCGTACATTGGGAAATGAACAAAAATGCAAAGTTCACAAGTTCATTGGCTCTGAAACGAGATAAGACTGGCATCACTGACACGACAGAGGTCTTAATCATGGTCAGGGAGAAAAACAGAGGGGAAAACATTCACTTCAAACACAGTAGATGGTATTATGGGAAAGAAAACGATTCAGATGAATATGTTAAGGTATTTGAGTTATGTAACATATTGGAGGCGTGACATCAGGGAGGGACACTCAGCAGAATGAGAATATGATAATGGAAGTGTTACCACATCAGAAACCAGTTTAGGTCAATGTCTACAGGCCTGATGGGTGAATGGGTCCCGGTTTGAACAAGGGGAGAGTCAGTTGAATTGCAGATATTGCAGCTCACACTGGGTTACCATCTGATGTTGTAGATCACAACAGCAGCCGCAGCAGAATTGCATTCAATAACAATCCATAACTTTCTTCCCCAGGATAATCCATCACTCTATCATTACCATCAAACTGAGTGATGGTTCAGTGACGGGTTTGGGCGAACATACCAGAGTAAGGACCATGTGTATCTAAACATGATGACAACCCATTAAACCTACCACACTTGACTGGTTACATTCCAAACTGCAGAACTATAATCTGATGGAGAGGGGGAAATGATCCCAAGACTAACAGATAAGATCGAAGCTCAGAAGTCCTGCCACATTTAGTCATCAATGTCGATGGACTGTTGAACAATTTACTGGAGGAGAGGACTACACAAATATCCCCATTCTAAATAAACGAAACGCTCTGTACATCATTGTAAAAGGCAAGGATGTAGTATCTGCACCATCCTCAGCCAGAAGTGTTGAGACGACAATCCACCTCACCCTCCTCATGATGCTCACAGATTCACAGATGCCACTCTTCAAGCAAATTCGATTCACTGCATATAACATAAAAAAAAGCTTAACATAGTAGATACGACAAAGGCAATGGGCCCTGACTCCATTCCTGCAATAGGACTGAAGACCTGTGCCGCACAACATGCCGTGTCCCCGGGGAAGCTGTTTCATTCCAGCTCCAACTCTGACATCTGCCTGGCCACGTGGGAAATTACTCAAATCTATCCAGTCCCATAACAAGGGAATAACTACAGACTGAACATTTACCACGCACTCAGTCCCGTCGCGATAGTCAAATTTGTGGGAGTTCATTTGACAGAGCTGTCAAGCAGCACAGAAATAACCTGCTCAGTGTGGATTCCGATTGGTCCCCATCTAGAGATGGTGCGGTTGTGGAAATGCCATTGGATTACTAATATCCCTTAGTATGGTTAAACACCGCGATATATCAAATAAGAATTACTGTAGTCCATTCGGTCCATCAAATTTGCTCCTCTGTTCAACATAGAGACAGTTCTCTATTAACACGTGTTTATTAAACACGATTTGACTGCAAAACGATTGGTTGCGCACCTTTTTATAACGAAAGCTCCTATTCTCTGTTCCGTGATTCCACACCTGACACCTGCTGAACATTAAATCCCAGCCTCAGGATTCTCTGTCTGCAAAATGCTCCCTCAGTGTGTTCAGCTAAAACAGAAATGCAATTTGCTCTGCAAGCCTTGAACCTGAGCCTGAAACTGGGGATTCTAGTCTACATTTAGAAGAAAGTTTATTTCAAACCGGAAAGAATCTTGATGAGAGGTGGAATTCCCCTTTGGCATCACGTGGTCAGTCAGCTTATGAGTTTTCTGGTGAAGCTCTTAGTGGAAGGCACAGTGCTGTAGTCATTGACTGTAATGGAAAGTGCTACGGTTATTGCACTGTTTAATTACAATATATGACTTAAAGATTTACTTAGACTGTGCTAGTGTGTGTGCTGGGATAACCTCAGTTTTTGGTTATGACCAATAATTTAGCAGTTCGGCCTTTACCTTCTTTTTCCCATAGCCCTGAATTTTAATATTCACAGTTTTCTATAACATGGTGTTGCACAGGAACACAGCTGCTGCATTAATGGAGAACAACTTGAAAAGATATCTGATCCTCTATCTTCCCACCAAACTCCTGCTCTCTCCCTATCTCGTTTGTGTCTTGAAATTCTTATTTATATACAGTGCCTTCGCTTTCATAGCCTGATCTGGGAGAGAATTCCCCAGGTTCACCAGTGTCTGAGTACAGATATTTAATCTCAACTCAATGCAGAGCGGCCTGTGTGTAACTAATACTGTGGCCCCTTGTTTTAAACGACCCAGACTGGGGAATTATCATCCCGGCTTCCAAACTGTCTCACCCTGTCAAGGTTTTATATATTTTACTGAGATCTGCACTCATTTTCCTCAACCCCATGGAATGAAGGCCGGGTCTACTCAACTGTGCTCCCGCGACCAGAGATCAGTCTGGCCATCCTTCACTTCTCTTCTGTCAATGTCAAGTTTGTCCTTTATTAGGGAAGGAGACCAAAACTGCACACAAAACTGCACAATGTTCGCAATGGGGTCTCACCAATGCCCTGTACAGCTGCAGTAAGACAACCTTACTCCTGGACTCAAATCCTCCTGAAATGAACGGCAACACATCGTTTATCTTCCTAACTGCTTTCTGTTCCTGCAATGTTGCTTTCAGTGACTGGTGTACGGGGAGATCCGGATCTGTTTCAATGAGACAGCTCCCCACTTGGTGGTCTGTGTACACTGATCAGTATACCAATGGCATTCCTATTATTGACTTCTGGCTTCAGAACACACTGCCATGCATGGAGCTCAGAGGTCTGCACAGAAGCAAAGAAAAATGCAACATAAGTTCGTTTATGGATCACTATTTTTCAACCAACCCCTTTTCAAATGGTAGGCTGCCGTTCTGTCTATCCCACCATAGCACAAATTGTCACATCTACACGCATGTTTGTCCATCTGCCACAGCTTTGCCCATTCACTCAAGTTGTCTCAATCAACTTGGAGCTTTTTTACATCCTGCTCCCCCACTCACAATCAGTGTCATCAGCAGGCTTGGGAATATTGCGTTTGATTCCGTCGACCAAAGGTTTGGTGTGTATTCAAAAAGCTGGGAGCCAAGCTCGATTCCTGCTATATCACCCAAACCTTCCACTGGAACAAAACATTATTGTATTCCTTCTCGCTGCTTCCTGTCAGATCTCCCATTCAAAAACCATGTCCACATATTAGCCACCGTCCCATAAGATTAGAATTTTTATGGTATCCTTGGGGCTTTATCAGTCATCCTTTTTAAAATGTAATCGTTTTGCATTGATTGCCTCTCCATAATTTGGCCAAAATCACTTTCTCAAATATGACTCCCTTTTGATATATTTCCATCTGATGACTTTTTCTATGCCCGGTAATGTCAGTCCCGATTCTTTGTCTAAAATGTTTATTTGCTAATTTCATTCTATTCACTTTTTCTCACCATATGAAAGTTTCCTATTATTGCTGGGAAGATTTCTTTTTCATTTTGTTTTCTTCTGTGAAGACATAACATTTGTACATGCTCCATAGTTCTATCTTTTCCCTGTTCTCGATTCTCCATTCTCTGGTTTCAATCTGGAAGGAATCCGCACGTTATTTCCATTATTTTTGCCAGTGACATACTTTTAGAATCTATTACAAGTTCACTTTTATAACCCTAGTTCAAAATTCTTCAAATTCATCAATTCCTGTCTTATGCTACTCAATGATTAACGTTCCACAGCCATACAATCGCAGAAGGACTGGCTCTGTACTGTCATAAATACAGCACGATCTACATTAGTCCCACTTTCCTATATTACTTTCCATAACCATGTATGTTATGGCACTTCAAGGGCACGACTATGTATTTATTAACGGTTGTGAGGTTACCTGTGCCAACTGCCCTCTCAGGAAATGCATCCCTGACCCTAACACCCTCTGGGTGAAAACCAATACTGAAATCCTCACTAAACCTCAAACTCTTCACTTTAACAGGGTACCCCCTTGGCATTGCCTCTTTGACTGAAAGGAACAACTGCTGTCTACCCAACCTGTCCATGCACCTGGTAATCTTATCTTTCTCAATCACGTCCCCCTCAACCTTCTCTGCTACGAAGTAAACAACCCAAGCTAATCTGCTCCATTCCAGGGGACATCCTGATGAACTTCCTCTGCCCTCCCCCCCACCTTCAGTGCAATCGGATCCTTCCTGTATTGTGGCTCTCAGAAGTGAACACAGTATTCCATCTTGGCCTAACTAAACATCCGCAGAGCTCTTATAATCTATGCCTCGATGAATAAAAGTTATGTTTATGGTCGCCTACGCTTTCTCAACTTGTGCATTAACCTGTTTCATCACATTCAGGGATGTGTGGAGAAGCACCATTTGCGCTTCCTAGTGTGCTGCCATTCATTGAGTATTCCCCATCTGGTTCCTTCTTCCAAAGTGTATCACCACATATTTATCAGGGTTACATTCCATCTGCAATTGATCCACCCATCCGACCATTCCATCTGTATCTTCCTGTCACATAAGGTCATCCTCCTCACTGCCAAACACTCGGCCAACCATTGTGTGAAACGCCAACTGATTTATCACACTCACCCCACCCCCTCCATATTCACAGCTGCATCATTTAAGAATACCACAAATAATAAGGTTAAAAATCACACAACACCAGGTTATCATCAAACAGTTTCATTCGGAGGCACTAGCTTTCGGAGTGCTGCTTCTTCATCACGTGATTATGCTCTTCGAACGGTCGTGCATCCACATAAACCTGTTGGACTATCATCTAGTCTTCTGTAACTTTTAATTTCGCCCAAACCAGTCCAACATTGGCGCCTCTAAATCACAAATAAGAAAGGACACAACACTGATCCCAGTGGTACACGATTGGACACTGGTCTCCAGTCAAACAAACAGTCTTCTACCAACAGATCTCTGTCTCTTACCATTAAGTTGATTTGGATGCAACTTTGCAAGCCACTAATGAGTCCTAACTGTTCCCTGGTTATTCTGTTCCGCTGGACAAACTTGCAGTTTATGTGGGGATTCTCCTTAATCTTGCCCTGCCAGCAGGTTTCTATCCTGCTGTGTTAGTCAATCCCGATAAAGCGAAGAATTAACTTCTTATTGCTATCTGCAATTGTCTATCTTTTATCCTGCCATTCTTTGCCTTAAATGTAGAGTAGACAGCCAGAGAACCATCCTATTTATTTCCACTTTGTCATATATTTAGTGATTTTTCTAAATTTCACTGTGATCGCCTCTCATTCGTTGAAACTTTGGAGGACACAGACCGCGTTTCAACAAGAGGCAATCTCGCCATCTGAGGGACGAATCTGGAGAATGTCCATTGCGCATCCTCTGTGGTCAGTACATTCTTGCTTAAATTGGGTCACCAACACTTTACTCAATACTCCAGGTACAGTCTCATTAACAAGCTGTGAAACTGCTTCACCATGACCTTCCACCTATGTTCTGATTCTCTTAAATGAAGGCGAGCTTGACTTTAACTTTCCACTTACATGTATTCCTCCAATTACCATTCACATTTCTTTATTTATGAACACACTGCATGAATTCTTATAAAAAGCCTTTTGAAAATCGAAATATGCCATTTCTATGTTGCAATAAACAAGTTCAAATCATTCTGAAGTTTGACAAGTATGATGACTCTGTCAGAAATGTATACTGATTCTCTCCAATGTCGCTGTTAATTTCTAAATATCCAGTATCAGATCCTATATGATAGATTACAACAGTTTCCCCACAGATGTCAAGTTAATCGGTCTGCAGTTCTCCACACTATCTCTTCTTCCCTTTGCAGATGCTTGGATCCCTCCCATCCATCTACAATGCTTGGAACATATTTACTAACTTCGATTTATCTACAATGGCTTCCAGCCTCTGCAGAATGTACTTGAAAATAAAACAGCCATCGACAACACAATTCTTGTGTGTATTGCTGATTTATTTCTAATATTTTGATACAAAGTACAAATGGCTCATCAAATTTGGCAATGCTCAATCCAGCTACAATCCTACCATACTAGTCTTCAACTACTACCTTGTTACGGATATGAATTGACTTTATCTCTTTAGTTCCACAATTTCCATGTGATCACTTGGCATTTCTCACGACTTTCTGGATCTTCCTCCATGAAGACAGAAGCAAAGTAACTGGTTATTTTCTTGGCCAGTTCCGTGTTCTCCACAATAACCTCTCCTCTACTGATTACAAAATTGCACATTTGATCTTGCTTTTATTTTGCTTTCTTTGAAATGCAGATTGTAGATTTATGTCGTCTTCGTGTTCTTCTTTCACAGAATCATTAAATGCCTACAGTGTGGAAAAGCCCCTTGGGCCCAACAGGTCCATGCCGCCCTTCTGAAGAGTAACCACCCAGACCCATTCCCCTCTGATTCTAACATTTTCCCGACTAATGCACCTTATCTATACATCCCTGAACACTATGAGCAATTAAGCATGGCCAATTCACCTAACCTGCAAATCTTTGGACTATGGGAGGAAACTGGAGCACCCGGAGGAAACCCACGCAGGCAGGGAAAGAATATACAAACTCCACACAAACTAATCTTTGAGAATTCTCTGTTTTCCACAATATCTGGAATCCTTCTTAGGTCACTTCCTATGATTGATATAATGCTTAATTTATTATGTTAACCATAATTAGGTCACTTGTCCTTTCTTCAGGGATTGTACCTTAAAGAAATAGACGTATGTTTCAGACATTGCAATATTTCTGTAGATCTCCTGGTCCTGACCAGGTGTATCCAAGAACACAGCAAGAGGCGAGAGAAGATATTGCGGGGGCCCTCGCTAATTTTTCTTTTGCATCATCGCTAGGCACCGTTGAGGTCTCGGAAGACTGGAGGTTCGTGAACGTTGTGCCCTTATTCAAGGAAGGCTGCGAAGAAGAAATTGGGAACTATAGACCAGTTAGCTTAACAACTGTGATTTGTAAGTTCATTTAGAAGTTTCTGAGAGATAAGATATACATGCATTTGAAAAGACACGGTTTGATAGGGAGGAGTCAGCACTGCTTTGTGCGCAGGATATAATGGCTCGCAATGTTTTAGCATTCTTTGGAGGAAGTGACCTGGAAAGTTGCTGAGGGTAGGGTGGTAGACGTAGTCTATCCAGGTTTCAGAAAAGCTTTTGATAAGGTTCCACACGAGAAGCTGCTCTGAACGGCTCGATAGCAAAGAATCAAGGGGGATCTGGCAAATTGGATACACAATTGGCTTGATGATAGGGCGCAGAGTCTAATACTGGAAGGATGCTTTTTGGACTTGACGCCTGCGGTTTGTGGAGTGCCTCAGCAGTTGGTGCTGGGCCTATTACTGTTTGTTATCTATATCAATGATTTGGATGAGAATGTACAAGGCATGATTAATAATTCGGCTGATGCCAATAAAATAGGCAGTACTGTGAAAATTGAGAAAGGTTATTAGAAAATTCAGCAGGAGCTCTATCAGCTGTTGAAGTGGGCCGAGAAATGGCAAGTGGAATTTAATATAGATATATGCTGGGTGTTGCATTTTGGAAAGTCATATTCAGGTTGCAGCTTCCTGGCGAATATTAGACCCTGAAGGTGTGTCGTCGAACAGAGGGATCGTGGAGCTCAGGTCCATGGTTCTTTAAAAGTGGTCGCACATAGACAGGGCAGTGAAAAAGGCTTTTGGCACACTGGCCTTCATCAGTCAGGGCATTGAGTATAGAAGTTGGCGAATTATATTGCAGTTGTACAGGACACTGGTGAGGCTGCACTTGGAGTATTCTATTCGGTTTTGTTCACTTTGATGTAGGAAGGATGTGATTAAACTGGAAAGAGGACAGAAGAAAGTTTGAAGGATGTTGCCAGTTCTCAACTGTCTGAGTTGTAGGGAGGGGTGGACAGGCCAAGATATTTTCCGTTGAGTGTAAGAAACTGAGGGGAAATTGTATAGAAATCTATAAGATCATAAGATGCGTGGATAAGGTGAATGCACTCATTCTTTTTCCCATTGTTGGGAATCAAGGACTAGAAGGCATCAGAAAGAATAAAAGGGATCCTGAGAAGGAATATTTTTATGCAGAGGATGGTACACATATAGAATTAGCAGCCAGCGGTTTGGTTGAGGCACGTACATTCACAACATTCAAAAGGCGTTTGGACAAATACGTGAATAGAAAAAATTTGGAAGAATATGGGGCAAGGGCAGGGAAATGAAATGAGCAGGATGGACATTTTGGTCAGGACGGATCACTTTGGTCCAAAGGGTCTGTATCCAAGCTGCAAGACTCCATGGTTCTATGACTGTAACAACGATTGCATGTCTACTACTTCATGCTCAAACATCCTATATTGTATGCAGATGCCGTGTAAAATACATATTAACTTTCACTATTCCTCAGAGCAAGATTATTAATGAGTCCTTCTGACCACACAACAAATCCAAAATAACCTGCTCTCTTGTTTGAGTCACAACATACTCTTCAACCTACCTGTTATACACTTATGGAATTTATTTTTAACAACTTTAGCAGTCACTTAGTTAACGCAGTTTAGATGCAGTTTGAGATCATTCAGTAATACTGCAGCACCCACAATATTTGCATTTCTAATTTCCAGAGCATATAATGCACAGACTTTGCATGAGAACATTGGTTTAGATATATAATACAACAATGTTTGCTTCTCTTTGCTATTTACAAGATCCACCCAGACTGATTCTGTAGAATGTGAGGGACAGGGTCTACGGCAATATTAGTGATAGACTTGGACAAGAAATTCGGGGAGGCTCACCTTGACACAGACATGATCTGAAGAAATGACTGGCATCACAGGACAAGCATCAATATCCTCCCGGCTCTGTCAGGTGAAGTGTCACCTTACTCTCTTTGCTTGCTCACACTCACAATCTGTTATAGCATCTACCCCGGAACAAGGCTGACACTCTATCTCCAAATAAGGTTCATGCACGACCACTCTCACTATTGAATTCAGCAACCAGCTCCCCCCCCACCCCCCCCACCCCCACCCCCGGCGTTCTCTCTCTCTCCCTCCACTATACCCCCAACACTAATAATACTGCATGGATACAGCACTATGGACTGACTCTCTCTGGACACCTCACCATTCTCCCTCCCCCTCCACCTATACCTGCACAAACAGCAGGGCCACACACTCCCACCTTCACTCCCTCCCTGCCTTTCTCCCATTCCAGGAAATACGGTCTGGAATAGTAGAGATAGGGCTAACACAGATGGTGGAGCACCCAATATCTGATCCCTCCTCCACCTCCCCCCCTCCGCCTTGCCATGTGGGCAGGACCCTGGGAGGAGCCGGAGAGGAATGGTACGGGTCGATTGGAATTTCTGTGACATCATGTCCCTCCAACTGTGTAATAAACAATGTTCAGTTAAGGATAATTCGCACTTTAACCACTCTGTGTGTTCCCACAATTTTCCCCCTCGCAGAAGAACAAATATCCCATTGCAGAGAGATATAGACACAAAAAAACTCAAGAGACATATGGAACCACGCCAATATACTGACACTCACAGTACATATATGGAGATGGACCCGCACACATGTCATGGCATACAGTCGCACACATGTAGTTGCATACAGTCACACACAAATAGACACAAAATTAGATAAAACGCGCAGGTAAATACAGAATTGAACTGGTGTCAGCACATAAATACACAGATACACAAACACATGAACAAACACACACAAGCACACATACAGAGACACAGAAACACAGACACTAATGCTTATAAGACAGAGATAGATCCGTTTTGGATGAATAAAGGTGTTAAGGGTAACAGAGAGAAGTCAGGAGAATGATGTTGAGAAAACTCTAAGCCGCTACTAAATGGCATTCAGACACGATGGGTCGAATGGCCTAATTCAGCGTTTATAATGCTCGTTGGGTGTCATGCGATCAGTTATTCTCTTCCTGGGACAGGATCAGAGAATGACTTTAATACATATTTATTTGAAAAGTTTCAGTGGTACTCTTGGACTGGTTTAGAGGGCTGAATGGTTAATGTCTGCACCTAAATATTCTGTCCTTGTGTTTGAAAAGAAGTGGCACTTTAATGTTAGGTTAACACAGTTTAAAATAACGCGTCACACACTGGAATATGGACGCCACTTTCGCTTTAGTATCGTACTATTTATAGGGTCCTCAACCTCAGGGAGCAGTGAAGACTCAGATTTTGAAGATATTCAAGGCAGAGCTTGACTGATCTTTGCTGGACAGGAGAGTCAGTGGTTATTGGGAACAGACAGGAGATGGATGGTCAGACACACTCTGATCAGCCATGAGCATTCTGAATGGTGCCACCAAATAGCCAACTGCTGCCCCTACTGCTTCGAGGGGTGCACTCCATTCACCCCTCGAAGCAGTGACAGAGATGGGGGAACACCTCATTCAGCCAGTCATTATCGCGACCATGAGATGGGAGGAGACCATTATGCCTCTTTAACGAGTTACAGAGGAAAATAGAACGAATCGTTTTAGCTCATTGAGTATATTTTACTGCACAGGAGGCCATTTATACTGCCTGAGCTACTACACATGAAGCTTTTACTAGCAGGAAATAGAGATAGTGATAACTGCTTACTTTCACATTACAAAGCTGTAACTGGTGGAGTGCCCCAGATATCACTATGGGATCATCAACGATCAATATTTGTATCAAAGTTCGGGAGGAAGGGATTGAATATACCAAAACCCAATTAGCTTAAACACCAAGAAGGTCATTCAGCGTATCACCAAATGAAGGTCGTGTGTCATCAATGTGATATAGGTAAAGGGAGTTTAGTGAGCAAACCTTCACCAGATATAGCATAATTTGAGTTGTCTATTTTGGATGGAAGGATAAAATAATGGTAAGCAATTTAAGTAGAGAGAGATTGCAGAGCTCTTGGATACAGGCGGTTTTCATGATTCTGGTACATGAATCATATGTAGTTTGTCTGCACTTGCAGCAAGTGATTTGGAAGCTAAGTGGAATGATTGTTTTTCTGTTGAAGGCTATATCAGATTATATCAGGAATGTTTCACTGTATCTGTGCAGGGTAAAATTGAGGAGTGCAGATGCTGGAGATCAGAGTCGAACAGTGTAGGGCTGGAAATGTACAGCCAATCAGGCAGCATCCAAGGAGCAGGAGAATTGGCGTCACGGGTATAAGTCCTTCATCAGGAATGTGCCTGAAACATCGTGTCTCCTACTCCTCGGTTGCTGCCTGACCAGTTGTGATTTCCAGCATTAAATTTTTTGAGTCTACATCTGTACAGGGTGTTGCTAAGGCCACATATGACACATTATGTGTAGTTTTGATCCCTTAAACTAATACAAAAATTTTTTGGAAGCTTAACTATCATGTTTTGTTCACACATTTCTGGAACGAGGTCTTTCGTTCGGAAACATTATCAGTTTTGGACTTAGATGAGAAATCCTTTTGTAGCATACATGATTTTGAGAAAACATCAGCTGGATATATATTTTCTCTTTTCAAGGAGACTAAACTTATGGAATGAATTTTAAGAATAAACTGCATTGATTTTAGCAAAGATATTATGGCGACATCAAAAGATTTTTAAACATTAAGCATAAGCATACCAACATATCATCAAATTATAAAGCAGGAACTTTCTTTTTTGCTAATAAATGGCACTGTGTATAACAACAGAAGTGACGCTCTTGCATATATTCCATTATGATCCATTCCAGAGAATGTTCACGACGAGCGCACATGGTCCAGTTTGGTGTCCAGTTGACATTATTGCATGTTTCAACACAGAGAGGGAGAACGATGTTCCCTGCCTGAGAAGCAGCAACCGATTGATCCCTCTCTCTTACTTTGTTCCACCTGACAACAGAAAATCCCTGATTCACCTCGACCTGATGAGTCGTGGAGAATTCCTGATGAAAAATTAATTGAAATCTCCCTACCATCTGAAGCAAAGGGAGTCGAGCTAAAATGTGTTGGTGGAAAAGCGCAGCAGGTCAGGCAGCATCCAAGGAGCAGGAGAATCGACGTTTCGGGCATGAGCCCTTTCCCCATTCCTGAAGAAGGGCTCATACCCGAAACGTCGATTTTTCTGCTCCTTGGATGCTGCCTGACCTGCTGCGCTTTTCCAGCAACACATTTTCAGCTCTGATTTCCAGCATCTGCAGTCCTCACTTTCTCCTAGGAGTTCAGCTAAATCCAAAGATTCTGGGGCGAAATCACATTACAAGCAGCTTGTCCGAGCAGAATAACTTCAGAGAACAGAATAACATTTGGGACAGTCTATCATCTATCCATTTGTTATTATGAAAATCTGGAAAGCTTTCATTTTTCTGTTTTGTCTTAAAATGTGATTGCGTGTGTGTGTGTTTGTGTGTGTGTGTGAGAGAGAGAGAGTGAGTGAGAGTGTGTGCGTGTGTGAGTGTTTTTCGAGAAGAAGAGCCAGGCTGACACTTGTATAATTAGCCATATCACTAAACGTTGAAATTTGCTGTAACCAGTGGATCAGTGCGACTGCAAAAGGGAACAGTGACCCTGCACATTGGTTGGAGCTCGAATGAGAAATTCTAAAAGGGCTGTTCAAGTGGCAATTTCCTTCCCCAGATATTTGCATTTATTCAAAGTTGTGTCTGTTAAATATTTGATAGACAAGTGAATGTAGGAAACTGGGAAACTGGTGCATGTACTGAAGAAGTACTACTGAGACCCCAACCAGATCAGCTAAGATCTTCGTGCGTGACTGAGCAAAGACCCACTCTAATGGCCCACTCCTGCTACTCAGTCCTATGTTTCCATATTCCATTCAGCCTCTCACAGATCCTGCACAGGAAAAGCTGGAGGCCACTTGCTCCAAATATCTAGTCCACAGTAATAGAGGATCTCCTTCTGTCCCTCACAACTGTCACACACTTTTGGTGTGTGTTGAAAAATGTTAATTCAAAACCATGTCTGGATTCAAAATACGTCTCTGCTCTCTTTATAGAGTGTCTCCTCTCTGCAACTTGTGCTTCATTTGTTGGTCACGGTGTAGACCCAGAATCACTGTGAACAGTCCCCATACCTCGCCCAGAGATGACTCATAAAATGCTTTTCTCTCTGTAACTGCAACATCCAATAACGTAATGTTCAGGAAAATTACAACCATTAACTGTCGAACTACAGAATATTACAACATGAGGAACAGGATTAGATAGTAATTCGGATGGTCAGTCCTGCCGTGCCATTGTATAAGATTCTGGCTGATCCAATGTTGGCATCAACTCTGCTTTAGTTCCCAATTATTCACATCCCATACTCTATGACAGGTAAGGAAAAACATCTACCTCCTCTGAAAATAATTTCAGTGACCTAGCTCCCCGAACTCTCTAGACAAGATAATTCCAGACATTCACCATCCTCTGAAAATGTTACACTCCCCAAATATACACAATAACCTATTGGCATGTTCAAACGCGGTGAACACCGCAGCTCATGTAAGAGTGACAGACCCTGATATCAAGGCCGGTGTTGACACAGGATTGTATCAAGGAACGCTGCCTAAATTAATTTAATAGGAATCAGACACAATCTCTCCCGTTTGGGGTCAGCCATCGCACAGGGAAGATGTTTGTGGTTGGTGGCCGTCAATCCTCTTAGACCCGGGACATCGCTACAGGAGATCCTCAGGGTAGATTCCTCGGCAAAATCATCTTCAGCGTCTTCATCAATGTCCTTCCCCATCATAACGTCAGGGGATGGTAATTGAAGATAACGCAATGTTCAGATCATTTACCTCCCTCAGCTCCTGAAGCAGTCTGTGTCCATGTGCAGCTAGACCTGGACTGCATTCAGGCATGTGGTGTTAATATGTTGATAACATTCATGTAACAGCACGGCCGGACACTACACAATTCCACAGCTAAAAGCGGAGCTCATTCAGTCTCTCAAGCTGTTACACACGAATATGAGCAAGCATTCAGCCCATCGAAACTACTCAACAAGAACTGAGACAGCCCATTCAATCCTACCGCCTGGTACACAGGAAGAGGAGGGGACTGGTCAGCCCATCAAACTGTTAAACAGGGTGACGTGGAGCCCAGTCTCCCAAAACTGTTCAACGGGACGAGGAAGAGGCCATTCAGCCTCCCAAAGTCTTATACGGGAACAGGAAAATGTCACTGATGCTCCAACATGACAAATCACAGGTACAGATCCTGCACTAATAGAGGCCTTTATGGTGTTCTTCGCGGCCATTGCCCGTGGAACATGTGCTACTTTAACGTAGTTTGCTGGCAGTGAGGAGAGAAGCCAGATGATTTCTACCAAGTCTTAAGGAGACATTTTCCATCTCCGATAAGACAGACCCATGTTTTCCATGAGGGTCAGAAGCTGTTGGGAATAGTTAACTGTTTTAGAATGAAGGTATTGTAGTTGATGTTGGTATTGTGGATAACATGACGTTCAGTGCAGGATCACATACCAAATGCACTGTATTAATATGTGGAGTTCAAATTCAAAGTCTGGATGTCCTGCTCTCTCATTGTTATGGGGAGTGGGGGCGGATGGGGGAATGTTCTCAGAGATACTAAAAGTATCAAGAATGTCATAAACTGAGTAAACAAAATCCATGGGATTTATCACTATATCAGTGTCTGTTTAGAACGTTTTCTGCGATTGTCCATCCCCCTGAAGGTTCAATGCAATCCCATCTTATTACCTCACAGTGCAACAGATTAATCTTCACTCACTCCTCATGGTACCATCATCCCTGCGATTAGTTTGGTGGAACCCCTTTTCACTCACTCTGTCGGAAGGAGATCATTTCTTATAAAAGAGAGAAAATATGTGCACAATACCCCAGTTACTGCTTCAACAACACTCTCTGGGATGATCACAATAATTACTTTCCCTCACTTCGCCCCTTCATTTCTTTCTTTTGGTATAGAAAGCACATCTTTCTCTATATTCTGCCACTGATGCGGAATTTACAACTTGCTTACCTCTTTATGTCAGTGTCAATAAAACCAGCACTAGAGGTGCCGATCGAGACGGACATCATTGTCAGGGAGAGACTCAATGAGATGGAATATACCTAAAATAAGGAATAGTCACCTACCTGATGGAAATGAACTGTAGGGATATGGGAAACAGGAAGCAGAAGGAAGCTATATTTACTTTTGTTCTTTTTCGCAAGGTATATGAAGCCCTGGTCAGACTAGCATGTTATCCCTACCCTGAACTGACTGGCTGGATCAGCTGTGGCACAGGACACGAAAGACTGGGTTTGCAGTTACACGGAGACCTGACCAACGAAGGATAACCCATTGCCTTCTTTTTAGGACATGAGGCAAACAGATGGGCTTCTGTTTATTACAAATGATGATGGTTTATTTTAAATTCCATCAACTTGCTTCATCAAACATCAACAGATTCTCATTCTGTGCGTGTAGATTAAGAGTCAATGACTCGAGCATCATGCACTATCTTCGTGTCTGACAGATTCCGTTGAGAGACCAAGTTAAACATCTCAAGTACAATTATCTTGTCATGGACATGTCGTTAGAAGTGACTGGAAACAGGTGAATCTGGATTTCATGGTGGCACAAATTCAGAAGTTTATTCAGATAGTGCACTGAGGCTGACGAGTAGACCGCAACGTCATAATGATGGTACTGGGCAGGATTGGTTTGTGGGGAGTTTATGGAAATGTATATCTGTGCAAGGCTAGAAGGTTTATGGAGTTTGCGAACAGTCTGGTTCCTTCTCGCATTTGAGTGAGCAATTTATAAATAGTAATTTGCTGCATAGAATTTATCAGGAAAGGAATTTTTGATTGGGAGTGAAGACACTGACTTCCCCTTTTCCCAAATTTACCTAACATGAGCAGAAACACAGTTCAACTCGGTTTAATAGACAAAGAGCATGACTTACGAGGAACACCAACTAAAGCTAGGATGGGATAGTAACCACCTTGAATAATCCAAAGGATATCTTCGGTCCATGCTGCTACTGATATCCAAGGCTGAGAAAGGTGGTAAAGACCCTCGGATAAACTCCTGTTCATTGTTGGGACATTCCAGTCTAATATTCTCAGATTCTGATCTGTTATTGGAACATTCTGGTCTAACGTTCTCAGATTCTGATCCATTGTTGAAACATTCCAGTCCATTCTTCGCAGATTCTGATCTCTCCTTCCCCTCTCTCTGGAGATGCTGATCCTTGTTAGTGCTGTCGCTGATGCTCCTGCTCATACTATGGGTTAGCACATCGAACCCAGTCCTTATTAAAAGAAGAGGCTAATCTTCCAGTGACACATTTAGGATCCACAGAGGCTGATATTAATCACAGTCGCGAAACAAATAGCTCCAGTTAACCCATTTCTATTCAATACAGTTATTATTACATTTCAAAATAACGCGTAAAAGTTACACATTCGGAATGGGCCATGTGAGGGTGACTGAGGGAAGGAATGTTGGAGATCTTAACAGAGAATTGTCCCTGAAAAATGCAATTCAAATTCTTACTCCAGGGTCAGAGAGGGAAGGTGAGGGTCATGCTGTTGATTTATTAATGCCAATCAACTATGATGAAGTGCCGCTTAGTGGACTTGAATTACAGTGTGATTATGGCATTGGGGCGGAGACAGAAAACAGACAGAATTGGGGGACATGGCTGCTGAGACGAGAGTTAGGGAACATGATATTGCCCAGTTATCAATATTAGAACATTTTTATTGATAAACCATGTGAAGATCAGGTTCAAGTATAAATCTACAATGAGGACTGAGGGGAGCCAAGATTACTAAAAACCATAAGACCAGATGACATAGGAGTAGAAACCTAGCCATTCAGCCCATCCAGTCTGCTCCAACATTCAATCAAAGCTGATGAATTTCTCAAACCCATTCTCCACATAACCCTTGGTCCTTTTAACAATCCAGAACGTATCCTACGCAGACTTAATTATACTCAATGACCTGGCCTTCACAGCCTTCTGTGACAATGAATTCCATAAACTCACAATGCTCTGGCTGAAGAAGTTGCTCGTTATCTCTGTTCTAAAAGGTATTTGCTGTGGTGTATGTCTGAGCCTCGGATGTTAGTCTTCCCTACCAATGGACACATTTCCCCAAACTCCACTCTGTCCAAGTCATTCAGTATTCTGTAAGTTTGAATTATATACCCCCATCCTTCTAAAAGCCATCTAGTATAGACCCAGAGCCTTCACACGTTCCTCATATGTTAAGATTTTCAATCCTGGGGCCATTCCAGTGAACGTTTTCTGAATGCTCCAACGCCACAACATATCTGCTGAGATATACGGCCCAAAGCTGCACACAATAATCTAAATGTGGCCTGACCAAAGCTTTTTAGTGCCTTAGAAATACATCACTGCTTTTATATTCAATTCCTCCCGAAATAAAACCTTTCAATATATTTGTCTTTGTAACTACTGACTAAACTTAAAAGTTTACCTTGAGAGACGCCTGGACTAGGATTGCCAAGTCTCTTTGCACTTCAGACTTCTGAATTTACTTCCCATTTAGAAAATAGTCCATGCCCATATTCATCGTACCAATGTGCATGACCTCATACTAGCCCATGTTTTACTCATCTGCCACTTCTTTGCCCATCTGCTAACCTGTCCAAATTCTTCTGAAGCTTATCTCCCTCCTGTGTGCGACCTGTCCCATTACATATCTTTGTTTTGTCTGCAAACTTAGCCAGAATGCCCTCCGTTCCGTCATCTAGATCATTAAAGTACAAAGTGAAAAGTTGTCCCAACACTGAGTTTTGCAGAACACATTTTGTCACCAGCTGCCATCCTGAGAAGGACAATTTTATCCCCACTACCTGTTTCTTACCAAACAGTCACGCTTTCATCCATGCTAGCACCTTGCTTGTGTCACCATGGGCCATTTTCTTAACCAATAGCCTCCTGTGTGGCACTTGTCAAAGGCCTTCTTGAGCTCCGGGTAATAACAACCATTGGCCCTCCTTGGCCTAAGCTGCTCGTTACTTTCTCGAAAAGGCCTAACAGATGTGTCAGGTATGACCTCCCCTTGACGAAACCATGCAGACGTTGACCTATATTGCCATACACCTCCAAATATTCAGAAATCCCATCCTTCCCGATCGGTTCCAGGATCTTACCCACGACTGAGTTTAGGCTATTTGGTGTGTAATTTTCCGTGTCCTGCCTTATTCCCCTTTTAAATAGGGATTTTACATTAGCGTTATTCCAGTCCTGTAGTGATTCGAATGATTCCTGAAAGATCATCACTAATGCCCCCACTACCTGTGACCTTTCTCCATTAGAACTCTGTGGTGTAGTCCTTCTGGTCCAGGTGACTTATCCATCATCAGCCCAGTTAGCTTTTCTACCCTGTTTGCCTTGGTGATGTGTGACATACTGAGCTTTGCCCCGTCACACTCTTGAATTTTTGGGAAATTATTTGTGTCCTCAGCCATTTCCTTGTTCCCACCGACTGTCTCTCCTATGCTATTTTCCAGCAGCCCAATGTCCACTTTTGTCTTGCCTTTGCCCGTTATATATCTAAAGAAGATCTTACAATTTTTCTTGATTTAACTGGCAAGCTTGCCCTCATATTTAATCTCCTCCCTCCATATTTATTATTTATCGCCCTCTGTTGGGCTTTGTGAGCTTCTAAATTGTCTGGTTTTCCTCTGCCCTTCATCACATTATACACTTGCTGTTTTGCTTTTATCCTGTCCCTGACACCTACACAAACACCTATTGAAGGAGCCGCACTCCCAATGCTAGTGTGCTTCCAGTTAAACCTGTTGGACTATAACCTGGTGTTGTGGGATTTTTAACCTAGTCAGCCATGGTTGCTTCATACTCCCCTTTACCATGCTTCTTTTTTCTTTCTGGAAGAAATTCTGTTGTATCTTCTGAATTACTCCCAGATACTCCTGCCATTGCTATTCCACTGTTTTTCATGCTAGGCTCCTCTCCCATTCAATTCTACCCAGCTCATCCCTCATGCCTCTGTAGTTGCCTTTATAGAGCTGAAATACCATTACCTCTGATTCTATCTTCCCCCTCTCAAATCGCAGAATAAATTCAATCATGTTAAGATCACTGCGTCCTTCGTGTTCCTTCACCTTAAGCTCTCTTAAATAGTCTGCCTCATTGCACAACACTAAATCCAGTATTGCCTGTTCCTGTGGATGTATGATGGGCTGAACTGCCTCCGTCTGTGGGCTCCACCACAAGCTACTCCAAAAAGCCCTATCGAAGATATTCCACAAATTATATTTCTTGTGAACCACTACCACCCTGACTTTCCCAGTCCCCCCGTCTATTGAAATCTCCCATGACTACTGTACTTTGCCTTTTCTGCGCAACATTTCTATCTCCTGGTGTGTATTAGAATCCTGAACATGACACCAATTCTGTTTCTTTTTTCCACCTTTGGGGTTACACGATTCTACCAACACTGAGTTTGTGTCATCTGACCCAACTTTATATCATACAGTCAGAGATATTTGTAGCATAGAAACAGATCGTTCGGTCCAACTCGTCCATGCCGAGCAGATATCCCAACCATATCTAATCCCATTTGCCAGCACTTGCCCTATATCCTTCGTACTTCTCCTATTTACATACCCATCCAAATGCCTTTTGAATGTTGGTATGGGACCAGTGTCCACTACTTCCTCCCACACCACCTTGTTCATGAAAAAATTTGACCCTTTGGTCCCTTTTAAATCTTTGCGATTTCAACCTAAAGCTATGCAGTCTAGTTCTCTCCCGCCCTAGGGAAGAGAGTTTGTCTCTTTAACCCATGCCTGTCCCTTGTGATTTTCTAAACCGTTATAACGTCATCACTCAGCTTCTAACGCACCAGGGAAAACAACCCCAGCCTATTCACCTTCTCCCTGTCGCTCAAATCGTCCAATCTGGTAACATCTTTGGAAATCTTTTCTAATCCTTTCAAGTTTCACAACGTCCTTCCAATTGCAAGACGACCAGAATTCTTACGATTGATTTATTTTCATTCTTACTAATAAGGCAAACGCTTCCCCCACCCCACCTATCTTATTGATAGGATGTTTACCCTTGAATATTCAGCTGTCAATCCTGATTCCTTTGCAGGCCGTCTTTGCCAATTTCAATCTGCGCCACAAGCTCATTTATTTTATTCCTGAACGGCATGCAGACAGATACAACATTCTCAGTCATATATTAACCGTCCCTCCTCTCAGTGTCTTTTGTCTGTCCAGTGTGATTGTTTACACTTTCGATACACTCTGTCCTATTTGTGTCTGTGCTGGAGATTATAATAATCTCTCCTGAGTTCTGCACTCTTCCCTCCTCTTTTCATTCCAATTTTCTAATTTCCCCTATAACTGAAACCCCACCCCAAACCTAAAAACATTGTTCAAAGATCTGTCCGCAAATTAGTTATGTGTTTTGTTAGGACTCTGGTCCCAGCGTTGTTCAGATAAAGACCATACCATCAGAACAGATCCCTACTTCCCCAGTAAAACAATATGCTTATTCAACACAAAATATGGGGACAAAATAACTTTTTGTACATTTAAAATATGTAAAATACAAACAGATAAGATTGTTAAAATATACTCATGACCTTGAGCTATCTAATTGAAATGTGAATTACAAAACCATGGAAGTGTTGTGCAAACTTTAATCAGTCATTATTCGGCCCACATCTGAGAAGCTGATTTCCTCTCTAGCAGTGACCTCCTTCACTGAGACTCTCTTGTTCAATCCCACTCACAGTATCTTGGGGGCTTATCAGTTCCTGCTGCTGTTCGCCCAGTCTATTTAAATTAATCCACCTTCTCCTTGGAACTAATCAAATTGTCTATTGGAATATGTTTAACTGTCAGCAACCCAGCTCTGTGATGTGATTGGAGATAAATGATCTGGGAAGACAGCCAGTATCAGCACAGTGCTCACAGGGTATAGCACCAGGAAAAAGGGCTTGCAGTCCAGGGGAGTTATCAAATAAAATTTCCATCTTCTGTCTACTTTTCTCATGCTGCATCCTGATAATAGACAATAGACAATAGACAATAGATGCAGGAGTAGGCCATTCTGCCCTTCGAGCCTGCACCGCCATTCCATATGATTATGGCTGATCATTCCTAATCAGTATCCTGTTCCAGCCTTATCTCCATACCCCTTGACTCCACTATCTTTAAGAGCTCTATCCAATTCTTTCTTAAAAGAATCCAGAGACTGGGCCTCCACTGCCCTCTGGGGCAGAGCATTCCACACAGCCACCACTCTCTGGGTGAAGTAGTTTCTCCTCATCTCTGTCCTAAATGGTCTACCCCGTATTTTTAAGTTGTGTCCTCTGGTTCGGCACTCCCCCAGCTTCACTCTCATCTAACACCCATTCCTCTCACTCAGTCTGTCGCTCCACTTTCTATCCACTCTGTTGATCTCCCTACAAATTCTTGCTTTCTGTTCTATTCTTTTTCTCTCTCTCAGTCTGTCTCAAATAACTCTCTCTGCTTTCAGATAGTATAGTGGGAGAGTTTGTGGATGTACGATGGGCTGAATTGCCTCCGTCTGTGGCATATTAATTCTGAGGTTCCCTGACCCACAATAAAGACTTTCAGTCCCTGGAAAAACAAGCTGGTCCTGCGAAAGACACGGTACACAATCATCCATTATCTCTTCCTGTTTTATGACATGTAGTGTCCTCGAAATATCTGTTTAAACAAAATAGATTAAAATTCGAGCATTTGGGAGGGCATTCACAAGACGATATTACAATCTAATAAACAGTTCCGCAATGTAAAATATGGATTTGTCTGATAGCAGCTCCTCCCAATTAATAGCCCCTCGCTTCTGACTGATGGTGGTGTAATTTGCCTTCTGCCAATTTATTAACTTCCACAAAATCCTGACTTAGTCCATGTCCATAACTATCTCAAACCTGAGGGCGTTGTGATCACTTGTTTCCAAAACTATCTTCTACTGAATGGCCAATCACCTGGACAGACACATTATCTAATACAAGGCCCTGTATGGTCCCTCCTGTAGTTGGACTATCCACATACCGCTGCAAATAACTTTCTTGGACGCACTTAACAAATTCTACACCGTCTAAGCCTTTTGCTCTAAGGGACTCCCAGTCTATAGTGGGGATGTTAAAGTCACTCACTATGGCAACTCTTGTTTTAATACACTTTTCCATTATCGTCCTACATATTTGTTCCTCAATCTCTCGGTGGCTGTTGCAGGGAGTACAGTATAAACCGAGCACAGTTCTTGCAACCATCTTATTTTTGAACTCTATTCATTTTGACTCAGTAGATGAGCCCTCCAGTACTTCCTCTCTAAGTGCAGATGTAACATTCTCACTAATTAGTAAAGCAACTCCTCCCCCCTGTTTTACCTTCCCCTCTATTTCATCGATAACATCAAAACCCTGGAAATGTTGAGCAGCCTGTCCTGTCCCTTTCTCAACCAAGTCCCTATAATATTTACAACATCGTAGTTCCATGTACGGATTCAGGCTCTAAATTCATTTGTTTACCCATAATAATCCTTGCATTGAAATAAATACACTTCAGCCAAACACATCAGTTACTACCTGATATTTGGTTTGAGTTTCCCTGAGGTAGATTTTCCTCTGCGAATTTCCGGTGATTCCAAAAGACTTCCATTAAGCAGAAAATATTATAAACAGGCAATTCCACTGTCCTCCTTTGTCACTTCAATCTGTACATTGCATTACACATGGTCTGATTTCGACAGAGTGCTGGATAATTATTTCACTTTAAACAGCTGTCTGCTGCCACTCACTGCATATTCAGCAACTATTTCTGGACCCACTGGATTGATTGCTCTCTTCTCCCTCTCTCACGAAAGCTCTGTAATATATACATTGTCATTATATGTACTCACCCAAGCTCCAAGTTGTGACCTGCCAGATTCCTCACATGAAACTAATCACACTTCAGGTAGCCATTCTGTTCAACGCCCTCTGCTTCTGTATTGTTGGTCTTAGCTGCACTGATTTTAGTCTCCAATTCCTCCTTTGTCACTGTGTTGTGGACCTACTGCTCTAGCGCCCACTACCGCCTCCCCCCCCCCCCCGCCCCCGATCACGCAAGTTAAAACCCTCCTGAGGTACAATAGCAAACCTGCCTGCCAGGAGATTGCTGCCTGTTCAGGTCCATTCCATGCTTCTTGTGTTGGTCCTACTGACCTGGGAAACCCAATGATCCACATATCGGAAATTACTGCTAGTTCAGGCCTATCCCATCCTTCTTGTATATATCCTACCGACCCGAGAATCCCAATGATCCAAATGGCGGACATTGTTGCCAGTTCAGGTCCATCCATCCTTCTTGTGTACATCCTATCATAGAACATATAACATAGAACATTACAGCGCAGTACAGGCCCTTCGGGCCTCGACGTTGTGCCGCCCTGTCATACTTACCTGAAGCCCATCCCACCTACACTATTCCAGGTACATCCATTTGCCTGTTCAATGACTACTTAAATGCACTTAAACTTGGCGAATTGACTACAGATGCAGGCAAAGCAGTCCATACCCTTACTACTCTCTGAGTAAAGAAACTACCTCTGGCATCTGTCTTATATCTATCTTCCCTCACTTTAAAGTTGTGTCTCCTCGTGTTTACCGTACCTACACTTGGAAAAAGGCTCTCCCTGTTCACCCTATCTAACCCCCTCATTATCTTATATGTCTCTATTAAGTCACCTCTCCACCTTCTACTCTCTAACGGGAACAGCCTCAAGGCCCTCAGCCTTTCCTCGTAAGACATTCCTTCCATACCAGGCAACATCCTAGTAAATCTCCCCTGCACCCTTTCCAATGCTCCCACGTCCTTGTTATAACGCGGTGACCAGAACTGTACACAGTACAAGAGCTTTGTACAGCTGCAGCATAACCTCCTCGTTCCAGAACTCAATCCTTCTATTAATAAAGGCCAAAACACTGTATGCCTTTTTAACCACCCTGTCAATCTGGGTGGCAACTTTCAGGGATCTGTGCACATGGACACCGAGATCTCTCTCCTCATCTGCACTCCCAAGAATCCTACGATTAGCCCAGTACTTCGCAATCCGATTATTCCAGCCAAAGTGTATCACCTCACACCTGTCCACATTAAACTCCATTTACCACCTCCCAGCCTCGCTCTGCATCCTATCTATGCTTCTCCGCAACCTATTACATCCTTCGTCACTATCCACAACTCCACTGACCTTAGTGTCGTTCGCACTCTTCTAAGCCCTAAATAACGAACAGCAGTGTACCCACACCCAACCCTTATGGTACGCCGCTGGTAACTGGGCAACAAGATGAACATGTTCCATCAACTACAACCTCTGTTTTCTATCAGCAAGCCAATTACTGATCCAAACTGCTATGTCTCCCACAGTCCCATTCCTCTGCATTTTGTATCATAGCCTACTGTGGGGAACCTTATCGAACGCCTTGCTGAAATCCACATACACCACATCAACCGGTTTAGTCTCATCTACCTTTTGTCAAAAAACTCAATAAGATCCGCCAGGCACGACTTACCCTTCATAAAACAGTGCTGATTGTCCCTGATCAGATTATTCTTTTCTAGATGGTTATAAATACTATCTCTTATAACCTTTTCCAACACTTTTCCAACAACTGAAGTGAGACTCACTGATCTGTAATTACCAGGGTTGTCTCTACTATCCTTTTTGAACAAGAAAATCACATTTGCTATGCTCCAGCCCTCAGGCACTATTCCTGTAGAGAATGATGATTTGAAGATGCATTCATAACATAGCAGATGAACTAATGGCACAGATCATAGTGAATGATTATGATGTGGTAGGCATCACAGAGACTTGGTTACAGGGGGGTCAGGACTGGCAGTTAAATCTCTAAGGATTTTCAACTTAGCGAAAAGACAGGGAGGTCGGCAGAGGGGGTGTGGGTTGCCTTGTTAGTTAAGAACAATATTAAATCTATGGCACTGAATGACATAGCGTCAGATGATGTGGAGTCTGTGTGGGTGGAATTGAGGAACCACAAAGGCAAAAAAAAACATAATTGGAGTTGTGTACAGACCTCCTAACAGTGGTCAGGAGCAGGGACGCAACATGTACCGGGAAATAGAGAAGGCATGTCAGAAAGGCAAGTTCACGGTGATCATGGGAGACTTCAATATGCAGGTGGACTGGGTAAATAATGTTGCCAGTGAATCCAAAGAAAGGGAATTCATGGAATGCTTACAGGATGGCTTTTTAGAACAGCTTTTCATGGAGCCCACAAGGGAGCAGGCTATTCTGGACCTAATGCTTTGCAATGAACCAGACTTTATAAAAGATCTTAAAGTAAGGGAACCCTTAGGAAGCAACGATCATAATATGGTAGAGTTCAGTCTGGAGTTTGAAAGAGAGAAGGCAAAATCGGATGTAATGGTGTTACAGTTAAATAAAGGTAATTATGAGGGCATGAGAGAGGAACTGACAAAAATAGACTGGAAGCAGAGGCTTGCAGGGAAGACAGTAGAGCAAAAATGGCAGGAGTTTGTGGGTATAATTAAGGACACTGTACAGAGGTTCATCCCCAACAAAAGAACGATTATCCAGGGAGGGATTAGACAGCCATGGCTGACAAAGGAAGTCAAGAAATGTATTAAAGAAAAAGAGAGATCCTAGAAAGTGGCCAAGGGCAGTGGAAAATCAGAAGATTGGGAAGGCTACAAAAACAAACAGAGAATAACAAAGAGAGGAATAAGAAAGGAGAGGATCAAATATGAAGGTAGGCTAGCCAGTAATATTAGAAATGATAGTAAAAATTTCTTTCAATACATAAGAAACAAACGACAGACAAAAGTAGACATTGGGCCACTTCAAACTGATGCTGGAAGCCTCGTGATGGGAGATAAGGAAATAGCAGGAGAACTTAACACGTACTTTGCGTCAGTTTTCACAGTGGAAGACAGGAGTAATATCCCAACAATTAAAGCGAGTCAGGAGGCTGAGTTGAGTATGGTTGTCATTACAAAAGAGATAGTGCTAGAAAAGTTAAAAAGTCTTAAATTGATAAATCTCCTGGCCCCGAAGGGATACATCCTAGAGTTCTGAGAGAGGTGGCTGAGGAAATAGCGGAGGCATTGGTTGAGATCTTTCAAGAGTTACTGGAGTCACAGAAAGTCCCGGATGATTGGAAGAGCGCGGTTGTAACCTCATTGTTCAAGAAAGGATCAAGACAAAAGATGGAAAATTATAGGCCTATTAGCCTAACCTCGGTTGTTGATAAAATTCTAGAATCCATCATTAAGGATGAGGTTTCTAAATGCTTAGAAGAGCAGAGTCTGATTAGAGCAAGTCAACATGGATTTATTAAGGGGAGGTCATGTCTCAGAAACCTGTTGGTATTCTTTGAAACGGTGACAAGTAGGTTAGACCAGGGAAACCCAGTGGATGTGGTCTACCTAGATTTGCAAAAGGCCTTTGATAAGGTGCCACACGGGAGGCTGCTGAGCAAGGTGAGGGCCCATGGTGTTCGAGATGAGCTACTGGGATGGATTGAGGATTGGCTGTCTGACAGAAGGCAGAGAGTTGGGATAAAAGGTTCTTTTTCAGAATGGCAGCTGGTGATGAGCGGTGTCCCGCAGGGTTCAGTGTTGGGGCCACAGCTGTTCGCATTATATATTAATGATCTGGATGAAGTGACTGGGGTATTCTAGCGAAGCTTGCCGATGATACGAAGATAGGTGGACAGGCACGTAGTACTGAGGAAGTGGGGAGGTTGCGGAAGGATCTAGACAGTTTGGGAGAGTGGTCCAGGAAATGGTTGATGGAATTCAACGTGAACAAATGCGAGGTCTTGCACTTTGGCAATAAGAATAAAAGCACAGACTACTTTCTAAACGGTGAGAAAATTCGTATAGCCAAAGTACAAAGGGATCTGGGAGTGCTTGTCGAGGATTCTATGAAGGTCAACATGCAGGTTGAGTCTGTGATTAAGAAAGCGAATGCGATGTTGTCACTTATCTCAAGAGGGTTGGAATATAAAAACACCATTGTGCTACTGAGACTTTACAAAGCACTGGTTAGGCCCCATTTGGAGTACTGTGTCCAGTGTTGGTCCCCACACCTCAGGAAGGACATACTGGCACTGGAACGTGTCCAGCGGATGATCCCTGGAATAGTAGGTCTAACATATGAGGAACGGCTGAGGATCCTGGGATTGTATTCATTGGAGTTTAGAAGATTAAGGGGAGACTTAATAGAGATGTACAAGATAATACATGGCTTGGAAAGGGTGGATGCTAGGAAATTGTTTCCGTTAGGTGAGGAGACTAGTACCCGTTGACACAGCCTTAGAATTAGAGGGGGTAAATTCAGAACAGAAATGCGGAGACATTTCTTCAGCCAGAGAGTGGTGGGCCTGTGGAATTCATTGCCACAGGGTGCAGTGGAGGCCGGGACGCTAAATGTCTTCAAGGCAGAGATTGATAGATTCTTGTTGTCTCGGGGAATTAAGGGCTACGGGGAGAATGCTGGTAGTGGAGTTGAAGTGCCCAGCAGCCATGATTGAATGGTGGAGTAGACTCGATGGGCCGAATGGCCTTACTTCCACTCCTATGTCTTATGGTCTTATGGTCTTATGGAAGATCAGTGCCAAAGGCTCGTCAATCTCTTCCCTGCTTCCCAGAGGATCCTAGGATAGATCCCATCAGGCCCAGGGGACCTGTCTATTTTCACACTCTGCAGTGTATCTAATACCTCTTCCCAGTGAACCTCAATCTCTTCTAGTCTAGATGCAAGTATCTTTGTATCTTCCTCGCCAACATTTTCATTTTCTATAGTGAAAACTGTCGGAAAATATTTATTTAGTGCTATCCCTATCTCCTCTGACTGCACACACAACTTCTTACTATTATCCTTGATTGGCCCTAATTTAACTCTCGTCATTCTTTTATTCCTGACATACCTATGGAAAGCCTTAGGGTTAACTCTAATCGTATTCGGCAACAACTTCTCATGTCCCCTCCTGGCTCTTCTGATCTCTCATTTTATATCTTTCCTGACTTCCTTGTAACCCTCAAGCGCCCTAACTGATTTTTCACATTTTGTCCTAACATAAGCCTACTTCTTCTTCTCGACTCGGGAATTTCACATATCGGAGACTGCAGCCAGTTCAGGTCCATCCCATCCTTCTTGTGTAGGCCCTACCGACCCTGGAATTCCAATGATCCACATATCGGATGTGCTGCATCCCCTACCAGCTCTTTGGCCAGGATTCTTTTCTGTCCGACTTTCCTATTCCTAATCTCACTGGCAAGTGACATATTCTAGTCTCTCCAAAATTCAAATATCTTTCAGCATAACTCCAGCAAGATCTTTCTTTTTTTGTAAATATATTTATTAGCAATTTTTTAAACTTTACAAACATAAATTTATTGAAAAATACAATCAATATCAAATATCAGTATATTAAAAAAGTAAAACAAACCAAATTACAATACAACTGCTGTCTCCTAACTATAACCTACCCTCTAATACAAAACAAACCCTAACACTGTGCAAAGCAACAACAAAAAAAGAAAGAAAAATAAAAAGAGAAAACAAAAAATACCCCACAAAATATAGAACAGCTATGCTCGGTGCAAAGATCCCAAACAGAGGAACAGGAGCAAAAAAAAAGCAAATTACTGCGGATACTGGAATGAAAGCAAAAGAGAAAATGCTGCAAAATCTCAGCAGGTCTGGCAGCATCTGTAAAGAGTGAAAAGAGCTGACGTTTCGATTATAACTGATCCTTTGTCAAAGCTGAACAGGAGCATTGTATGTAAACCCTATTAACTCAGGGGATCCCCCCTTCAGGGCCCAGGGCTTGACAAATCTAACCATTCTGGTTCAACAAACGCCCTAGTTAAGACAGCAAACAAATCTGTTTCCAAGTAACTCAAGTCGGGGTGCCATGATTTATAAAAATGATCTGTTGTGTGGTGCACCATATTTGTAAAACGTCCAAGGGAATGTCCTCCATAATTTATTTCTGCCATCCCAGCAAGCCCGGCGGGTTCTCAGATACCCAATTCATCAGAATTGTATTCCGTGGACAGTGTGCAAGAATATTAAATAATTTCTTCCCATGCCTGTCTAAAGCTGGCAATTTCGGTGGACTTAAGAGGAGAGATATCGAGTCTACTTTGACTTCAGTCCTCAGTACCCTCCCTATCTCTCCCGCCACTGCACGCCTGTAGCATGTTCAGAAGCAATGGGTCAGAACACCCATACTTATTTTACATTTGGGGCACACTGAAGATGCCCCTTTTTTAAACTTTGCCAGATGGTCTGGTGCCAGATGAGCCATGTACAGAACTTTTAACTGTGTGGAACATCTCCTATTACATATAAAGATCTTTTAATTATTCTCCCATATGTTCTCCCATGTTTCAGAAGAGATCTGCACTCCTAGCTCTTGCTTCCAGAGCTCACATAAACGGTTAATATCCAGCCAGGCCCTGCCAGCCAGCAGGCGATAGAGGGCACTAACCAAATGGGTGCTTGTGGAATGCAGCAACAACCTCTCCGTATCGGGCTTATAGGGCTTAGTGAGAAGCGTAGTCTTCTTCTGGATGAAATCCCCAACCTGAAAATAAAAGGTCAACGTTCTCTGCTGGGTAACCCGTATTTGCAGCTCAGTTACTCAAAAGAAATCATAACCTCCCCCTCAAACAAGTCTCCAAAACTAGAAACTCCTCTCGCTGCCCATAGGTTGAACCCTGAGTTCACCATCCCTGGTCGGAAACCTGGCATGCCAAGTATAGGTCTTAATGGCGAAGTCTTGGATAAACAACCCTCAATCTGACGCATCGTACTCCAAACCCTGATTGTACTAATGACAATGGGGTTCCGGCAGTGGTCCATAACTGTCCTAATCTTATCCATGAACAACCCTTTAATAAGTGGGCATTTTGCTTGGGAGGACTCAATATCCAGCCATATTGAGTTTGGATCGTTGCTTACCCATTCGCAGATGAAGGACAGCAGGGAACTTTATTGATATCTTCTGATGTCTGGGAAATCAACTCCTCCCCCTCCTTGAGGCAACTGCAATTTAGTAAGTTTGATGAGGGGCCGCCCACGATGCCAGACAAGGGAACCAAACCACCCAGAAGCTTCCACAGCGTTGACCTGCGAAAGATTATAGGGAGCATACGCATGGGATAAAGCCAACGAGGAAGAACATTCATCTTAATGAGAGATATTCAGCCCTGCCAATTGGAAAAGCCACCTATCTCTGGAGATCTCGCCTAATATTGTCGAGCAAGTAACCAAAGTTAGTCCGGAATAACAGATCAAACTTGGGGGTAATAAAAGTGTGTAGGTACCAGAACCCTGCCTGTGAACACTTAAAAGGGAAGTTAGGGCCACCTTCAACATCTGACACATCCTTAAGGTTCCCTAAAGGCATAGCCTACGATTTTGTAAAGTTAAGCTTATATCCTAAAATAGCCCCAAATGAGGTGATACATGGTGTCAAATGGGTACGGAGGTCATCGGGTTTGATAAAAACAAAAGGACATTTCCGCATACAGTGTAATCTTGTGTGTGCTTGATCCCACTTTCGGAGAAGTTATGTGGACGTTCTGACGAATGGCCTCTGCCAGCGGCTCTATCACCAACGTAAACAACAAAGGTGAGAGGGGGCAGCCTCGCCAACTACCCCAACCAATCGTAAAATTCCCAGACTTCACCTGTTGGTGATGACTGCGCCAGTTGTTGGCGATATAAAACCTCCACCCACCTAACAAAGACTTCACGCATCCCACACTGTTCTAAGACATAAAAAAGATACGGCCATTCCACCAAGTCGAATGCTTTCTCTGCATCTGAGGAAATCACCAACCCCTGAATCGTTGATGACAAACTTGGACCACATTCAGCTACTATTATTCGAGGACCAATGGTCCCTTATAAAGCCTGTCTGGTCCTCTTTAAAGTATGGAGCAACATCCTTTCCAATCTCAGCGGCAGGACCTTGGACAGAATCTTGAAATCTGAATTTAATAGAGAGATGGGCCTGTATGAGGCACAATCCTCAGGTACCTTTCCCCTTCTTAAGAATTAATGAATTATTCGCTTCTCTCAAAGATGGTGGTAGGCATTCATGCATATAGGAGTGAATGTTCATCTTCAACATTGGCCCTGACAGAATCCCTGTAAACTCTTTATAATACTCAGCCGGAAGACCATCAGTGCCAGGCGCCTTCCCATTCTAAAGTTGCCTTGCTACATCCTGTATTTCCTGAACTGTCAAGGGGCCATTAAGGAGAGCGGCCTGTTCCAAGGTTACCCGTGGGAGGACAAGGTTCTTAAAAAAGGTTTCCATTTTAGCCCTTCTGTCTTCGCAACCGTCAGACCGATATAATTCAAAGTAAAAGCTCTGTAAAGCCCCATTAATCTTTTTAGCACTGTATGTAAGGACCCTGGCGCTGTCTCTGATTGCAGTAATGGATTGGGGAGCACGCTTCTTCCGAGTCAGATAGGCTAAATACTTCCCTGGCCTGTCCCCATATTCGAACAGTCTTTGTCTAGGAAAATAAAGTTATTTCTTTGCGGTTTTTGTCAGTATTGAATTCAAGGCAGCCAGAAGGGCCATGGTCTGTGGTTGGTTAGTGACCAAAGGCCATGCAAAAATGTGCCGCCTCTGCAGCTTTCAACTGTGTCTCAAGTAGACGCTGCTGTTCCTCCTTCTGTCATTTCTGGCTAGCCAAACAGGAAATACCTAATCCCCTAGCAAAGGCCTTGGCAGTCTCCCATAGCATGGATGGACTACTTGCCATGCCTGAGTGGATAGTCAAGAATTCCTGAAACACCTTCGAGAAGCATTGCTCAAATTTGGAATCCTTAAGGAGAAAGGGGCCAAAATGCCAGTGCCGCAAACCTAGCCCGTCACTCTTGGTCTTAACCTCCACGTATGCTGTCGCGTGATGGGGGATAGATATATTACCAATTTTACAACCCATAATCGAATCCAGAAGGGAGGCAGAAAGAGGGCAATCTTCATGTGACATTTATGTGGGTTTGCGAAAAAGGTGAAGTCCCTGCCGGTATGGTGAAGATATCTCCAAATACCCACGAGCCCCAACTTCTCGCATAAGTCAACTGTCTGCTTGGCCTGCGAAGAAATAGTTGGGTGCCCACAAGGCATCCTGTTTACTGTCGATCCAAAAGAAAATTAAAATCCCCCCATAATAAAGTGCCGTGTTCCAAAAACACTCAAATTAGAGAAAGCACTATCCAAACATTTGAGGGGATGCCCTGGAGGGCAGTAGACGTTTAAAATGCCATATTCCTTGCCATGTATCAGGGCTTTAAGTATCACAGATCGTTCCTACTCATCTTTCACCTGCTCTAATGATGTGAACGGAAGGGTTTTCTTGATAAGTACTGCCACTCCCCTACTTTTATTAGTAAAGGATGAAAATAATATCTGGTCATAACCCCCCTGTTGTAATTTTAGGTGTTCCCCAACATCAAGATGGATTTCCTGCAACAAAACGATATCAACCCTTTCCCTCTTAAGGCTAGAAAGCACTTTTTTTTTTACCTTTTAACAGGCGAATAACTTCCCGTAATGCTCCACGTGCACCATTTAATAAGCCACTTAGCCATATCCCCTTTCAGACAACCATGAACCCCTCGGAGGGAGAACCATACTTACAAAGCGCCGAGCATAAGTAAATAAAGGCTCATAGAATTGAAAAACTATATATACAATAACTACTCAATCATAACTAGGAACAACTATTCCTACCAAATCAACTACAAGGAAAACCAACTATAAAACTTTGAATGGAAGACTCTTTCCGCTACCCATGGGGGCACTCACCCTACCCATCCCCTTCTTCACAACTCCTTCAAACCCGGACTGTGCTCCAGCCTTAGGCCGGAAATAAAAATACAAGGAGATGATCCTTCAATCAACAGAAAAAAAAGACAAAGCAAGGTTGAGCAATCCACCCGTCCCTGGCTTCATATTTCCGTACTTGTGACTACAAGAGACTCAGAACAAACATAAAAGGGGGAGAAAAAACAAAGAACATCCATAAAATTTCCCATCAGAATATCTAGTTATTAAAAAAAAAGTTACAACTTATTCCAAAGTCTTTTGCCCCCATTCCAAAAAGGAAATTATTAGGAAGAAAGAAAGGAATAAAAAAGGGAAGGAAAAACATGGGGAATGATAGGAAAGATAACAAACATTAACTGTATTTTTCAGGCCAATCCGTCTATTTTAAAGTGTCCACCAAGTTTTTAGCCTTACCCGCTGAGTCAAATGTATAAACTGCCTCCTCGTGGCTGAAACGGAGTACTGCGGGGTCTCGTGAAGTATTGGATGCACAGGTTCCTCAGCCTCTTTTTAACTTCATCGAAGGATTTCCTCTTTCGAAAAGCAGCTGCAGAGAAATCCTGATAAAAAAAAAGATTTTTGATCCCTTGTACAACAGCGCCTGAGGATGTGTTCCCACGGATCTGGAAACCTCTATGACTTATTGCTTGTGTTCTTTTGAATAGACGTACACTCGGACCAAGCAGGGGCGCTGCACTGGCCCTGACCTGTGCACTGCAACCTAATAATCCCTTTCAATCTGAAGCCTGCTGGTCTAGACATGAAGGCCCAAAAAGATTGACACCCAGTTTTCAATGAAACTGACTGGCCGCTCACCTTCTGGGTGCCTGGCAATTTGGAGATTTATCCTCCAACTTCGATTTTCGAGGTCATTGATATGATCTCGCAAGGCCTGCACTTCTTGCTCCAGCACCTGGAACTAACTGGATGAGGACTCCATCGCAACTTTTGAGGCCTTAGTTGGACTCTCCCTGAGGCACTGGATCTCCAGCTCATGCTTCTGCAGCATGGATGCGATGGGTTGGACTTGGGCACGCATCTCCCAAGGATTTCTTCAATCGCAGCCCCAATTTTCAAGGTAAGTCTCTCTATCATCGCAGCTAATTCCTGTGAGTCCGTTAGGTCCCCGGGGTGTATGTGTGTGTGTGGGGGGGAGGGGGCGGTGGTGGGGGAGGGGGCGGTGTTCAGGAGAGGCTGCTGCTGCTGCAGTCTCTGGAATGCCTGGTGCTACAGGGAAGGGCCTTCCCTGATGCTGTTTGCTTGCTCCTTTTCCATTTGGTATCCTTCCCACTCCCAAATATTAACACATATGTGTTCTGTCAGGTTTTAAACTAATAATTCCACCACCTAAATCGGCCAGGGATGGCAAAAAACACCACTTTGCTTTGACTGTTAGGCAGAGCTGTCCACAGCCGTTCAGTAGAATCGCCGCCATCTTGCCGAGTCCCATTAATTCCTCTTTAATGCTCCATTATTCATGCCCCTCAGCTCTCTGTCAGGTTAAAAATCTTATCTACATCCTCTTTAAATACTTTCCGTGATACAGGTCCCCTAACTCTCTAGCCCAGATAGGACCTGACATTGATTTCCCTCTGTGAGAGGAAATCACTCCCTCCGCATACACCATCACCGATGGATTGAAACAACAGGCAAACACAGGGGCTCAGGGAAGAGTGAATGGTCTTGATATCAAGGCAGTATTTGACTGAGGATGTCATCGGGACCACCTAATTATTTTAGCATAATGGGGATCAGGTGTAACATCCTCACTGGTTGGGGTCTTTCAGAGGACAAAGGAAGATGTTTGTGGTTGGTGGCCAGATACTGCACATTTCCACACTTAAAAGTGGAGCTCATTCAGCACCTCAGGCTTGTTGCACTCCGATATTTAGAATTCGTTCATCATATCGAAACTACTGAACAAGAAGAGGGATGGCCCATTAAATCCTTCTGCATGTTGCACAGTAAGAGGAGTGGGCTGGTCAGCACATTAAGCTGTTAAGCAGGAACAGGGAGAGAGCTCAATTAGACGCTTGAACCTGCTCAATTGGACCAGGTGGAGCCCATCCAACCCCTTGAAACACTTATCCAGGACTAGGAGGCTGTCATTGATGCTCGAATATAACAAACCAATGGAGCAAAGACTGCACTCAGAGATGGCTTCACGATATTGCTCGTGGTTCCTTTGCCAGTGGTGCACATGATACTTCAACGTGGTTTGCTGGCAGTGAGGAAGGAAGCGAAAAGTTTAGAGTCTAGTTTCAAGAAGGCATCTTCCATCTCCAAGAAGACATCAGAAGCTGGTGGGAACAGTTAACTGTTTTCGAATGAAGGTATTATGGCTGCTGTCAGGATTATGGCTAACATGACGTTCAGTGCAGGATCACATACCAACTGCACTGTATCAATGTTGGGAGAGTTTATTGAAAGACTGAATTACGTGAGTAATAAAGAAGCCTTGGAAGTTATCACCGTATCAGTATCTGTTTAGTACATCGTGAGTGACTGTCCCTCTACCCCCAGTTTCAATGCAATCACTTCTCATTCTCATTCTCTCACAGCACTAGAGATTAATCTCCCCTCACTCTTCATGGTACCACCTCCCCAGGGATTATTCTGGTGAAACTTCATTGCACTCTCTTTGTAGCAAGGTGACCCTTCCTTATAAAGGAGAGAAAATCAGCACGCAATATCCCATAGACTGCTTCAACAGAACTCTCAAGGTTGACCACAATAACTATTTTTCCACACTTACACATCTCCGTTTCTTTCCTGTACCATAAAAAAACTCATTCCTTCTTAATGCACTGTGAATGATGTGGAATTAAGAAATTCCTTACATCTGTATGTCATCATCAATAAAGGCAGCACCAGAGGTGAACATCATGCTCGGGGAGAGACGAAGAAAGAGTTCCCCTTAAAATGGGGAATGGTCATCTTCCTGAATGGGAATGAGCTGAAGGCGTACAGGAAAGATGCAGAGAAGGGACCTACCTTTCCTTTTGTTCTTCCCTCACGAGATGTGTGCAGCCTTGGTCAGGCCAACATGTTATTCCGATCTTGTACTGAGTGGCTGGAACAGAAGTGCTACAGGACAGTAAAGAGTAAAGCACTTTGCTGTGGGTTTGCAGTCACATAGAGGTCTGACCAGGGAAGAATATCCTGTTGCCTACTCGAAAGGACATGAGACAAGCAGCTGGGCATTTCATGATTAATAACGATGGCTTCATTTCAATATCACCAATTTCCTTCATGTGATGTATCAACAGATTATTAATCTGTGTCTCTTGCCATTAAAAAGATATACACAGAAGCGAACACACACCACCATCCACTACCACCCTGTCTCCTGCCATTAAACAGATGGACACACCCACACACACACACGCACACACACATATACACACACACACGTATACACATATGGCGACACAGCCAAACCCATGTCTTTAATACAGAGACAGATTTTTTAAATTAAAACATGGATCCAGAGTTACAATGAGAAGGCGGGAGAATTGTGTTGAGAAACATGTCAGGAAGGACCGAAGAGCAAAGTAGAATTGATGGATGAAATGGCCATACTTCCATTTCCTATGCTATATGGCCTTACAATGGCAGGAATATTTTCCCAAGGGTGCAATGGAGGCTGACTTTGATAAATACTTTATCAGTCAATGGGACTGTGGGTTGAATGGTCGATGACTGTTCCCATTTGTTTTTCCCTTATTTCTGAAAAGAGGAGGTAAGTTTCTGTGAGGCTAACACTCTTTCAAATTAAGGGGTCTCCCATTAACATTTGAGATAACGTTGTTCCTTTCTCCTTCAGACTGTGCGACCTATGGCGCGGTCATTCCCAGGGAACAGTGAAGACTGGGTCATTGAAGATGTTCAAGGCTGACCTTAAGTGATCCTTGACTGACGAAAGAGTCAATATGTAATGGGGACAGAACGGAAGGGGGTGGTCACCTACAGTCAAACCAGCCATGATGCTTCTAAATTGTGCAGCAGGCTGGAGGGGCCGAATACCCTACTGCTGCTCCTATCCCACGTGTGCTGCTCCCAGTTCACATCTCGAGGCTGTTACAGAGAGAGAGAGGAAGATCCCTTTCAGCCAGTCAGAATTGTTATAATGAGACAGGAGGAGGTAATTCTGTCTCTCTACGTAGTTTCACAGGAATAGAATATAGTCATTCAACTCATTGACTAAATTACACCGCACAGCAGAAGGCCAGACAACCTTTATGGGCAGTTAGACAGAAACAGGGGAGCCCTGGTTAGCTAGCCTGAAATACAGTGTTGAGATAATTACTTGTTTTCAGGTTGGAAAGCTGTAACTAGCAGAATTCTTAAAGGATCAGTTTGAGTTTATCAACAGTATACAATCTAGTTTAATGCCTTGGATGAAGAGGCTGAATATATTGGAGCTCAGTTTGCTCATACACCAGGATAAACATTCAATAAGATGTAGGGTAGAGGCAGAGCGTCTGCAATGGGATACAGATGGGGGAGGGCAGTGGGTCCACTTGCGACAAAATAAAAATCAGTATAATGTGGGTGACTGGAAATTTGTGTTTTGGGAGATTGGCAAAACAGCAGTAAATAATTTAAATGGAGGAAAAATACAGAACTCGGTGGCACAGAGGGATTTGTGTGTATTAGCACATGAAACACATCAAGTTACTGTGAATATGCAGCAAATGATTTGGAAGGGAAACGGAACGATGCTGTTTCATGCAAGGGGGTCGGGTTTGAACTTAGTGATGTTTTCCTGCATGAGTACAGGGCATTGCTGAGATCACATCTGATGTATTGTTTGACATCATGATACCCAAAACGGAAAAAAAGAACGGTTTTCAAATTTTTCAAAGATGTTTCTCTTTACTCGGCTTAGTGATGAACGCAGTATATCATGAAGGACTAACAGTTTAGGCCTGAGAATGAGAGATGTTTTTATTGACCAGATACAATCATGAGGAGAGAGTAGCTGGTAAATACCTGATGGATATTTCCTCTTGTATAGGAGAAAAAAAACTGGGGATGTAATTTAAGAATAAGACAGGTTCTGAGGCAAGGTCACTGGACCAGAAACGTTAACTCTCATTTCTCTTCATACATGCTGCCAGACCTGCTGAGCTTTTCCTGAAAATTTTGTACTTGTTTAAGATAAGACACATTCATTTTAATGCGGATATTGTGAATACATTAAACATTTTATTTTTATATTGCGCAGGTACATATAAACGCATCTTCAAATATTAAAAAAAGGATCATTATTTATTAATGAAATAATTCTGTGTACGACAGGAGCAATGATGCACCTGCATGGAGCAGGGAATGTGATTAGATTAGATTAGATTAGATTAGATTAGATTACTTACAGTGTGGAAACAGGCCCTTCGGCCCAACACGTCCACACCGCCCCGCCGACGCGTAACCCACCCATACCCCTACATCTACATCTTACCTAACACTACGGGCAATTTACCATGGTCAATTCACCTGACCTGCACATCTTTGGAGTGTGGGAGGAAACCGGAGCACCCGGAGAAAACCGGGTGATGGAGTCATAATGTTCAGACAACATTCAAGGAGAGCACACATAGTCCAGTCTGAGTTCTGCTCACATTATTGATTCAACTTAGGACGGGAAAATGTAACCTATCTGAGAAGGAACAGTATGCTCCTCCCTTTCTCTTTCCCGTCCCTCATCACAGCAATGTGTGCGAGCTAAAAAAAAAAGCCCCGTCGGTTTTATCACTCATGGAGGATTCATGATGAGGATTCATTGGAATCTCCCCACTGCTTGAAGCAAAGGGAATTCAGACAAATCCAACTGTTTCAGGAAGAAATCCCATTATCAGAAGGTTGTGCGAGCAGAATAACTTCAGAAGCAATTATTCAGACTCAATAGTGAAGGGAACAGACAGGAAATTCTGTGACAGCAAATGGGCATCCAGGATGGTGTGTTGCCTCCCACGTGCCAGGGTCCAGGATGTCTCAGAGTGGCTGCAGAACGTTCTCACCGGGGTGGGGGAGCAGCCAGAAGTCATTGTGCACGTTGTTACAAAATGACGGAGGTAGAAATAGTGAAAAGGTCCTGCAGAGTGATTATAGTGAGCTAGGAAAAAGGATAAAAGCCAGGACGATGACAGTGGTAATATCCGTTTTACGTCCAGCGCTATGTGCTCGTGAGGGTAAGAACAGGACGTTATGGCAGATGAATGCGTGGCTAAAGAATTGGTGCAGAAGAGGGATATAGATTTATAGATCATTCGGATCTTTTGTGGGGCAGAGGTGACCTGTTCAGGGGGGACGGGTTATACCTGAACTGGAAGTGAGGGGGCAATATCCTAGCAGGGAGGATTGCTAGTGATACAAGGGAGGGTTTAAACTAGATTGGCTGGGGTTGGGGGTGGTAAGGGATCATCAACAGCAGGGAGACAAGTGTGAGGCTGGAAGGAGATACAGTAATTATAAACAGTAATGTGAAAAGACAGGTCAGGCTGGAACATGACAGAGAGGAAGGAATGCCTGTTGGATTAAATTGCATCTGTTACAATGCAAGACGGATGACTGGTAAGGCTAATGAACTCAGGGCGTGGATAGGTACGTAGGACTGGGATGATATAGCCATTACAGAAACATGGCTAAAGGAGAGATAGGACTAGCAGCATAATGCACCAATGTACAGCTGCTTTAGGCGGGATAGTGGTAGTGGAAGGAGCACAGGGTGAGTTGCATTTTTGATTAAGGCGAGTATCACAGCAGCGATCAGAGATAAAATACCTGGAAGATCATCCAGTGTGGCTTTATGGGTGGAGCTAAGAAATAAGAAGGGGATGGTGATATTATTTGTGTTGTACTATAGACCCTCAAATAGTCAATGGGAGTTAGAGGAACAAAAATATGCAGATAGATTGGGGAGACTTGTAGGGCAATAGGATTGACATAGTAGGAGACTTTAATTTTGTGAATATAGACTGGGACTGACATAGAACTAAGGGCTTAGATGGGGTGAATGTATTAAGTGTGTTGAGGAAACATTGCTCATGCAGTATGGAGAAGGTCCTGTTCGGGAATGGGCAAACTCGACCTACTCTTGGGAAATAGAGCGGGTCAGGTGATGGAGGTGACAGTCGGGGAGCACTTTGAGGACAGTGACCATAGTTCTATTAACCTTAAAATAGTTATGGAGAGAGACAAACCTGTACACAGTGCAAGTTCGAACTTGGGGCAAGGTCAATGTTGATGGAATTAGACAGGAACTTGCAGGGGTTGATTGGAGTAATTTGATTGCAGGCAAAAGGACCTTCAGCAACTGGGAAGCCTTTAATCGTGAGATGGCTGGAGTTCAAGGTTTATACGTTCCTGTGGGGGTGAAGGGCAAGGTTGGCATGAAGAGGGAAAGCTGAAAGACAAGAGATATCGAAGTGATGTGGCTCAGGTCCAGGCTCAGGTCCTGGAGATATACGGGGATACAGGAGTTTACTGAAGAAGGGTCTCAGGAGGACGGAAAGGGGGCACGAGATAGCCTTAGCTGAGAAGATCAGGATCCATCCAAAGAGGTTGTTTAAGTATATTAAAGAAAAGAAAATAACCACAGTGAGAATACGACCCCACAAGGACCAAAGTGGATATGTATATGCGGCACCACAGGAAATTCTCAAGGTTCTCAATGAATATTTCTCCTCTGTGTTTAACGTGGATAAATACTTGACTTGGTGTGGGAGCTCAGGGAAGTTAGTGGTAAGAGCTTGGGGACGGTCCATATCACAGTAGAGGAGGTGTTGGATGAATTAGACTGGAGGAAGGTGGGTAAAAATCTTGGTTCTAACCAGATGTATCAAAGAACACAGCGGTAGGCTCGAGAAGAAAATGCGAGGATCCTGGATGATATTTTTGCATCATCAGCAGCTACAGGTGAGGCCCTAGAAGACTGGAGGGTAGCGAATGCTGTCCATTATTCAAGAAGGGAAGAAAATAAATACCTGGGAAATATAGACCAGTAAGCCTAACATAATTTGCTGATGACAGTGAAAGAAGTTTTCAGAAATTGCAGCAGGACCTTGATTAGCTGAGGAAGTGGGCTGAGGAATAGGGAAAGCTAGTTTAATATCGATAAGTGTGAGTTTTGCATTTTGGAGAGTCAAATCAAGGCAGGAATTTCTTGGTTAAATGGTGTAGTGGAACAGAGGGACCTTGGAGTACACGTGCACGGTTGTCTGAAAGTAAGGTCACGGGGAAACAGGGAAGCGAAGAAGGCTTTCCTTAGAGCAAAGGAGATTGAAAGGGGGAGATTGAAAGGGGGAGTTGTGGTGGGCGGGTGGGTTCTTAAAAAAAATTCTGTACAAGATCATGACAGGCATGGATATAGTGAATGAACTCAGTCTTTTTTTCCCCAGAGTTTTGGGATCGAGGACTGGAGTGCATCAATTTACGTTTAGTGGAGGAAAAAACAAGAGACCAAGAGAGGCAAATTTTACACAGAAGGTGGTACGAAAATGAAAGGCGCTATCAGTGGAAGTAGTTCAGGCATTTACATTAACAATATTTAAAAGGCATTTGGACAAGTGCATGGATAGGAAAGATTCAGAAGCATAGGGGCCAAGTGCAGAGAAATAGGCTTAGCATGGATGGACATTTATGTCAGCATGGACCAGTTTGGGCCAAAGGGCCTGTCTTCATGCTGTAGGACTCTCTGACTCTGCAAGTAGGATAACATTTGGGCCAAACTCTCATTTTTCCTTTTGTCATGAATTCCAGTAATATTTGGACAAAGTGCTTTCAAATTAACATCGCATACATTTTCATTTCCACTTTGTTATCAAACAGGTGTGTGTGTGTTTGTGCCTCAGAATTCTTCAAAGAGAAATACCAATGTACATATTTGCAATATCCACTCATTCTTCTTTCCATCATAGTTTGAGTAACTTTGTTTTAGTTGTAAACGTGTTGTTGGAGCAGATTAAAGAAATCTGTCTGACTTTTTCCTTACACTGACCCTGACACTGACCCTGACACCCTGAGAACTTATCGTTGGCTATATCACCAACATAATTATAATTGATTTTTTTGTGACCAGTGCAGGAGTGGGACTAGAAAAGGGAACAGTGATCCAAAAACACAATTAATTATCGACTTAGTGACCCTAACGTCAATGTAGTGTAGGTTGTTGTAGGGGTAGCTGAGGGATAGGATTTACGTGCATTTAGAAAGACAAGGACTGGTGTGGGGTAGTCAACATGCTTTGTGCGATGGCGATCATGTATCATTAATGTGTTTGAGTATTTTGAGAACGTGACAAAGAAGATTGAAGAAGGCACTGTGGTATTTTTTTAACACTGGCTTCAGCAAGGCGTTTAATATGGTTCCTCATCGAAAACAGGTAGATCACATGGAATCCAGGGCAAGTTAACCAATTGGATACAAAATTGTCTTGAAGGTAACGAATTGTTTTCCAGAATGAGGCCAGTGAAATGCTGAAAGAATCAGTGCTGAGCTCACTACTTTTCATCATGAATGTAAATGACTAGGATGTGAATACCAGAGGCATGGTTAGTTAGTTTAGAGATAACATCAACAAAGTGGTGCAGCGGACAGTGAAGAAGATTACCTCAGAGTACAGTGGCACCCTTGGCCCCATCAAAGTCCCAAGGACTGGCAGATGGAGCTTAATATAGATATTTGCGAGGCTTTGCATTTTAGTAAGTTAAATCATGTCGTGCACTGGAGAATGTTGCCGAACAATGAGACCTACGGGTACAGATTCACAGTTCCACAGAAAGTGGAGTCGCAGACAGACAGGGTGGTGAAGAACACGTTTGGCACGCTTGCCTTAAATGGTCAGAACATTGAGTACAGGAGTTAATGTGGCATGTTAACCCTGGACAGGACACTGGTGAGGCCACTTTAAGAATACTGAGCACAATTCGGTTGGCTCTCCTGATGGGAGGATGTTGAGAGGGCGCAGAAAAGGTTTACAAGGATTTTCCAGTACTGTAGGGTTTGAGCTTCATGAAGAGGATGAACAGGTTGAGGCCTCTTCCCCTGATTTGGCAGAGGGTGAATGGTGGCATGAAACTGGTTTTTCAAATCCTGAGGGGCATGGATAATCTGAATGACCAATGTATTTTCCCAGGATAGGGAATCCAGAACTAAACGGCACAGGTTGAAGGTTTGGGGGAAAGATTTAGAGCGGACCTTACCAGTTACATTTTCATGCAGAAGGTGGTGCGTGTATGGAAAATGCTGTAAGAGAAAATGTTGACAGCAGGTCCAATTACACGTTTAAAATACATACGGATAGGTACATAAATAGGAATGGTTCAGAGGGATATGGAGAAAATGTTGGCAAATGGGACTACATAAGTTTGGGATAACTGGTTGGCATAGGTAAGATGGAATAAAGGATCTGTTTCCATGCTGTATGACTCTGATTCTCTCAGAGGGATGGGTAAAATTCTAAAAGGACCTTTCAAGTGGGAATTCTTTTCCCCAGAAGTTTGACAATCCTCTTTGTTTACATTTAGTCAAAGTTAGTAGAGAAGTAATAATGGGATACAGACAAGAACGTGGGGCTGAGATCACAACCTGATCAGCCACAAACTTAGTGCCTGGTGGAGAAGCCTCAAAGTGTTAATGACCCACTCCTGCTCCTCAGTCCCATGTCTCTGTGTTCCATTCAGCCCCTCAGACCTGCTAGACAGGAGAAGTTGATGTCCACTTACTGCTATAACCTAGTACACAGGAACAAGTAAGACCATTCAGTCCATGAAGACTTCCCCACACGGTTTGGGAGATTTGGAAATTAGAATTTGAAAACTCAGGCTGGATATGAAAGACGCCCCTCATCTCTCTTTACAGAGCTACCCCTCTCTGCAACTTGTGCCCCATTTGTTGCTCATGTTGTAGACCAAGATTCACTGTTAATACAGCCCCCCAAACCGTACCTAGAGATGGCTCACAGAATCCTCTGGTCTCCCTGACTGCAATATTCAATAACAGACCTTCCAGGAAAATAACAGCCACAAACTTTCCAATAACAGAATGGGAGTACATCAGAAACATGAGCAAATCATTCAAACCCCAATCCTGCCTTGCCCTTCACTAACATCATGTCTGATCTGCTCTAGATCGCAAATCCTATTTAATGCCCGATTCCTCATAGTCCTCACCTCCCTGACAGGTCAAAATTCATCCAACCCACTCTTTAAATAGTTTCATAGAAGATGGAACATGAAACAGTACAGGCCTTTCTGCCCGTGATTTTACATCGATCTTTTATACTACTCTCAGTTCAGACGAGCCTGTAGACACTCTCATGTGCCTATGTAAGAGTCGCTTACATGTCCCTAATATATCTGATTAATAGCACTGCTGGCAGTGCATTTCATGCACCCACCAGTGTCTGTATAAAGAACCGACCTCTGAGTTCTCTTTCGAAATTTTGCTCCAAATGATGCCCCCTCCTGACAGCCTTTTCTGCCTTGCGAAAAAGTCACACACACACCTCATCATCTTGTTTATCTCTATCAAGTCACCTCTCATCCTTCCTCACGCCAATGATAAAAGCCCTAGCTCTGTCAACCTTTCTTCATAAGACCGGCCCTCCAGTCCAGGCAGCATGCTGGTAAATTTCCTCTTCACCCTTTCTAACTTTTCCGTATCCTTCCTATAATTGGGTGACCAGTACTGGATACAATATGTCAAGTGTGGTCTAACCAGGGCTCTATTGAGCTGCAGCATAACCTCGCAGCTCTTAAAATCAATCCCCCTGTTAAAGAAAGCTAACACACCATTCGCCTTGTTAACAACCCAGTCAATTTAGGTCGCACCTTTGAAGGATCTAAGGATATGGAACCCAAGATCACTCTATTTCTCCACACTGCCAAGAACCCTGCCTATAACCCTGTATTCTGCATTCAAATTCACTTTTCCAGTTTGAACTCCATACTTTTCCAATTTGAAATCCATCTGCCACTTCTTAATCCAGCTCGGCATTATTCAATGTCCCATTGCAACTTACAACAGCCCTCCACACTATGTAACACTCTATAAACCTTCGTGTTATCAGCAAACTTGCTAACGCACCCTTCCACTTCCTTATCCAAGTCACTTATAGAAGTCATAACGAGCAGAGGTCCCAGACTGATCCCCGCAGAACACCACTGGACCCTTTTAATGATCTAGCTCCCCTAACTCTCTGTGTAAGAGAATTTCTGACATTCACTACCCTCTGTTTGAAGAAAACATTCTCTGCTTCTAAACCATGACCTATTGATATGAACAAAAAAGGGAACACATGGGATCAGGTAGAGAGACTGGCCCTGAAGTCAAGGCAGTATTAGACTGAGGATGACATGAAGGAGCCTGAGCAAAATCGCACTTAATGAGAATCGACTGTGACCTTTCCACTGTTTGGAGTCATTCACAGCACAAGGGAAGTCGGTTATCACCGCCGGATATCAATCATCTCACCCATGGGACATATTTGTAGAAGATCCCCAGGTTAGCTCCCTCAGCCCAAGTATCTCCAGTCGGTCATTATAGAATACCGACAGTATGGGAGGAGCCCATTCAGCCCATTGAGTCCAAACTAAGCAGAAGTGGGGATATTCACAGAAGTTTGCATCATGTTCAGAACAAGTTGTCCCTACACAGCTCTTGAAGTAGTTAGTGTCCATGTGCAACTAGAAGTGGACACCTTCAAGACCATGCTTCTAAAGCCTGGGTAACATTCATGTAACAGCAATGGCAAACACTGCACATTTTCACAGTAAACGGAGGTGCTCATTCAGCACCACAATCTAAGTTCACAAGAATATGGGGAAGTTATTTAGCCCATGAAACTATTGGACAGGATGTGTGGTAGCTCATTCAGTCTGTCCTGCCTATTACACAGGAAGAGAAGGAATCTGCTCACTCCCACACGTCACTTACACGGGATCAGGCCCCCCAAGCATGGTCTGAGGTCACCACCCAGCTCAGTGCAACATCTGCGGACTGAAGAAATGTCCAGCAATACGCGACAAGCATCAATAACTTCCTCGCTTTGGCAGGATAAATGTTGCCGTATTCTCTCTGCTCCCTCATACTCACTGAATGTCTGTTATAGCACCTTGCCCCCGAATAAGGCTCCATCACTCTCACTACTGAATGCATCACCTTCTCTCTCTCTCTCTCTCTCTTTCACTCACTCACTCACATACCTACTCAATACCCCTACATGTTTAAGAAATGTTCTGGAGAACGATATTTCTACAATTCTCTGTATGATGTCGTTTATGCATTGTTCCAGATAATTTTCAAAATAATCACTAATTTAAGCAAATCGTTCGCTCCCCCAGTGTGTAACACATCAGGGGAAGGAGCAGAGGTCATTAAGCCTCTCAAATGTGCTCCATTATTCAGATAAAGTTAGCACCTAAACATTTGAAGGCTCTCTCTCTTCTTGAAGACAGACGTCACTTTGGAGGTTCTCCAGTTTTGCTGGAACACTCCAGTAATCCAGAGAGTTATAGAATATTTCACAACGTGCCACCAGTCACTCTGTAACCACGTCTATTAAAGCCAGCTATTAATCGCTGATGACTTGTTTACCTTTGGTCTTATCTGTTTGTGAAATGCCTTGTTCGTTTTGTTAGACACAGTGCAAGCACTTCCATCCGACTACAATTTTGTTTATAACATTGAAACTCATTTTGATTTCCCCTGTGAGGAAGATGTAAAATACTGTTTTAAATTCTCTGCTTGTTCCCTGAAAACAATTCCCCAGTCACATTCTACAGTTGTCCCACATATAATTTCCTGCCTTTCTTCCAAGGGTCACACAGACATCATCAACGGTTTTTTAAAATCGATTTTGTAAAACAATTGTGGCTAGTCTTTTTTTAAAAAATTCTTCCCAGTTTTGGAATATTTTTGTTTATATTTTGTTTTATACTAACTGCTTCTGGTTCCAAAACTAAACATCCCAAATATGGCCAATGCTAGACCTCACCAATCTGAATTCGTTAGCTTGTGATTGGTTAGTTATCCTTCACAGCCTAAATGCATAATGAATGGTTCATCTTCACATCTTCATACCATCTTCTTTTTGGCCAGAGTCCATCATTGCTGAGCGTTATGAAGTATCTGCTTACATCCCTCCCCCACACATCTACTGACCTTCAACTGGGTCTATTTTCACATTCTGGTTTTGACCAGATATAAGACATAAGTCTGCAATTGAAATGTCTTGCTCTTTTCAATCATTTGGGGGGACCTCCGTATGTGGCTGAACACATGATCTGCTGAGAGTGACGCCATTCTCACAGTTTCTCTGGCTCTATCATTTCTGTTTGTTGATGCAACATTCAAGTGGGAAGCTTCATAATTGCCACCTTTTCTCTCAAACGAGAAATCCTCTAACACTGATGGAACGATCCTTCAGCTGTGACCGTCCCATCTCCCTCGCTTGTCCCCTTACCCCGTCTCCTCCTTCCCAGAGCAAAGATTAACCTCCCCTTGTCCTCACTGCCTACTGCACTAGAATCCACATTCACAGAATCATCCTCCACCACTTCCATCACCTCCAGCAGGACAGCACAATCAAACACATCTTCCCCTCCCATCCACTTTCAGTATTTCACAGGGACCTTTCCCTCTGTGACACCCTCCATCATCCCGAACACTTCCCCACTCCTCCCACGGCAGCTTCCCTTGCAATTCCAGAAGCTGCAACACTTGCCCATTCACCTATTCCCTCTCACTGTCCAAGGCCCCAACCACAACTTCCAGGTGAAGCAGTATTTCACTTGTACCTTTTCCAAACAAACTCTTATCATTCCTGCTCAAATGCAGTTTTGTTTACGCTGGGGGGAACCAAAGAAGAGATTGCTTTGAGGAACACTCTAACTCTGTCTGTAGGAATGCCCCTGATCCTCTCATTGCCTCCTATTCCAATAACCTATCTTGGTCTCATGCTACCATTTCAGTCCTGGGCTGCTGCAGTGTTCCAATGCAGCAGAACCCAAGCTCAATTTGCAGAACCCTCACTTTACACTTTGGTAAGTTGTAGCCTGTAGGAGTTAATATACAATTCCATAACTTCAGAGCCTGACCTTATTATGCCAGTTCTCCATTTTTCATACCTTCTCCCTCCTAGACTCCCTATGAACTTGTGTGGTTGTGTCTTCTGTATCTTGCACTCAATGGAGAGAACCCCTTTCCCCAATTCACATCGTAATTTAAAGCCATTTCACATCACCTTATCGTTTACCACTCCTCAAAGCTCGTTTATATTTTGCAATACTCTCCTTTCCCCGTCACCCACTCCCCAACTCCGTCAAGGCATTTAAAAGCTCAGTTTTCAATCCATTTCAGTTCTAAAGAAATGTCACACTGGACTTGAAACACTAACTCTGTTTCTTTGTCTCTGCAGATGCTGACACACCTGCTGAAGTACTCCAGAAATGAATGGGCTTGGAACAAATTTTCAATTAAACGAATAACTCTGGATACTGGCAATAAAAAATACAGATATTGCTGGATAAATTATGAACATTCTAGAGGGGTCACTGCACCTGAAAGATTAATTCTGCTTTCACATCACAAGATGCTGCCAGACCTGCTTAATTTCTTCAGCAATTTCTGTTTTTGAATAAGTTCCACTGGCATATGTCAAAGCTGCTCAAACGTCTCGTCCAATACGGAGCATCTGACACCGGGAAGTAAACGATAACACAAGGTGCACACATTCATTGGTTCTGAAAATACATAAGGGTGGCAACACTGAGACTACAGAGCTCTTAATCATGGTCAGGGAGAGAAACAGAGGGAAACACATTCACTTCAAACTCAGATGATGGCATTACAGGAGTAGATACGATTCAGATAAATATGTTAAAGGATTGAGTAATGAAACAAATTGGAGGCTTGACACCAGGGAGAACCCTGAGCAGAATGAGAATATGAAACTGGAAGTGTTGCCACATCAGAAATCAGGTTAGGGCACGAAGTACAAGGCTGATGGGTGAATGGGTCTTGGTGGGAAAAGGGGGATTGTCAGGAGAATTTATTTGTACATATTGGAGCTCAAACTGGGCATTCACGTGGTACTGTAGAATCACAGCAGCAGCAGCAGAACTGTACTCAATCACAATAAGTAACTTTTTCCCCAGGACAACCCTCAGTCTACCATTACCATTCAAGCCAATCTATGGTTCAGTGACGAGTGTGGGTGAACATGCCAGGGTTAGAATCATTTGCACCGAATCCTGATGAAAACCCATTAAAGGCACCGCACTTGACTGGTTACATTCCAAACAGCAGAACTAACATCTGATACAGAGGGCGAAATGATCCCGAGACTAGCTGATCATATCGAAGCTCTGCAGTCCTACCACATCCAGACATAAATGCTGATGGACAAATAAACAACCCCCGGGAGTAGAGGACTCCACAAATATCCCCATCCTACATCACAGAATAGCCCTTACATCAGTGTAAAAGACAAGGATCTTCACCGCCCTCAGCCAGAAGTGTTGAGTTGATGATCCACCTCACTCTCGCCATGATGCCCACAGAACCACAGATGCCAGTCGTTAATCAATTTGATTCGCTGTACGTGATATGAAGAAACAGCTGAACACAGGAGATACGACAAAGGCAATGGGCCGTGACTCAATTCCTGCAATAGGACTAAAGACTTGTGCTGCACAACAAGCCCTGTCCCTGGGGAAGCTGTTTCATTCCAGCTCCAACTCTGACATCTCTCTGGCAATGTGAAACTATGTCCAGTTCCCTAAGAGAGGAATAATTACAATCTGACCAATTACCACCCCATCAGTCCCATCACAAAAGCCAAATTGGTGCGGGTTCTTTTTGACAGAGCTGGCAACTAGCACAGAAATAACCTGCTCAGTGTGGTTTCCGGTTTGTCCCCATGTGGAGATGGTGCTGTTGTGGAAATGTCACGAGATTACTAATCCAGACAAGGCTAATGCTCTGGCAGTTGGTGGAAGTTAAAAACAATTAATAAAATATCAAGATCTAAAATCTGGTGTCAGGAATAATGACCTTGAAGAAAAAGTCGATTGTAAACGTCAATTTCCTTCCCCAATGTACTTTCAGAAAGTGAATCCCCCGTGCTTTCCTGGTCTGGTCTAAAAGTGACTCCAGACCCACAGACATGTGATAAACTCTTCAATGGTCTCTGAAACGGCCAAGCAAGACATTCAATTATATCAAACTGCTCCAAGGTCTCAAAAGGATAAAAGTGAATAGAACAACCGGCCCCAGCCTCAGTATCAGAACGGAAAATACAGTCCTGTTGATCCTGTAGAGTCCTCATTCCTAACATCTGAGAGCTGGTAGCAACATTTACAGGAAAGGAATAGGACATTCAACACACTGGGCCTCCTTCATTGCGCAGCTTTCTTCATCAAGCGAGCTCCCGCTCACTGTGACGTGATTCCATCTCAGGCACCCGCTGAACAGCAAAACCCTGTCTTAGGATCCTTTCTCTGCAAAATGCACCCTCGGTGAGTTCAGCTAAAACAGGAATGTAATCCACTCTGAGAGCCTTGAACTTGAGCCTGAACGTGGGATTTGTAGTCTACATTTAGAAGGAACTTTATTTCAAACTGGGTAAGAATCTTGGAGAGAACAGGAATTCGTGGTCAGTCAGCTCGTGCACTTTCTGGTGAAGAGCTTGCTGAAAGGTACATTGCTGTAATCAGTGACTGTAGTGGTAATTTGTTACATTTACTGTACTAATTCATTGCAATATATGTTTTAAAGATTTGTGTAGACTGTGCTATCGTTTGTGTTAGGCTGACAATTATTTTTGTTTTGATTTTTACTGATATTATTGGAGGTTTGCCGCTTACACTCTTTTTCGAATTGGCCCCCTTATTTATCTTGCACCGTTTTCTATAATATGGTGTTCCACAGGAATGCAGTTGCCGCATAATCGGAGAACTGCCTGTAATGATCGCTGATCCTCTATCTCCACACCATACTCCTGCTCTCTTCCCATTCCTTCAGTGTCTAGAAATCCTTATTTATATTCAGCATCTCTGCTTCCACAGCCTAATGTGGTCGAGAATTCCCCAAGTTCACCGGTCTCTGAATTCAGACATTTATTCTCATCTCAATGAACTTTGGCCTGTCTGTACCTAATAATGTGGGTCCTTGTTTTAGTCATCCTAGCCAGGCGATTTATCATCCTTGCTTCCATACTGCCTCGCCCTGTCGGTGATGCACATAGTTCACCCATTTTCCTAAATCCTGTGGAACACAGGCCCAGTCAACTCAACTCTGCTCCCACAACAAGCCTGTCATCCCAGAGATCGGTCTGGTCACTCTTTGTTGCACTCCCTCAATGTCAATCTTGCCCTTTATGAGGAAAGTAGACCAACACTGCACACAATATTGCATTATGTTCGAGATTGGGTCTCACCAAGTCCATGTACGGCTGTAGTAAGACACAGTTACTCCTGGACTCAAATCCCTTTGAAATGAAGGACAACATACCATATATTTTCAAAAATGCTGTGTATTCCCGCAGATAGCTGAGCCTGCTCTAAACTTAGCGGTAACATTAAAGCAGGCTGGTAATGTTTTGCTGCTCCTGTACAGGAAGTTAGTGAGATCACATCTGGAGTAATGTGCTTAGCTTTCATCTCCTCATTGAGGAAATGACATTGGAATTAACTCAGAGATTATTACCTCAAATGATTTCTAAAACAAAGGTGTTATTCATAGAATCCCATAGTGCAGAAACAAGCCATTTGACCCACCGACTCCACACTGATACGCTGAAAACCATCCCATACAAACCCCAAATCTCCCAGCACAATCTCTGCAACCTGACATTTTCCGTGACTAATCCACTTAACCTGCACATTTTAGGACTGCGGGAGGAAACTGGAGTACCCGATGGTAACCCTTGTAAGAACAGGGAGAATGTGCAAACTCCACACAGACAGTGACTGAGACTGAAATCAAACCCAGATATCTGGTGCTGGGAGGCAGCAGTGCTAACCACTGAGATACCTCAGTGGGCAACACAGCTTGCCTGCTCAATTCAACCCTCGAAACTTGGCATAACAGCAGGGAGCTTCCATACATCTCCAAACCTGTCATTGAGCAACAGGAGGAGGACATTGAGATCTTGAGCGATTTGGTCAGGAATAGGCTCAGAGCTTGCAAGCCATCGAGTTTATATTGTAGGAACACCAGGAGGACATTCAGCCCATCGGGTGTGTAAAGTAGAAACAGAATGAGTCCAATCAGCCACTCATGCCTGTTACACAGCAATTGGAGCCAATCTTTTACAGCCTCGTTGCTGTCACACACGAATTGTGAAAGGGACTGTCGAGGATATAGAAACGGAATAACTTCAAATAACCAACTTCACTCAGGAATGAAAAGTTATGAGTAAACGGTTGGGACTGAAGGCAAATTGTTTATTTCTGTAATTAAGAAATTAACAGGAGACTTTCAAAGTCAAAGCACAATTCATCACAGTCGACATGGTTTTATTAAGGGTAAATCGAGTTTGAATGATTTGTCTAACTTTTTTTTAAAAAATGCGACAAACAAGGTGAACAAACGGGATCCGAATGATATGTTATATCTGGACTTTCAGAAGGAAATGCATAAAGTGCCTGACAAAAGATTAATATCAAATACAAGGCACATGGGGTTAGGAAAATGTATTTGCTTGGAGAAAATATTGGCTAACCAATAAAAAACCATGATATGGAAGTGTTGGCTTTGGACTGGGTTGGACAAGGTCAATCATCACACAGCACCAGGTTATAGTCGAACGGGTTTATTTGTAATCACAACCTTCCATAGCGCTGCTCCTTCATCAGGTGTTAGAGAGAGAAGACCTTAGAAACAGAATTTATGAGGAAAGATCAAAGGGTTGTACAACTCGTGTGCATGAATTGAACACATCAAAGATAGCTCCTAAATCATTAATCGGTTAGAATGGAGATGAAGGTTTTGATTGATTAATATGCAAATCCAAGAATTTATTTCAAATCAGTGCCTGGAGACACCTTCAGGTATTATCGATATAAAGGAGGTGACCCCTCCACTTAGGCAATGTATTTTACAGTGAGGTCTTGTTTGGAATCTGTCTGTGTCTTCATCTGGATTCAGTCTGGGTTAATTTCCAAAATAGGAGTTTATAAAATACCGCATTGACTGACTGTAAAGAAATTATACATTTTTTGACAAAATATAATGTATCTCCAACTACAAATCGGCAAATACAAATTCACCCCAGATTTATGTGTGTGCGTGTGTGTGTGCATGTGTGTTTGCGTACACGCGGATATGTGTGTTTGAGAGCGAGGTGGAGTGTTTGCGTGAGGGGGAGAGAGACAGGGTGTGCATACGTGTGAGAGAGGGGAGTATGTGCGTGTGCATGTGAGGGAGGGGGTGTGTGTTTATGTGCGGGGAGGAGAGGGAGAGAGTGCATGGGTGTATTTATGGGGGATAGTGAGAGGATGCATGTATCCTTGTTAAAACATAGACAGATTTGGCAGATTCACTTCTCCACACACGCTCACACCATAATTTCAGAGCTTCTCCTCTCTGCAGCCTCTGCTCCATTTGTCGTTCATGTTCCAGACCCAGATGCTGTCATACACTCCCCTTACTCCATCCAGAGTTGGATCACAAAATCCTCAGGTCTCCCTGAATGTCTGAGGCAGCTCACAGCACAACTTCCAGCGAACTATCCGCAGCACCTCCACTAACTTTTCAGTAACAGAAGTCAGTCAGAGCCCTTCAGCTACAAGTTAGACGCTCAGTTCTTTACAATAATACCCGAAGGGCTTCCTCATGTTACTGACCACACGATCATCTGAGAGAGACAGACAGGGTTTCAGTGGACAGGCACTGACCAAGTTTCAAAGGCATGTCTCAAAGCTGATGGATCCCATTACACAACATGGAGCAACAGCCTGACACAAACCATTTCATTGGTTCTGAGCTTCACAATACCAACGCTTGATATATTCGGGAGCCAAAAAATCAACACCAGGGAAAGGTACAGAAAAACAAACAATGAATTAACTGATAACATGTTGTGAAAATATGGATAAGGAGACAGGGGAGTGGGAGTAATTGGAGAAGTGAGACAGTGGTGGTTCCAATGACAAGAATGGAAACATTCATTGTTGCCAGATTCTTGCAAAATTATTGCCAGATCAGTTGAAATGGCTAATTACTTCGAATTGTGAATCTGCCTCACAGAACCATCCCAGACATCGTCTGAGTTTAGATACAAGCCATGGAGTGTCGGACTCCGATTTGCTTTGGCAGGTTTGAAGCTGAGAGAGTCAGCAGCAGATTAATGGCTTCATTAAGACTGTATTTCATAGCTCAAAGTTCAAAACGCAGATGGGATGAACTAGTGAAGTACATTCTGCAGGTGTTGATAGTTAAAATTAAAAATGGTCAGGATACGGTGTCTGTAATCAGCTCGTGGCTAAAGGGATCATCATAGATGTGACTCATCTGTTTCAGCCTCAGTAACTGGCCAGGGGTGAGATGGAGTCAGAGGAAGGAAATGGAATTTGTAACCAGAACAGAAGATAGTGCTCTCCAAGCTTTCAATATTTAAGTAGCAAGGGCAGTGATACAATGAATCCTGGTTCATAGCTGAAACTGACTAGTTCACCCCACAAGGCGCAGTGTCAGAACTAAAGAAGGAGAGAAAGAATGAAACAAGTTCACTGTTGTTGTTCCTGGTGGTTTAGAGAGTGAATGTTTACAGAGTAGAGAAATTGGAAAGAACAGTAATGCAGTTGCACATGGTTAATGCAAATAATAAGTGGACAGTGAAACTTACCGGGGACTCCAACAATAGCCAGGATAGGATAACAAAAATATTGAGGAGAAAGTGAGGACTGCAGATGCTAGACATCAGAGCTGAAAATGTGTTGCTAGAAAAGCGCAGCAGGTCAGGCAGCATCCAAGGAGCAGGAGAATCGACGTTTCGGACATAAGCCTGAAGAAGGGCTTATGCCTAAAATGTCGATTCTCCTGTTCCTTGGTTGCTGCCTGACCTGCTGCGCTTTTCCAGCAACACATTTTCAGCTCTAAAAAAATATTGAATAATGTAAATTGCATATTTGATCCGCGGTGATAATGGCCATCAGTAATATGTAGAAAGAGTTGAAACATAACCGGATAAACTCCTGTCCATTGTTGGAACATTGCAGTTTATTGTTTTCAGATTCTAATCCATTGTTGGAACATTCCATTTTAATGTTCTCAGATTCTGATCTCTCTTCCCCTTCTCTCTGGAGCTGCTGATCGCTGTTAGTGCTGTCCGTGTTGCTCCCACTCATACCATGGGATGACATAATGAACAGAGCCCATTTATCATTAAAAGATGGACACCCCCACTGGGATAATTATAATTCACTGAGACTGACATTAATCACAATCACCAAACAAACAGATTCAGTTAACCAATTCCATACATCATGTTATATATCACAAAGAAATGGAGAATCTACTCAGTTTGAATACAATGCTTAAGGTTTGCTGAGGGATCGATTATAAATCTTTCAATCTTATTAATCTTTCTTCCCTGTATGTGGGAGCATTGCTTGAGCACTGCTGAGTTGGATATTTTTTGCCCTGTTTCTTCAGAGGACAGGAATAAAATAACAGACGGCTGCAAAAGATGTCTGGTGGGGACGTTTCTATATACCTTTCTGTAATGCTGCTCCTAGTTTGAAATGCTATGTTATCAAGTCATGCATAACCTGAGACATCATTCACAGCATTGAAACTGCTGCTCAGAAATAGGGAAAAGCAGGAGGCAGTCACTCAACTGCTCGATACTGTGACACAGAAACAGGAGGGAGTCATTCAATTGCTCGATACTGGGACACAGGAACAGGAGGCAGTCACTCAACTGCTCAATACTGGGACACAGAAACAGGAGGGAGTCACTCAACTGCTCGAGACTGTGACACAGAAACAGGAGGCAGTCATTCAACTGCTTGAGGCTGGGACCCAGGAACAGTAGGCAGTCACTCAACTGGTTGAGGCTGGGACACAGGAACAGGAGGCAGTCACTCAGCCGCTCGATACTGGGACACAGAAACAGGAGGGAGTCATTCAACTGCTCGACACTGGGACACAGGAAAGGAGGCAGTCACTCAACTGCTAGATACTGGGACAGGGGGAATCAGGGGGCGATTGAGGCCCCATGATCCTGTTATGCAGGAACACAAGGAGATGACTCACTTCCCATCAGTATGGGTCACTCGGAGACGGGGGAAATTGTCTTGTTTCTGACAGAAATATCTGAATAAGTTGAATGAGCGAGCCTTTCAATCCTGCTCCAACCTTCTCTAAGACCACGGTTGATCTGATTGTGATTTCCTCATTCTATTTTACAAAGACCCCTCTCTCTGCAGCCTCTGTTCCATTTGTTGTTCATGTTGCAGACCCAGATGCTCTAACTGCAGCCCCCAAGACCCATCCAGAGTAGGTCACCAAAGCCTCTGGCCTTCCTGAATGTCCCACAGCAGCTTAAAGCACAGTCTCCAGGAAACTGTCCCCAACATTTCCACGAATGTACAAAAAATAGAACTAAGTCAAACGTCACTCAAATGCAAGTAGGAAGCCTGGTCTGAATCAGTAGCAGTTGAGGGGAATCCTCATGTTACTGAGAACATGATCAGCAGAGAATGATTAACACAGGTGTTCAATGGATTGGCACAGAGCAAGTTACAAAGATGTGCCTGAAAACTGCTGAAACCCCACTGTTCAACATCTAGCACAGGGCAGGATACTGTTAAGTCAAAGAAAATGCAAGCTATGCATTTTGAACATTGTTTCTATGCTTCTTAATGTTGGAAGCTGATCCTCTCTGGTGAGCAACATTCAAGGCAAGAGGAAGATATGGGACTGTTATTCACATTAAAACTGGACAATTAAAATTGGATGTCAGGGTTTAACTGCCAACAGTTTAAATAGCAACAAATGGGAGGGATTTGGGAAATAGACAGAGAGACAGAGACTCAGATGCAGTGTTATGAAAGGATGTGTTCACAGGTTTCAGAATGCTGAAGTGAAGGCGTTTGGATGGCATCTCACAGCATAAACTGGTATTTCCGGGAATGAATAATTAATGGAATTTTGGTGTGAGGTCAGACAGAGTCATAGAGTCTTGGAGATATGCAGCACGGAAACAGACCCTTCAGTCTAACTCGTCCATGCCGATCAAATATCCCAAATTAAACGAGTCCTACTTACCAAATTTGGACCATATCAATGTAAACCCTTCCTCTTCATGTACCCATTCAAATTTCTTTTAAATGTTGTAAGTGTAATAGCCTCCTCCATCTCCACTGGCAGCTCATTCTACACATGCACCACCCTCTGCTGGAAAAACTTGCTCCTTCGGTCATTTTTAAATCTTACCCCTCTCACCGGAAATCCTTGCCCTCTAGGTTTGGGGAAAAGACCTCGGTGATTCATCCTACACATGCTCCTCACGCTCAAGGAAAAATAACCCCAACCTACTCACCCTCTCCCTTTAGCTAAATCCTGGCAACATTCTTGTAAATCTTTTCTGACTCCCTTCAAGATTCACAATATCTTTCTGATAGGAGGGAAACACGAATTGAATGCAGTACTGCAAAAGTGGCCAAACTCGGTGCTGTACAGCAGCAACGTGAACTCCGAATTCAAACAGTCAAAGCACTAGCCAGTAAAGGCAAGCATACCAAATGCCTTCTTCACTATCCTACCTACCTGTGATTCAACGTTCAATGAATAATGAACCTGGATTCCATGGTCTCTTTGATCAGGAACACCCAGTCAGCACAGTCTCCAGGAAACCGTCCCCAACATTTCCACGAATGTACCAAAATTAGAATTAAGTCAAATGTCACTCAAATGCAAGTAGGAAGCCTGGTCTGAATCAGTAGCAGTTGAGGGGATACCTCATGTTACTGAGCACATGATCAGCAGAGAATGATTAACACAGGTGTTCAATGGATTGGCACAGAGCAAGTTACAAAGATGTGCCTGGAAACTGCTGAAACCCCACTGTCCAACATCGAGCACAGGGCAGGATACTGTTAAGTCAAAGAAAATGCAAGCTATGCATCTTGAACATTGCTTCTATGCTTCTTAATGTTGGAAGCTGATGCTCTCTGGTGAGCAACAGGACCTTACCATTATTGTATACGTCCTGCCCTGATTTGCATTTCCAAAATACAGCACCTCACATTTATCTAGATTAAACACCATTTACCATATCTCAGCCCATCAGCTCATCTGCTCATCTGATCAAGATCCCATTGTACTCTGAGGTAAATCTTCTTTACTGTCCACTAAAGCATCAATTTTGGTGTCATCTGCAAACTTACCAACTATCACTGCTATGTTCACATCCAAATGGTTTATATAAATCGTGAAAAGCAGTGGACCCAGCACTGATCTTTGTAAAACACCATTGGTAACAGACGTCCTGTTGAAAAAGCAACCCATCGCCACCACCTTCTGTCTCCTACCCTCGAGCCAATTTGTATCCACATGGCTAGTTCTCCCTGTATCCCATGTGAACTAAACTTGTTAACCAGTCTGCCATGTGGAAATGTGTCAAATGTCTGACTAAAGTCCATATCGACAATGTGCACCTCTCAGCCTCAATGAATCCTCCTAGTCACTTCTTCAAAGAAACTCAGTCAATTTAGTGAGACATGATTCCCCATGCTTCAAGCCATGTTGGCTATCCCTTGTCAGTCCTTGCCATTCGAAATACATGCAAACCTTGTGCCTCATAATCCTCACCAACAACTTGCGCTCCGCTGACGTCAGGCTTACCGGCTTTTCCTTACCATCCTTCTTAAATAGTTTTAGAAATTGCACCAAGTTTTCAAATCTCCTATCTCCCTGTATCTCACCTGTGAAAATTGACAATACAAATATCTCAGCAAGGGGCCCAAGAATCACTTTCCTCGTTCCCACAGAGTACAACTGATCAGATCCTGGGGATTTTCCCACCTTTATAGGCTTTGCGAAGTCCAGCATCTCCTCCTCTGTAATACAGACACTTTTCACGATATCACTGTTTATTTCCAAAGTTCTCTGGCTTCCATATCCTTCTGCGCAGTCAAAATGCTTGTTTAGTGCCGTCTCCATCTCCTGTGGTTTCACACATCGGCAGCATTGCTGATCTTTAAGTGGCCCAACACTCTCCTGAGGTACTCTTTTGTCCTTAATGTATGTGTAGAGTACATTTGGATTATCCTTAACCCTATTTGCCAAAACTATCTCATGTCCCCAGTATGGTTTCCTTATGTCCCGCTTAAGTATACTCCTACTGGGTTTAGACTCACTAGACATTGACTTTAAATATGGAATTAAGAGGCTAATGACGATGATGAATCCATTTTCGATTTTTGGAAAAAAAATCCATCTGGTTCGCTGATGTCCTTGAAGTAATTAAACTGCCACCCTCACCTGTCATTGGTTACATGTGACTCCAGACTAACAATAATGTGTTTGACTCTTAACTGCCCTCTGGGCAATTAGTGATGGGCAATAAATGCAGGCCCAACCAGTGATATCCTTATCCCGTGAATGAATACTGAAAAAACCTCGATGCCTGCTCTCTCTATCTGACATATACTTCCCTATTATCCGTGACTAGAACCTCAATTTCTCCAGTGCTCCAGCATTCCTTACACCTACCAGCCTTATCCTACATCCAAACTGTGATATATTGTCTCTGTGCTCTTGATATCTCATTTTTGAAGGCTTCCCTCTTCTGAGCTGGCCCAGTAACTGCAAATATCTGTCCCAATCATGTTTGGAAGTTCTTGCTAATATCATCAAAATCGGCCTTCCTCCAATTTAGAACATTATCTTTTAGATCCAATTCATTCTTTTCATCTCTATTTAAAACTAATCGAATTATGATTATTTGTCCCAAAGTGCTTCCCCACTGATACCTCAGTCAACTGCCATGCCTTATTTCCCAAGCGTAGGTCATGTTTAGCTTGTTCTCTGTGATGGAGAGCATTGGATAAGCAACTGCAGCTTTGTAAATAGGAGTGGAGTCAGCAATGTATTCGACTCATTGGATTGAATCTAACTATAATTTGTCTCCTCGCCATTTTCACTGAGTGTGACAGAGGGATCGACTGCACAAAGCCGAGCTATTTTCCTGATGCTATCTTTTGAACTCATCTCATTAACTACCCGCCCCAGCCCATGGTGTCTCTTTCATTCAATACCAGGCTGATTCTCCCACCCATTATGGCTGGAGGTACTCATCATCGCCCGGATACCCCTGGATATTCTGTTATCCCTGGCACTGGTGCCATCTTTAAAAGCCCAATGTGCACACAGTTGAGCTTTTTCCGTTTGAAGCTGCCTGCACAGCTTACCCCGAGCATAGCAGATAAGGGGTAATTACACGACGGTTTGTCGAAAGGGGCACGGAGGTCCTGGTGGATGGGCTATTACTGAGGGGGAACATTTCCTTCCCAGAGGAGGCCACACCGCCAGACCCACCGAGCATGGTCTGAGCTCCCCACCCAGCTCAGTACAGTATCCGCAGTCTGAAGAAATGTCCAGTAATACAGGACAAGCATCAATAACCTTCTCCGCTCTGTCAGGATAAGGTTCACTGTATTCTCTCTGCTCCCTCACACTCACTGTATATCTGTTACAGCAGCAACCCCCGAACAAGACTCATGCTTCACCACTCTCACTGCTGCATGCAGTACTTTCCCCCGCCTCTCTCTCTCTCTCTCATCCCCTCTCTCTACCCCTACAATCCCCTCCCAACACTAATAACACTGCATTAATACAGTAGTGGACTCCCTCCAGGCGCCTCACCATATTTGCCCCCACCTACACCAGCACTAACAGTAGGGCCACCCGCTCTTACCCTCACTCACTCCCCTGCTCCATTGCAGACGAAACAGCCTGGAATAGGACAGAAATGACCAAGTCGGGTAGTGGAGTGCCTGACATCCATTCGCCCAGCACCCCGTTTCCCCTGCCATGTGGGGAGTACCCTGGTACGATCCAGAGAGGACTGGGATGCCGAGTAAGGAGATTCTGAACCATCCACCTCCCACCCACCGAGTAAGGAGCAATGTTCAGTGAAGGGCAATTCTCACTTTAAACCCACTGTCAGTGCCGTTTCCCCCCGGCACAACTTCGAAGCCGTGGCCCTGATGTCATCTCCCTTTTGTGTTGAGCTGGTACAAACAGAATCCCCACAGTTTCGGTGGGCAGGAGGATGGACTCACAACACACCATCTCCACCACCTCCCTGGAAGAGAGCACGGAGGGTCCCTCCTCCTGTAAACAGCTCAGGAACTGAAAATAAACTCTGATATTTTCTGCTACCCCTACTTGTCCTGACATATTCGATAATCTGTACTCATATACACCCAGCACCTCTGCTCTTGCCCCTCCTTTATAACGGTACAGCCTGTTTAATATTGCCTTCCAACCAAAGAGCATCACCTCACACTGTTCTGCTTTGATCGGCGTCTGCCATACATCTGAACACTACACCAAAATATAACTTTCCTGTTGGAGTTCCACACCATCCTCAACAAACATTACAATTCTTCCAGGTTTGATATCTGCAAACATTGAAATTGTCCTACAGTCACATTCCACATAGAAATACTGACACACACCAGACAGAACAACTGAAATATTGACAAGGTTACCATGGAGCGAGAGAAATACTGACAAACTCTCCATGTCTGTGTTATTGTCAATGTATAGCGAGTGCCTCTCTGTGTCTATATTCGTGTGTGTACCTGTGTGGGGCTGGTCTGGCAGCCTCTGTGGTGGTTGAAGTGATGTAATATCCCGTGATATGGGTTCTGAGTAAGGATCACTCGAGCCAAAACGTTAACTTTCATTTCTGTCCTAAGATACTTCCAGAGCTGGTGGGCATTCTGTTGTTGTCAATCTCTGTTGCACTAGGAGAAAGTGAGGACTGCAGATGCTGGAGATCAGAGCTGATAAATGTGTTGCTGGAAAAGGGAAGCAGGTCAGGCAGCGTCCAAGAAGCAGGAGAATCGACGTTTCGGGCATAAGCCTGATGCCTGAAGATATATCTGTTGCACCCCAAACCCCATCTCTCACCCCCCGACGCTCCTGTAATCGTGGTGGTAAAGTATGTAAACCATTAGGCATTCAGTTTGGGAGGGAAGCAGCTCACAGCACAATCCAATCTAATTTTGATTGCAACACACACACACACACACACACACACCCACACGTATTGTGCCACACACACACACAAATTGCGTCTCACACACACACACACACACGCGCACACACACACACACGCACACACACACACGTATTGTCATTGTACAGAAGCCCTCAGAGTGGAACATGTTCATGTGCAGAAATGTCTGCGCTCCTTCTGCAATGTGGAAATGGTTTGTCACTTGGTAGTATTTCCAACACAGTGTACTCATTAAATTTTTCCATTGCAATTATATCCAAGCAAATCTGAGTAAGCCACATTGCAAGACAATGAGATTAATTTTAATGCATTTCCTTTAACTTGAAATTTTTAATGTTTTACTGTTACAAGTAACCTTATATGTGAGAAAGAATCGACAAGACGTAAACCAGACCAGCAGAGTGTGGGATTGTATCACTTCATACAAAAGAGGGGAAGGGAGAGGAAGAGAGAGTGGTTTTGACCCCGTTTCAGTGATTCACACCAAAAACAACAACAGTTACCATTGCACAGAGATCCACACACTAATGCAGGAACACATGTAACAATCACAGAGAGATAGACATGTATGCAGTGGTACACAGCGACATATATATAGACACACGTGAATAGACAAACACCAACAGAAATGTGCAGATAAATACTTGGGTTGTGTAAATACACATAGACTCATCGTGTTATACAGGGTATCAGGGTATTGTAAACAGACCTATCGGTCCATACAGTCCGTGCAGACAATAATTCCAAAGTAAACTCGTCCCATCTGCCTGTGCTTGGCCCACATTAGTCCAAACGTTCACTTATTCTTGTACTTAGTCAAATGCTTTTTAAATGCTGTAGCTTTACCCACAATCCATCACTTTTTCAGGAAGTTCACTCTCGACACGAACCACATGCTGTGTAAAAAAAAACCTTACGGGTCCTGATCAGGTGGACCAAATAACTCTGTAGAAAGCTAAGGAAGTGATTGCAGGCCCCTTGCTGAGATGTTGTTTTCATCAATAGCCACAGGTGAGATGCTGGAAGTCATGAGTTTAACTAAAGTTGTGCTATTAAACAAAATGGAAAGGAAGAGCTCAGAAACTATAAATTGGTGAGCCTGATTTCAGTGATAGGCACGTTGTTGGAGGGAATCATGAGGTGCAGGATTTAGATGTATTTGGAAAGACAAAGACTGATTACGGACAGGCAGATGTGAGGACTGCAGATGCTGGAGATGAGAGTCGAGATTAGAGTGGTGCTAGAAAATCACAGCTGGACAGGCAGCATCTGAGGAGAAAGGATAATCGAGGTTTTGGGCAAAAGCACTTTATTAGGATAGTCAAATGGGGTTGTGCCTGGATAATCATGTCTCACTAACTTGATTATTTCTTGTTGAGAAGTAACAGAGAGGATTAATGAGGGCTGAACGCTGGATGTGATCTATATTGAATTCAGTTGGGCATTCGACAAGGTTCCGCATGGGAGACTGGTTAGGAAAGTTAGGTCACATGGAATAGAGGGGGAATTAGCCAGTTGGATACAGAATTGGTTTAAAAGTAGAGGACAGCGGGTTGTGGTGGATGTTGTTTTCCAGACTGGAGGCCTGTGACCAGTGGTGTGCCACAAGGATCGGTGCTGGTTCTGCTACTTTTCATCATGTATATAAATGGTTTGGATATAAACATCGGAGGTATAGTTCGTAAGTTTGCAGATGACACCAAAATTGGAGGTGTAATGTCTAACAAATAAATTTACCTCAGATTACGACGGGATCTTGATCAGGTGGGCCAATGGACTGAGGAGTGGCAGACAGAGTTCAATTTAGATAAATGTGAGATGCTGCATATGGGAAAGGCAAATCAGGGCAGGACTTATACACTTAATGGTAAAGTCATGGGGAGTGGTGCTGAACAAAGTGACCTCAGAGTACAGGTTTATAGTTCCTTGAAAGTTGATTTGCAGGTAGATAGAATAGTGAAGAAAGTATTTGGTATGTTATTGGTCAGTGCATTGTGTGTATGAATTTGGAGACTGAATTATGTCTGTACAGGACATTGGTTAGACCACTTTTAGAATACTGTATGCAATTCTAATCTACCTGCTGTAGGAAGAATGTTGTGAAACTTGAAAGGTTTCAGGAAGGGTTTACAACAATGTTGCCAGGATTGGAGTGTTTCAGCTACTGGGAGAGGCTGAATAGGCTGAGGCTGTTTTCCCTGCAGCATCAGAGGATGAAGGTTGGCGTTAGATGTTATTAAACTCATGGGTGCAATGGTTAGAGTGAATAGAAAATGTATTTTCCCTCGGGTAATGCAGTCAAAAACAAGACGGCAAAGGTTTAAGGTGAGATGGGAAAGACATAAAAGTATCCAATGAGCAACATCTTCATTTAGCGGGTGGTTGTGAGTAATGAGCTGCCAGAGGAAGGTGTGGAAGCTGGCACAAAAACAACATTTAAAAGGCATCTGGATGAGCAGATGTATAGGAAGGGTTCAGGTAGAAATGGGCCAAATGCTGGCAAATGGGAGGAGATTAATTTTGGCTATCTGGTCTGAATGGACCAAAGGTCCTCTTTCCATGCTATGCAGCTCTATGATGCTACGTCTTTTTAGAAACGTGCTCCTCTTATCTTAAATCAATCCCTCACTCAGAGAAAAGACACCTACGATTCAACATTATCGATACCCCTCATGATATTATAAACCTCTATAAGTTACGTCTCAGCCTCCTACGCTCCAGTAGATAATGTCCGAGTTTATCGAGCCTGTCCTTATAACTCAAACACTCCATTCCCAGCAACATCCTGATAAATGTCTTCTGAACTCTCCCGAACTTGATAATATCCTTTATATAACAGGGCGACCAGAACTGCACACAGTCCTCCAGGACATGCCTCATGAATGTCCTGTGCAACCTGAACATACCGTCCCAAGTCCTGCACTCAAAGGACTGTCCACTGCTACTTGTCATGTATATAAATGATTTGGATGTGAACATAGGAGATATTGTTAGTAAATTTGCAGGTGATTCCAAAATTGGAAAAGTAGTGGACAATGAAGAAGGTTACCTCAGAGTAAAATGGTTTCTTGATCAGATGGGCCAATGGATTCAGGAATGGCAGATTAGATACATTTAGATAAATGTGAGGTGCCGCATTTAAGAAAAGCAAATCAGAGCAGGACGCATACACTCAATGGTAAAGTCCCGGGGAATGTTGCTGAACAAAGAGACCTTTGAGTACATGTTCATAGTTCCTTGAAAGTAGAGTCGCAGCTAGATAAGTTAGTGAAGGTGTTTGGTATGCTTTCCTTTATTGTTCAGACCACTGAGTACAAGAGTTGGGAGGTCATGTTGTGGCTGTAAAGGATATTGGCTAGGCCACTTTTGGAATATTGTGTGCAATTCTGGTCTCATTCCTGTTGGAAAGGTGTTGTGAAACTTGGAAGAGTTCAGAAAAGATTTTCAAGGATGTTGTCAGGACTGGAGGATTTGAGCTGTAGGGAGAGCCTAAATAGGGTGGGGCTGTTTTCTCTTTGGATGAATTATAGAGGTTCGTAAAATCATGAGAGGCATGCATAGGGTAAATAGACAATGTATTTTCCCTAGGTTGGGCGAGTCCACAATCAGACGGCATAGGTTTAGGGTGAGATGGGAAAGATTTAAAAAGGACGTCAGGGGCGTATTTTTGCACAGAGGATGGTGCGCGTATGGAATGAGTTGCCAAAGGAAGTAGTGGAAGCTCTTAAATCTTAACTATTTAAAAGACATCCGGATGCGTATATGAATAAGAAGGGTTCAGAGGGATGTGGGCAACGTGTTGGCAAATTTAACGAGATTAGGTTAAGATATCTGGTTGGCATGGACGAGTTGGAGCGGAGGGTCTGTTTCCGCGCAGTACTTCTGTATGACTCTATGTGTCTACAATGAAGGCCAGCAAGCGAAACACCTTCATAACCACCCTGTCTACACATGATGCAAACTTCAAAGAGTTATGCCTGAAACCCTAGGTCGTTCTGTTCTGCAACAATACCATTGGCTCGACTTTTCATTGTATATGTGTTTTCTTTGTTTGTTTTACCAAAGTACAATACCTTGCATTTATCAACATTAAACGCCACCTGCCATTCTTTAGCCCAGTGAGTGATAATACTTGAGAAGAAAGGCTGGAAAGTATCATTTAATGGTTTTGGGAAGAGGGCAGTCACACGTTAGAGGTGGGAACCAGTGGTCGGCGTTTGAGGCCAGAAAGTATGCTCTGTCTTTGTCTTTGATGTTCAGTGTTGATATTTATTCGAGATCCTTCATAGTGCAGTGTGTGTCTGCAGGATTTCATTCCCTCATATTGCAGACTACAGATAATAGTCATTTAAACTGGAAATAATAGCCAAGTATTTAAAGATGTTCATAGTTTATCTCGAAGGCAGAGCACATAAACTCGACATCCTACAATTGAGGGAAGTACCTTGCATTTTTTAAACAATGTTATTATTCTCACTGTGTTATTCAGTAAAGTCAACCATTTTTCAATGAATCCATACCAAGCTGACACTTAAAATTAAAGATTTGGGCACGGTTTAGGTCTTGTGTAGTCAGTAGTGTCCCTACCTCTGATGCAGAACTCTGGATTCTATTCCAATTCCTGAATTTGTCTGAACGTGTCCCTAGCTCGGGACCAGACAGTCTGGATTCAGGTGCAGAGATGTGTCACAGCATGTCAGAACAGGCTGATGAACAAACACACAGGAGAATAATGATGGAAGTTTTGGGACTATTATGGAGTAGTAGTAGGGTCCCTATCTCTGGCCGCAAAGCTCTGGGTTCAAATCCTCCTAGAGGTGTTTTATAATATGTTTTAACATGTTGACTAAAATGAGTTTAGAATTGTGATTTGATCGAGATGGAAGAGGTTTCAGTATTCAATTTCAGAATTTAAGCCCCGGAATACTGAAACCACAGGCCCTGAGTTGGAGTCCCATTTACACTTTCTAGAGGTTTATAAATTCATGAAGGGCATGGATAGGGTGAGTAGTCAAGATCTTTTCCCAATGTTTGGAAGTCCAGAATTAGAAGGCATAGATTTAATATGAGAGGGGAAAGATTTGAAATGGAGCTCAGCGGCAACTTATTCACTCATAAAGTGGAACATGTATATAATGAACTGTCGGAGGGAGTGGTGGAGCTTGGTATAATTACAACATTTAAAAGGCATCCAAATAGGTATATTAATAGGAAGGATTTAGAAGGATATGGGCAAATTGCTAGCAAATAGATTAGATTTCCTACAGTGTAGAAACAGGCCTTTTTGCCCAACAGGTCAACACCAACCCTCTGAAGAGTTACCCACCCAGAACCATCTACCTACATTTACCCTTGACGAATGCATCTGACACTATGTGCAATTTAGCATGGCCAATTCACCCAATCTGCACATCTTTGGACTGTGGGAGGAAACCAATGCAGACACAGGGAGAATGTGCCAACTCTACACAGTCAGTCACCCGGGTACTATGAGGCAACAGTGAGCTGTTCAGTCCAGAAACAGTTTGGAGTTCAGCTGTGTGGACAGTCTCTCTCTCTCTCTATCTCTCTCTCTCTCTCTCTTTGTCTATCTCTGTCTCTGTCTCTCTCTCTCTCTGTCTCTCTCTGTCTCTGTCTCTGTCTCTCTGTCTCTCTCTGTCTCTGTTTCTCTCTCTGTATCTCTCTGTCTCTCTCTATTTCTTTCTCTCTCTCTCTCTCTCTCTCTCTCTCTCTCTCTCTCTCTCTCTCTCTGTCTCACTCTCCCTGTGCCCTTCTAACTTCAACCAGTAAGCATATGTTCCACTTTTACAGTTTTTAAGGGGGGTTTGCTTATTGGGACTGTTGTGTACATTCAGAACAGCGAATTATGTCTAGCTTCAATAGATTGAGTTCTGTAGGGTTCTTTATACTGTTCTATGACTTTCATTGTGTGACTTTGTGAATTATTTTTTGTCTATTTTAAAATCTGATAGTAAACCTAGCTGGGTTACTCTGGGTAATTTTCACTGTGCACTTACTGAAACAAATTGCAAAGTTATGGTCTCCGCTGCCTGCTTAAGAATGTTTTGAGTGAGCTGGCCTAGTCCATAACAACAGGCCTCCAGTCTGAAAAACAACTCTCCTCAATAATGCTGTCTTCTGCTATTAGACAAACACACATACACACGGACGCAGACCAACGCGTAAAAACACAGAGAGATACAGACACATACACAGAGACACACATATGCACACAGACACACATACACAGATACACACGCACAAAGACACACAGACAACGTCACACAGATACATGCACACGCACAGACACACAGAGACGACACATGCACGGAGACACACACGGATACACAAGGAGACACACACAAAGACATATACACACATGCTCATCCATGCATACATACACACACAGACACATTAGCGTCTTTAGGATATAACTACATAAGTTATGCTTAAAGATGGGATCAAGGCTTGTCGTGAGAAGGCAGGCGAATTGGGCTGAAAAACATGTCAGACATGATCAATAGCTCAGTAGACTGGATGGGCCAAATGGTCTTTTTTTCTCCTCTACCTTTTTACAGTCTATGGTACATGCATTTGTCTGTGTTTGCGTGTATACTTGTATGTGCATGTGTTTATGTGTGTATCTGTGTTTTTGTGTCTGTGTTTGAGTGTGTCTGTGTGTACATGTCTGTGCGTGTGTTTGAGTGTGTCTGAGCGTCTGTGTTTGAGTGTGTCTGTATTTGAGTGTGCCTGAGTGTGTTTGTCTGTGTATGTATCTGTGTGTGTATGTCTGTGCATGCTTGTGCTCCTTAGTATTTCCAGAAATGGAAATAGCAATGTACATTTTTGTAATTTCTATTCTGTTTGACATTCACCTTTCCATCATAGTTTGAGGAACTTTGTTTTTGTCATGAATTTGTTACTTTAACAAATAACGGAATCAACCTGACCTCTTCAGAGGATGACGCTGACCCAATGTGACACCGATATCATTGGCCATATCATCAACCTGGTTACACCCATAATTTGCTGTGACCAATGGAGGAGTGGCTGTAGAAAAGAAAACAGTTACCCAACAACCCAAGGAACTCGGGACCAGTGAACCAGACATCAGTGGGGGGTGCGTTGTTTGAGGGGTTTCTGAGGGATAGCCAATGACATGCATTTTCAAAGGCAAGGATTGATTGGGGATAGTCACCATGGCTTTTTGCATGAGAAATCGTGTCACACTGATTTGACTGAGTTTGTTAAAAAGGTGACAAAGCAGATTGATGAAGGCAGTATTGTCGATGTTTTCCTTACAGACTGGAACAAGTTGTTCGACAAGATTCTGAATATTAGGCAAGTTAGCAAGGTTAGGTCACGTGGGAACCAGCGCCCCCAAGCCAATTGAATGCAAAATTAGTTTGAAGGGAGGAGACAGAGGTTGGTAGAGGATTGCGTTTCAGACTAGAGGCCTGTTTTAAGGTACGAGGGGAAATATTTTATAGGGAACTTAGATGCATTATTTTCATACAGAGGGAGTGGTCCATATGGAATTATCTGTCAGAGGAAGTGGTGGAGTATGGCATTTCGATGGGTATCTGAATAAGAAGGTTTAGAGGAATATGAGCCAAATGCTGTCAAATCAAACTCGATGATAATGGGATATCTGGTCTGCACTTACACAATTGCATGCTTAATGACTCTATAAGAGGGAAGAGCAGAAATTCTAAACAGGCAATTCAAGTGGGAATTCTCTTCCCCACAAGTTTGAGATGTCTCTTTGTGTACATTTATTCAACGCTGAGAAGTGGCACACTGACAAGAAAGTGGAGCTGAGACCACAACCTGATCAGCCACAATCTTAGTCCCTGGTAGAGAAGGCTCAAAGTGTCTAATGACCCACTCCTACTCCTCAGTCCCATGTTTCTGTGTTCCATTCTGCCCACCAAACCTGCTAGCCAGGAGCAGTTAGAGATTACTTACTCCTATCACCTCGTGCATAGATACAGAGGATACCATTCAGCCCCTCAAAACTGTCAAACCCAGTTTGGGCTGGTTTGGAAAGTGTAATAAGAAATCCCAGACAGTGGTATGAAAGAGGCTCCTCATCACTCCTAACTGAGCTTCCCCTTTCTGCAACTTGTACTCCGTTTGTTGGTCAAGTTGTAGACCTAGTTCCACGATGAATTCAGCCCCCATTCCTCACCCAGAGATGTTGCAGCTAATCTGGTCATATTCAATTACAGAGCTTCCAGGAAAATAACAGCCTCTACTTTCCAATAACAGAATGTGAGAACATCACAAACAGGAGTATGTCATTTATCCTCATTCCCCCGACCACGTCCACCCACACCCATTCCCGCAAGCCTGCCTTGCCACACATTAAGATCATAATGTCTAATTTCCTCTTTCATGTCCAATTTTTCACAGCCGTCAACGCTCTGACTGGTCAAAAAACACTCCCTGCCCCCACACCGTGACCTGTTGATATGAGCAAAATATGTGAATACAAGGGTTCAGGGAAGAGTGACCGGCCCTGACATCAAGGCATCATTTAACTAAGGACGGTCTCAAGGAGCCTGAACAGGATTGCACTTAATGGGAATGAGTTGTAAACTTCCCTGGTTCGAGTGATGTAAAGCTTTAAGCACAATGATTGTGGTTTGTGGACAAACGTCCATGCATTGTGGACATGTCTGAAAAAGATCCTCAAGGTAGCTTCCTCAGCACAAACATCTTCAGCTGTTTCATACGTGTCTTGCCCACACCATAAGATTACAAGTGGGGGTGTTTACTGAAGATCATGCAATATTCAGAAAAAAAGACACCTTCAGCTCCTGAACTAGTCTGTGTCCATGTGCAGCAAGACCTGGTCAGCATTCAGGCTTGTGATGTTGAAGTGTCGGTAACATTCATGTAGCAGCACGGCCAGAGACTGCACATTTCCACAGTTAAAAGGAGGAGCTCATTCAGCTCCTCACGCTCGTTTCACAGGAATATGAGGAAGTCATGCAGCTCTATGAAATGATTGGAGAAGAGTAGAGATAGCCCATTTAGTGCTTCCAACCAATTACACCGGAAGGGAAAGAGTCATGTGTTTCGGACAACACCAAAGCCCCTCAAAAATATTTGAATACGGTGGTCTAGACTATAATTTTTTTTATTTTAAAGGAATTGTGAAGTGTCTGTTCCAGATGCAATGTGACTGGTCAAACTACAAGACATTAAGAAAAGCAAAATTTATTTAAACACGAAAGTTAAAATACAGGCAAACAAACAGGTATTCAGAAAAATAAGTCTGTTGGAAATCTTATCACAATTGTAGATAGAGCAACCATTATTAATTAAAAGAGTTCTGATACAGTAATATCCCATGAACACATACTTGGCAAAAAGGAAAGTTCAGTCACAGATTCTCAGATGCAGTTCTTCAATCGAGTACAGAAAAAAATCAAGTGAAAATTCAGAGAGAGTTGCAGCCAGGAGACTTCCACTGAAGCTTCCAATTCTGTTGAGACCCTAATAGCTTCTGATGTTACTGAGAAACCAAAACCCTTCCTGTAATGTGGCACCCAGAACTGCACACAGTATTCTATCAGTGGCCTAACCAATCGCATGTTTAGTTCATATTATTTTGCCTCGATGAATAAACTCTGTGCTTACAATTCCATGTGTTTTCTTAACTAGCAATTACACTGTCCAGTCGCATTCAGGGATGTGTGGAGAAACACCCTCTGAGCTTCCTAGTGTGTGGCCTTTCATTGAGTACTCCCATATGAGATTCCTTCTTCCACACTGCATCACCTCATATTTATCAGGTTTGCACTCCGTCTGCCATTGATCTGCCCATCTGACAATTCCATTTGTGTCTTCCTGTAAAATAAAGTCTTCCTCCTCACTGCCAACCATCTGGCTAATCTTTGTATCAAACATCACCCACCACCCACTCCCCCCTCCACCCTCCAAATACACATCTGAATCATTTATGAATACCACAAATAATAAGATACACTGCACTGCTCGCTGTGTTACACCACCGGACACTGGTCTATCTCCGCCACCTTTCCAGTAACTTGGGAACACATCACTGTCCTCTCGTCTTCTAACATTTTCTTTGCTTCAGATTCGATTTAAACATTTAAGTCAGATCATTTCCTCTCTTGTCTCCAACAGCATCCTGAGATACAACTCATCTGGACTTTACATGATCCAAAACCATCAATCCCAACTTGCATATTCAATCAATCTGTTCGAGAGCTTCATAATGCAACTTCTTGAATTCTCTATATGCCTCCTCCTTCTCCCAAGCAAAGAAGATGTGAAGCTCTTGTGTCACAATCGATCAATGTTCACCAGCTTCAGACATAGATAGCCCCCTTGGTTTCGAAATTGTTTCCTGATTATGCTGTTCTGATTGATCTTTTTATAGAATATCTTGGGATTCCCCCAACATTTCCTGCTGCACTTCTCCATGCCCCTGTATTAGTCAATCTGCTGTGCGTGAATTTTCTAAGATCCCCTGACATCACCTCTCATTCTTTGAAACAGTACATAACACAGGTATAATCTCATCCGTACTGCATGCAGTCTGTGCAGAACACCTTTACTTCGATATTCCAATTTCTATTAAATGAAGGCCAACTTCACTTTTACCTTTCCATTTCCAAATGTCCCTCCTGATCTGCGTTGGTTTAATTTTATTTACTATTCACGTTCTGAATTCTTAAACATACAGCTGAATATCCAACTATATCACATCCAATAGTTGTCCATTGTCTCCATCTACAAGAAAAATCTTCAAACCATTTCAGAAACACTTTGTTAACAGTGATTATTCGGGGTTGATCCAAGACGGCGGCGATCCAGTAGGTCTGCCCTGCTGAGCTCTGCACCAGAACCCAGACAAAGTGGTGTGTTCATCCTCTATTTCTTCTCTATTGTGGTAAACATCGGTCGCTTTTGATCCCCAGTTTTGCTCTCTGCCATTTTAAGTGAGTAAGGAAAATGACTAAGGGAAAATGTCCACGAGGATCACAACCAGCAGGGCACTGCAGCAATGGATACGCCTGCGGCTGTGATCTCAGCCTCCACGAGCACCCCAGGGATCTTATTTGTGGAGCAGAGCCTGGTCTCGGAGTGCAGGAGCCTGCGAGAGAAGATTGATTCTGCAATGGGGGACAACTGAAACATGCTGGAACTGATCTCAGCCATGCTGCAGAAGCATGACCAGGAGATCCAGCGTCTCGGGCTACACGTCGTGGAGGTGGAAGAGTTAAGCACGGCTTTAGAAACCATGGCAGAATCCTCAGTGGGTCGGTCCAAGCGCTGGAATATTAGGTACAGGCCTTAGTACAGCAGGTGGAGGTCCTCGAAAATCAGAGCCATCAGAAGAACATCAGCTTGGTCGGGCTGCCGGAACGAGAACAAGGAAGCCCGCTTGTCAGCTTCTTGGAACAACGGCTCACACAATGTTTGAAGCTGGAAGTCAGGGCAGACTGGGTGCGGGTCGAGCGGGCCCACTGGGTCGCAGTTTGCAGGCCCGAATCGGACCATCATCCTTGCCCAGTCCTAGTTTCTACTCCAGCACGATAGAGAAAACAGGTGCTGGAAGCTTCTCGAGCTTTCCAGAAGGACCCACATGCTCTGATCTACAAAGGATCACGAATTATGTTTTTTCCAAGACCTTTCTATGGCTGTGATCCGCAAGAGGCCAACCTTTGATAAGGCAAAAAAGAGCCTGAGGAACGTGAATATTCTGTACTTGGCAAGATAGCCAGCAATATTACTTTTCAGGCATGGAGGGTCTGTGTTTAATTTTGACTCACTAGAAAACGCAAAGGATTTCGTGTACGCAGTAAAATAGACTGGCTGGTTCAAATAATATGGACAATTGTGTTCTTTTTGTTTTTTGTGGGGTTTGCCTGGTTTACCTCATTTTGGTTCTTTTTTAGTATGTGGAGGTTCCATTTTTCCTTTTTCTCTCTTCTCCTTTCTTCCTTCCCTCATATTGTCCTTTGTTTTTTCTATCATTTGCTTTTCGATTCTCTCTCTTAGTACGGAATAGGAAAAGGGGTTCGGGAGGTGGGGGTGGTAACATTTTGTTTCACCAGGACTGCCTCGGTTGAAAATATGGATGGGACGGGGTTGAATGCCCACTTTTAATTTTCTTGTAGGATCCGTGTAACGTTTATTAACGTTGTTTTGTCCGGGTTGGGAGTGGCTTCAGCTAGGAGGAGCCATGGGGGATTAGTGGGTAGTATGAGCGTCCGCTGTGAGCAAGGGGGGTGGGGGGTGGAAGTCTCTGCTTATTTGTGTTGGTTCTTGGTAGAAGTAGTTGTTAGAAGTTTTGATTTGGTTGTTCTTGTCGTTACATTTTCAAGTTTATACGAACTGTTTACAGCTTTCACTCGGCACACTATAAATTGGGTTCATCTCCCAGTGGGTCATGGGCTGCTTCGGATGGTTATGGCTAACCGCTCGTTTAAATGGTGCACCTGGAATGTTAAAGGGAGCCATTCACCGATTAAGAGAAAAAAGATGTAGAAAAAAAGGAAAGGGTTGCTGTAGCCTTACTGCAAGGAGCATTTAAAGTTCCAGCAGGGAAGGTTCGATGGGTGTTTTTTTATCCTTTAATTCAACAAGTTGAGGAGTATCTATACCCATTCATAAAAACCTTCCACTTCAGTTGTTTGACCAAATTAAGAATAAATGTGGGTGGTCTCTGATCCTTAAAGCTTTAATTCATCGAAAGGAATACTGGATCTTGAATAATATTGCCCCCAGCACACCCCCTCAAATTTCAATTAGATGTACTCACAAGGTCGATGATCCTTGGGGCACGTCATACAATTAAGGGGAGACTTTAATTCACGTATGGACCCCGAGGTGGATAGGATGTCAAGGGGTCTCGCGGGTATTTCCCCGCCATCCAGGCTGCTGGTGGACCTGAACAGGCAGCTGGGTTGGTGGATGTGTGAGATGTCTTCACCCTGAAGACAGGGACTTCATCTTTTTTTCTAACCCACATAAATGCTATACTAGGATTGACATGTTGTTTGCCTCATTGGTCTTTTTAAATTCGGTGCTGTCCTGTAGAATTGGGAATTTAGCCATTTCTGATCACGTGGCAGTGTACATTGAGGTCAAGGATGGTGGCGATGGGACAGGCTCACGGCACTGGCACGTGGATCCTTTCCTACTGAAGGATAGCAAATTCATTGAGTATTTTTCGGGGGAGTTTGAATATTTTTGGAACTTTAACATGTGTACGGCCAGTAATCCGATGGTGCTATGGGAGACTGCCAAAGCCGAAACAAGGAATTTGATTATTTCTTAATCAGCGACTCAGAAGCGGCAGAAGAGAGAGCAGCAGCGTATGCTTGAGGCTCAGCTGAAGAGAGTTGAGACACCATATTTTGTCAGACCGTCTGTAACTTAATCGCAGCAGATTACAGCCCTCCGGACTGCACTTGCCCAGACAGCAAAGAGAGAGATTTCGTTTGCGACACAGAAGTTATTCGAACATGGTGAGAAACAAGTAGATATTAGGCATACTTGGCCAGAAAGAAGATTGCTGCTATTATCACCCGCGATCCCAAAAGATTAATGCAGCGTTCAGGAAATTCTACTCTGGGTTGTTCCAGTCAGCGGGCTGGGAGGACTGATTGGCGATGATGGAGTCCTTTATTAAGACCTTGGACCTCCCAGGTGTAAGTTCAGAGCAGGCGTCTCTTTACATTTCCCCTCTGACAATCCGGGAGATGCAGGAGACAGTGAGGCAGCTCCAGAGTGGTAAAGCCCCCGGCCCAGATGGATTTTCGGAGTGAGATTTAGGAGTTCATAGACATGGTGGCTGGGCCAATGTTGCTTATGTACAATTATTTGTACAGTCAGGACTGCCTCCCATCCTCTCAGAGAGAAGGAAATATTTATCTTATTCTCAATAGAGGGAAAGTCCCAGAGGATTGCACTTTGTATATGCCTATATCATTATTAAACTTGGACTTTAACATTTTGTCGAAAATGCTGGCTTTGAAGGTCCATTGTGAAAGATCTGAAAATGTGTTGCTGGAAAAATGCAGCAGGTCAGGCAGCATCCAAGGAGCAGGAGAAGGGCTCATGCCTGAAACGTCGATTCTTCTGCTCCTTTGATGCTGCCTGACCTGCTGCGCTTTTCCAGCAACACATTTTCAGCTCTGATCTCCAGCATCTGCAGTCCTCACTTTCTCCATTGTGAAAGAAGACCATTTTTATTAGCGGCCGTAGGTCCTCTGATAATATTAGAAGAATGCTAAATATGGTTCCAGTCTGCCAGCAAGGTTCCAGGCTCGGTAGTCTCCCTGTATGCAGAGAAAGCATTTGACTGGATGGAGAAGATGTGCACCTTTTATGTCCTTGAATGGTTTGGTATTGGAGGGGTCTTCGCCAGGTGGGTGGCATCCGGAGGGACGCCGATATCACTGCCATGGAGGTAGGATCAGGAAGGAAAAAGATCACCCTTTAAGCAGATGGCGTTCCTCTCTTTCTACCTAACCCAATGGTATCTGTGTCCTGTTTAATATGAATGATTATTTTTTTTTGGATCTTTCTCAGGGTATAAAATCAAGTTTATGAAATCGGAGGTCATTCATTTTGGGGTCTTATTGGAGTACCCGACCATGGGGTGGAATTTGATTCCCTTCCAGATGGTCACAAGGAGGTTTAGGTATTTTTATCATCCTAGCCTTCGATCAATTACATAAAGCTAACTTCGTGCAGTTGCTAGAGAAGATAAGACAGAATCTTCCAATATCCTGTTTGGGTTAGCTCTGGTTAAAATGAATGTCCTTCCTTGTTTGCGATGCTCCATGCCAATGCTCCCTTTGACGCTGCCCAGGCAGGCGCTCGGAGGCTTAACAGTTGGCTTTTATCTTTCATCTGGCGTCACAGATGGCCTCTTATTAAGCTAAGCAAATTGCAGCTTCCACAGTGGATGGGGGCGTGTCGATTTTCCAGACATTAAAAAATACCAACTAAGTTCCTTGCTATCCGATGTGGCTGATTGGGTTTGTCAGGACCCATGGTAAATTTGGTTGGATATCCAGGCCTTCCAGGCAAAACGTCCCCTCATTAATCTGTTGTTCATGGACAATGCGAGGACTGTTATGGAGAATTGCAGAAACCGATTGTCCTTAACACAGTGAAAGCATGGAGAATGATGGGACAAGTTGAGGGCACTTTACAAAACAAAAACTTCGGCTTTCATTCTATTGTAGGATTTGTAGGATTCTAGCTGGGATTGATCGATTCTGGCTTTAGGCTCTGGGAGTCCAGATGAGTTTCCTGTTTGGGAGAATTTTTTGACGGGGAGTTCATGATGAATTTTGAGCAGCTGAGACAGGAATATGAGGTATCTGGGAGGGACCTCTTTTGTTACTTTCAGCTTCAGGGCTTTATACACAAAAAGTCTATATTAATGGTTCGTCTCTGTACGTAAGATATGGAGACGAGAGTGCTTCAGAGTACGGGCACTCTCTCGGTCAGCGTCTGCTCTCATTTATTAGGAGGTAGTGTCTCGAATGACATTGACCCTGTTACACCAGAACAGAGAGAGACTATTCAACACCTGGAGCCTGACATACAGTTACGGGAGGAGGTCAGTCAGCTCCTCGAGTCGATAACACTGGGCCCAGAGTAGGCCATGCAGCACCTGTACCCTGTTATGCAGCAATAGGATCAGACTATTCAGCCTCCTCAAGTCTGTAACATAGGAACTGTAAGAGGTCACACAGGGACTGGAGATTGGTGCACTGGGATACCAGGAGGATATTCAGTCTCATCGAGCCTGTTGCACGGGAATTGGAGAAGGATGCAAACTATAAGATTTCTTATGGGAAAGGAGGGAGAAGTTTATCTCACGTGTCTCGTGTATGAGAACAGAAGAAGGCCAATCATTCCCTCAGTCCTATATCAGGCATGCAGGAGAGATCATTCAGTATCTCCATCCTGTGGTGGAGGAATATGAGAAGGTTTTTTCAGCTCCTCAAACTGTTACACAGCAACCGGAAGATTGCATAAGCCCTCACGACTCTTATGCATCAACAGGAGGAGGACATGCAGACCATCGAGATGGTGCTGTGGAACACCAGAAAGACATCAGCCCATCGATGTTGTACACAAGGAAGAGAATGAGTCCATTCAGCGACTCCGACCTCTTACAGAGCAATCAGAGCAGGTCATTGACGCCATCTGCCAATTATACAGGATTGGAGCAAACAAAGAGATTATAGAGAGGTAAGAATTTAGAATTATCACCATCACGATGGAATATATAGTAGTGAGAAAGCTGTTGAAATTTAAGAAATATTGTTAAAGTCGATTATTCAGGAATTAATGACAAGAAATTTGCAAAGTCAAACCATAAACCATCAGAATCAACATGATTTTGATCATGGGGATCCTCGAGATGAAATATTTGGACTTTCAGGAAATATTGAAGAGCTCTGCACAAATGATTAATCTGCAGAATAAGATGGTTTACGATTAAAAGTAGTTTTTAAGCTTGGATACAGGCTTGGTGAAGCAACAAAATGCAGTGAGATGGAAAAAATATGGGTCATTTTCTGTTTGGCAAAATTCAACTTTTAGGAAACCATATGTCTTGGTCCCCAGGCTCCAACTATTTACAATCTATCGCCTTAAGTAGTTGAGAGGATAAAACATCTTATAAACAAATTAACAGATGACACTAACTCAGGTGAGAAATTGCAATGAAGATGCAAGAAGTTAGAAAATGTATATGGATAGGTTGGGGCAACATTTGTCAGATGAAACTGAACAACGAAAAGTATGACTGTATCCGTTTGGATCAGTGTAGCAGAAAGGCAAATTATTATCCAAATGGAGAGAGACTTCAGAATGATTAGGTACAGAGGGATCCATACTACAGGATACTCCGATGTAGGTACAGCAGATAATGAGAAAGGCGAGTGCAACTTTGGCATTTATTTCTAAAACAATGGATTATAAAGGAAGGGAGGTGTGAGATCGCAACTGAGTCCTGTGTGCAGTCTTGGTGTCCTGACTGTAGGAGGGATGTATTTGCCATGGAGGCAGTTCAGAAGTGGTTTACTCGATTGACTCCAGAAATGGGGAGATTGTCCTCTGAAGAGAGATTGAGCAGTTAATGCCAGCACTGTCTGCAGTATAGAAAAATGAGAGGAGATGTCGGAGGTCTGGACGTTGTTAAAGGTGATTGACAATGTAGCTGTGTGTGCATATTTCCTCATGTGGGACAATCTCAAATGATCCTAAAACCATAGTTTTAGGATGAGGTGGGGGAGAATTGAAACAGGGGTGAGGGAAACATACTTCTGTCACAGGTTTGGGATTCTGTCTAATTCACTGCCCCAGAGTGCAGTGGGTGCTGGGATATTGTGTAAATGAAGGAATATGGAGAGCGGACTGGAACGTAGAACTGAGGCCACAATGACATCAGCTATGATTGTATTCAATGTCAGAAGAGGCCTGAGGGGCTGAATTGCCGAACTGATGCTCCTTGTTCATATTCAGCGCTTTGAATGTGATACACATAAATGGGGGAGGACTGGTTCTCAGACAGGAAGCAGGCACTCCAGAAAAATCAGCCTTAGTCAGTTTGACAGAACGTAACCAGTAGAGTCATACAGGGTCCACAGCTCTTTACAATCTGTATCAATGATCAAGAGGAGTGGAACAAATGTACTGTAACTAAAATTACCGAAAAAACTAAGATAAACAGGAAGCTAAATTATCAAGGGAAGGTGGAGAGTCTGTAATTTGATATGGACAGGTGAAGTCAATGGATAAAAGTTTAGCAAATGGGATTTAAGACAATATATAGTCTGTCATTTTCATTAGGAAGAATGGCAGGTAGTATATTACTGAAACGGAAAAATACTACAGGACTTAGTGATGCAGTGTGGACTGGAGGGTGCATTCTGACCCGATCAGACACGGGAAGTGTTACTCCGTCTCCCTGATGTTCCCAGGGACCCCATTGCTCTCAATCACCATATGTATCCTCTTACTCCAAATGGTGTCGTTGACGTCGGCATACTGGGAGATGATGGAGCTGTCACCTACTCTGGCCTGAAAAGTTCCAGATCATAGAAGCTGAATGAAACAGTTCCCCTAACAACCACTGACAGCAGCGTCCTCCCCCTGGTGTGAAGCTGCAGGTCGTGTTTAAGGTAGTGACACCGCTCTGTGACCAGCTCCTTGTTCAATCAGGGTCCCCTCACACTCTAATCCTGAGTTAAATGTAACTTGGAAAGCTGTTCCTGGAAAACCCGGTGTAGATACAGCAGATACCTTTCCTCACACACACTCACTCCGTGGTTTCAGATCTTCCTCTCTGTGCAGCCTCTGCTCCATTTGTTGTTCATCTTACAGACACAGAAGTTGTAACTACAGTCCCTATGCTCCAACCAGAGTTGGGTCACCAAATCTTCAGGTCTCCCTGAATGTCTGAGGCAGCTCACAGCACAGCCTCCAGCAAACCATCTCCAGCCCCTCCACTAACTTTTCAATAACAGGAGTCAGTCAGAAGCCCCACAGCTACAAGTTCGAGACCTGCTCTTTGACAATAATACTCAAGAGGTTTCCTTGTGTTACTGACTACACAATCATCTGAGAGGGACAAACACAGGTGTAGAGTGGACACGTACAGACCAAGTTTCAAAGGCGTGTCTAAAGCTGCCAGAACCCCGGTCCAACATGGAGCACCACGTGGTGGGCACCGGGAAGTGAAAAATAACCCAGCACACACACACCCCTGTCCATGGATCACCACATGGGGCACACCGGGAAGTGAACAACAGACAAACACATACACCCCTGTCCATGGAGTACCGTATGGAGGACACCGAGAAGTGAACAACAGCCCAGCACACACACACCCCTGTCAATGGAGTATCATATGGAACACACCTGGAAGTGAACAACAGCCTAGCACACACGCCCTTGTCTATGGAGCACCACATGGGACACACCGGGAAATGAACAGAAGTCTGACACATACCATTTCATTGCTTCTGAGCTTCACAATGCCAGCTCTCGATACACTCGGGAGCCAAATGGGACACACAGCCGGGACGTCCAGGAGAGCACTTGCCACACATTTTGCGCATTATTTCTGAGCTTCATAATGATTTCCCGGGATTCCAGGGATATGAGCACCAACGGCCAGGTTAAGGTACAGAAGGACGGATATTCGTGTTATAATTGGATGATTACTTGATCGACAAGTTCAGTAAACAGGCAAACGGGATAAACTGGATGAGTAGTACTTTCATAGGTCCAATAACAAAAATAAGAATATAAAGTAAATGTGCTGACAAATCAGCTGAAAAAAAAAGTCACAGAATCAGACACCATAATCCAGATGGTATTTCTGTGCAGCATGTAGCAGTGTTAAGACCAGGCTCGTGTACTGCTCAATACAACCCAGAAATCTGTGCAGACCACACCAGTCCATGAACTACCTCTCCAGCACTGGGAGCTATGCAGTGAACAGCAGTAAATTGCTGTGTAAACCAGGAGCAGTTACCCTCCCAGCATGTAGAGCAGTGTACACCACCCCATTGCATTGACTGTAAACCAAGAGCTGTTACCCTCCCAGCATGTAGAGCTGTGAAAACTGCCCAGCGTGGCAAAACTTGCAGCCCATGCTGGAAGTGACAGAATGCGCAGCTCGATCCATTTGCAGCTCCATAATCTCCATTGTGTCAATGAATGGAGAATATCTCAAGAGGAAGGAGGATGATGACTTTAGGTTAAGTAGGCAAGGATCAGACAGGGCTCTAGAGGGTTAGAAAGTAGTCAGGAAGGAAGTGAGGAATAATCACAGGAGAGCGAGATGCAGGCATGAAAAAGACTTGGTGAGTAGGATTAAAGTAAAACTTAAGACGTTCTACACTTTTGTGGGGAACAAGCTGATGGCCTGTGTGAGGGTAGGGCTCATCAGGATAGTGGAGGGAACTTGCACCAGGAGCTTGAGGAGGTACGGGAACATAGAACACAGAACCTAGAGCAGTACAGCACTGTACAGGTCCTTTGGCCCTCGATGTTGCGCCGACCTGTAATACCCATCTGAAGCCCATCTCACCTACACTATTCCGTTTACGTCCATATGTTTGACCAATGATGACTTACATGTACTTAAAGTTGGTGAATCTACTACCGTTGCAGGCATAGCATTCCATACCCTTACTACTCTCTGAGTAAAGAAATTACCTCTGACATCTGTCCTGTATCCATCACCCCTCAATTTAAAGCTATGCCCCTCATGCTCGCCGTCACCATTCTTGGAAAAAGGCTCGCCCTGTCCGCCCTATCCAACCCTCTAATTATCTTATATGTCTCTATTAAATCACATCTCAACCTTTTTTCACCTTAACGAAAACAGCCTCAATCCTACAGCCTTTCCTCGTAAGACCTTCCCTGCATACCAGGCAGCATCCTAGTAAATGTCCTCTGCACCCTTTCCAAAGCTTCCACAACCTTCTTATAATGCAGTGACCAGAACTGTACACAATATTCCAAGTGCAGCCGCACCAGAGTTTTGTACAGCTGCAGCATAACTTCATGGTTCCGGAACTCGATCCCTGTATTAATAAAAGCTCGAACACTGTATGCCTTCAGTTGCCTGTCAACCTTGGTGGCAACTTTCAAGGATCTGTGTACCTGAATACTGAGATCTCTCTGCTCATCTACACTACCAAGAATCATACCATTAGCCCAGTACTTTGCATTCTGGTTACTTCGACCAAAGAGAATCACCTCACACTAGTTCGCATTGAACTCCATTTGCCAACACTCAGCCCAGCTCTGCATCTTATCTGTGTCTCCCTGTAAACTACAACATTCTTCATCACTATCCACAAATTCACCAACCTTCGTGTCGTCTGCAAATTTACTAACGAACCTTCTAAGCCCTCATCCAGGTCGTTTATAAAAATGACGAACAACAGTGGACACAACACCGACGCTTGTGGTACACCACTGGTAACTCGACTCTAGGATGAACATTTCCCATGAACCGGCACCCTCTGTTTTCTTTCAGCAAGCTAATTACTGATCCAAACTGCTATATCTCCCACAATCACATTCCACCGCATTTTGTTCAATAGTCTACTGTGGGGAACATTACCGAAAGCCTGGCTGAAATTCATATAAACTACATCAACCAGTTTACACCCATCTACCTTTTTGGTCACTTTCTCAAAGAACTCAATAAGTTTTGTGTGGCACGACCTACCCTTCACAAAACCGTGCTGAATAAATCTAATCAAGTTATTCTTTTCGAAATGATTATAAATCCTATCTCTTCTAACCTTTTCCAACCCTTTACCAACTAATGGAGTAAGGCTCACTGGTCTATAAATACCAGGGTTGTCTCTACTCTCCCTCTTGAGCCGGGGAACCATATTTGCTATCCTCCAGTCTTCTGGCACCATTCCTGTAGACAATGACAAGTTAAAGATATATGCCAAATGCTCGGCAATATCCTCCTTGGCTTCCAAGAGGATCCTAGGATAAATCCATTCTGGCCCAAGGAACTTATCTATTTTCACACGCTGCTGGATTTTTAATACCTCTTCCTTGTAAACCCCAATCACATCTAGTCTAGTAGCCTCTATCTCAGTAAACTCCTCGAAAACATTGTCGTTTTCTCGAGTGAATACTGTTGGAAATATTCATTTCGTGCTTTCCCTATCTCCTCTGACTCCACACACAACTTCATATTGCTCTCCTTGATTGGCACTAATCTTCCTATCGTCATTCTTACATTCTTAAATACCTATAGAAAGCATTAGGGTTGACCCTGATCCTAACTGCCAGAAACTTCTTATGTCCTCTCCTGGCTCTTCTGAGCTCTCTCTTTAGGTCTTTCCTGACTACCTTGTAACCCTCAAGCGCTCTAACTGAGCTTTCACATCTCATCCTAACATAAGCTGCATTCTTCCTCTTGACCAGAGATGCCACTTCATTTGTAAATCACAGCTCCCGCGCTCTACAGCTTCCTCCCTGTCTGACAGGTACATACTTATATCGGACATACAGTAGCTTTTCCTTGAATAAGCTCCACATTTATAATGTACTCATCCCCTGCAGTTTCCTTCCCCATCATATGCTTCCTAAGCCTTGCCTAATCGCATTGTACTTGCCTTTCCCCAGCTGTAAATCTTGCCCAGTGTTATACACCTGTCCTTTTCTATCACCGAAGTAAATATAACAGAATTGTGATCGCTATCACCAAAGTGCTCACCTATTCCCAAGTCTAACAACTGACTGGGCTCATTACCCAGTACCAAATATAATGTGGCTTCGACTCTTGTTGGCCTATCAACATACTGCGTCAGAAATCCCTCCTGCACACACTGGACAAAAAGTGACCCATCTATCGTACTCGTACTATAGTGTTCCCGTTCACTATTTCGAAGATTGAAGTCCCCCATTAAAACTACCCTGTCTCTGTCACTCCAATCAGGAATCATCTTTGCTATCCTTTCCCCTACATCTCTGGAACTATTCGGAGACCGATAGAAAATTCCCAACAGGCTGACCGCTCCTTTCCTGTTTCTAACTTCAGCCCATACTCCCTTAGTTGACGAATCCCCAAACATCCTTTCTGCAACTGAAATACTGTCCTTGACCAACAATGCCACACCTCCCCCTCTTTTACCATCTTCTTTGTTCTTCCTGAAATATCTAAATTCTAAAATCTGCAACAACCATTCCTGTCCCTGCTCTAACCATGTCTCCAAAATGCCCACAACATTGAAGTCCCAGATCCCAACCCAAGCTGCAAGTTCACCCACCTTATACCGGGGTGCTCCTGGCTTTGAAGTGGACACACTTCAAACCAACCTCTTGCTTGCCGATGCCATCTTGCATCTTTGAAACTTGATTTTAGACCTCCCTAATCTCAACCTTTTCTATGCTCGAACTACAATTTTGGTTCCCATCCCCCTGCTGGATTAGTTTAAACCCATCCCAATAGCCTTAGTGAATTTCCCACCCCAGGACATTGGTACCTCTCCGGTTCAGATGAAGACCACCCTACCTGTAGAGGTCTCACCTACCGCAGAAAGAGCCCCAATTATCCAAGAATCCAAAACACTCCCTCCTGTACATCCCTGTAGCCACGTGTTCACCTTCTCTCTCTCCCTATCCCTTGCCTCACTAACACGTGGCACGGGCAAGAAACCACAGCCAACAACTCTGTTTATCCTCGCTCTAAACTTCCAAACTAGCTCCCGGAATTTCTGCCCTAAGACCCATCTCTCTTCCTACCTATGTCATTGGTCCCTATGTGGACCACGACTTGGGGATGCTCTCCATCCCTCTTAACGATTCCAGAAACTCGATCATGGACACACAAACTCTGGCCCCTGGGAGACAACACACCAATCATGAGTCTCTCTCATTCCCACAGAACTTCCTATCTGTTCCCTTTATATGGAGTCCCCAATGACTACTGCTCTGCTCCTCTTCCCATTTTTCTTCTGAGTAGCAGGGACAGACTCTGTGCCAGAGTCCTCTATCCCACTGCTTTCCCCTGGTATGTCATTCCCCTTACAGTATCCAAAACGGTATTCTTATTGTTGAGGGGAATGGTCAAAGGGGATCTCTGCACTGCCTGCCGGTTCCCTTTCGGTCCTGTGACTATAACCCATTTGTCTTTATCTTGTACCTTAGGAGTGACGACCTCCCAGTAACTCCTCTCAATAACCCCCTCTGCCTCCCGAATGAACCGAAGTTAATCCAGCTGCAGCTCCAGTTCCCTAACGCGTTTTTCAAAAAGCTGGAGTTGGGTCCACTTCCCGCAGATGTAGTCAGCAGGGACACTGGTGCTGGTCCGTACCTCACACATTCTACAGGAGGAACATTCAACTGCCCTCACCTCCATTCTCACTGTTCTAAATTCCCAAAGATACTGTTGAAAATAAAAAAATACTCATTACCTTACCGATCTGAGGCACAGGTCTTTTGTATTTGGTTAGACACCACCCGAGTAGTGTTGCGGGTAACACAAATACACAAATATATGCCTTCCCAGAAGTCCTTCGCTCCTCCCTCGTACCTCTTGGCAAATGGAGGCCCGACTCCCGAGGTAATTCCTTTTTAATGCGGAAAACCTCACCCTTCTCGGCAGCTCTCGCTTCACCTCTCCTTCTCTCCTCGCAGCTCTGGCAAAATTCATTTAGGATCTCTGGGAGGGCCTTAATGAATGCCATGCTTCAGTATTCAGTATTGAGAGGGAGCTTCACGTTTTTGGGTACAACGTGAAACATATGCTAGAACAGGAGGATGTGCTAAAAATTTTGAGAATCGCAAGGATAGACAAATCTTCTTGGCCAAATGGGAAAAAAACTAGGAAACTTTCGGAAGTGAGAAGAGATTGCGTGTGTTTTGCGATGATTTTGTGTCATCAGTGGCCACTAGATTCGTGCCAGATGATAGGACGTTGGCAAATGTTATTCCCTTGTTCAAGAAAGGAAATAGTGATAATCCTGGGAATTAGAGGTCAATAATTCTTTCGCCAGTGATGGGCAAAGTATTGGAGAGGATTTGAGAGACACGATTTATGATTATTTAGAAAACCATACTATATTTAGAGGCAAAAATATGATGCTGAAAAAACACAGCAGGTCAGGCAGTATCCGAGGAGCAGGAGAATCGACGTTTCGGGCATAAACCTTTCTTCAGGAATTAGAGGCAGTCAGCATGCCTTTGTGAGAAGCAGGTCATGCCTCATAAGTCTTACTGAACTTTTTGTGGATGTGAAAAAAACATTGATGAAGGTAGAGCAATGGATGTGGTGTATTTGGATTTTAGCAAGTATTTGATAAAGTTACCAATTGTAGGTTCATTCAGAAAGTAAGGAGACATGGGACACATGGAAATCTGGCTGTCTGGATACAGAATTGGCTGGCCCATAAAAGACAGAGGGTAGTGGTAGATAGAAAGTACTCAGCCTGGAGCTCCGTGACCAGGGGCGTTCTGCAGGGATCGGTCTGGGAACTCTGCTCTTTGTGATTTTTAGGAGAGTTGAATTGGAAATTGGGAGGTGGGGGGGTGTTAGTAAGGTTGCTGACGGAGGGTTGGTGGAGTTGTGGATAGTGTGGAAGGTTGTTGTACGTTGCAACAAGTCATTGACAAAACTTTTCTGATGAGTGGCAGATCGAGTTAAACCTGGAAAAGTGTGAAGTCATTCACTTTGGAAGGTAAAATTTGCATGCAGAGTACAGGGTTAAAGGCAGGATACTTGGTAGTGTAGAGGAATAGAATGATCTTAAGTTCCATATCCACAGATCCACAAAGTTGCCTCCCAAGTTAACGTGGTTGTTGAGAAGGCACAAGGTATGTTGGCTTTCACAAGCCGGGGAACTGGGTTTCCGAGCTGTGAAGTTATGCTGCAGCTCTATGAAGTTGAGTGCTGTTCTGCATTGAGAGCTTGTAAGCACCTGACATATGAGTAGCTAGCGGTCTCAGAATATACTGGAAAATTGAAAATTTGTAACATTTGGCTATTAAAACAGATACCTTGAGTTTCAGTTGTTCTTTGGGCAACTTTTCATATTTAATGAACCTGTTTAAATTATGCCTCAGGATAGAACATAGAACATAGAACAATACAGCACAGAACAGGTCCTTCGGCCCACGATGCTGTGCCAAACATTTGTCCTAGCTTAAGCACCTATCCATGTACCTATCCAATTGCCGCTTAAAGGTCACCAATGATTCTGACTCTGCCACTCCCACAGGCAGCGCATTTCATGCCCCCACTACTCTCTGGGTAAAGAACCTACCCCTGACATCCCCCTATACCTTCCACGCTTCATCATAAATTCATGTCCCATGTAACACTCTGTTGTACTCAGGGAAAACGTCTCTGACTGTCTACTGTATCTATTCCCCTGATCATCGTATAAACCTCTACCAAGTCACCCCTCATCCTTCGCCTTCCCAATGAGAAAAGGCCGAGCACTCTCAACCTATCCTCGTACGACCTATTCTCCATTCCAGGCAACATTCTGGTAAATCTCCTCTGCACCCTCTCCAAAGCTTCCACATCTTTCCGAAAGTGAGGTGACCAGAACTGCACACAGTACTCCAAATGTGGCCTTACCAAGGTCCTGTACAGCTGCAACATCACCTCATGACTCTTGAATTCAATCCCTCTGCGAATGAACGGTAATACACCAAAGGCCTTCTTACAAGCTCTATCCACCTGAGTGGCAACTTTCAAAGAGCTATGAACAGAGACCCCAAGACCCCTCTGCTCCTCCACCTTACTAAGAACCCTGTATTCCACATTTTTATTTGTCCTTCCAAAATGGAAAACCTCACACTTGACAGGGTTGAACTCCATCTGCCACTCCTCAGCCCAGCTCTGCATCATATCTAAGTCCCGTTGCAGCCGACAACAGCCCTCCTCACTATCCACAACTCCACCAATCTTTGTGGATAACAAACCCAAAAGATTTTGAATTTATTGTTTTGCCAACATTGAACCAGAGATGATTTGATGTTGAGGGGATAAAGAGGTAGGCATAATGAAACTTAGAGAGTAAACTGCCATCTTCAGAGACTGCCATGCCAAACACTCTCTATTAAATTTATGGGTTTTTTGCATGAAACATTCTTGCAGTAAAAGACAGAAGACGACCCAGGGAGATCTATATATGAAAAAGGAGGACACTAGAGATGACAGCCACTGTCAAGACTTGAAATTAAATGATGCAATTTCAATTTAGTTTTTTTTTAAAGGGAACAGTATGTTGTTATAAAGGTGGAGGCAGATAACAAACAGTTCAAAGAAAGGGAGCTTAGAACTGTGAATAGTTGTTGTTCAATGTTCACTTTTAGAGTTAAGAAATAAATTGATACTTTTTTCCTTTAAATAGTGGACTTTTCGTGTTCTCTGTTACTCGTGCTTTAACAGATTATAAGATAAGGTGAGCTTTTCTGGATGTTTGGTTTAAGTAACAAATGAGTTCATTGCTGTGTCGTAACAGCACACTTGGAACATTGTGTTCAGTTCTGGTCGTCTTGTTTTAGGAAAGTTGTAGAAGCTATACTGAGCGTGCAGAGGAACCCCTACAGATCAACGGAAATATTGGCACACACCACACGATTAAGTGAAATATTGAGGAAGTCACCACGCGAAAAATAAATAATGGCAGATTCTCTCTGTCTGTATAAACATCAGTGTGTCAGTGTTTGTGGTGTGTCTGTACAGATGCTTGTATATCTGCGTGTGCATGTGCATCAGTGTATCAGCATTTGTCTCTGTGTGTTTGCTTTAGAATCTGTGTGACTGCACCAGTCTCTATGTGTACCTGTGTATCTATATTCATATCTGGGTGTATCTGCGTGTCTCTGTGGGTATCCATGTGCCGTGTGCGGATCTGCCAGGCTCTGAGGTTTAAAGTGATGCAATGTCCGCCTCTGCTGGCTTTCACAGTCTACTGCATTGATGGCAGTGGAGTGAGAAAACCAGAAGGGATTCAGTCTAGGAGGTCGGGAGAGGGAGATGGATCATAGCACCATCCAAACTGACAGAACCATCTGCACATGCACACACATAAACACACAATTGTGTGTGAATTGGGTGTGGGAGGATCGGAATTGTACTGAGGACACTCAGAGTGGCGAATGCTTCTGAAGAGTAATATCTGCGCTGGCTCTGCAATGTGGAAGCGATTTGTCTTTGAAGATTATTCGTTACACAGAGTGTACACCTTAAAGAGTGTCTCCACTGCAACTGCAACCAAGCAATTCTGACCAAACCATTTGTACGGTAATGCGATGAATTTATTACATGTTCTTTGAATTGAAATATTTTATAATTCACCCCAACAAGGTGTAAGTGAGAAAGGATTGAAAAGTCCTGAAACTGACCCAGTGGTGGTGGTAATATATCTAGGTATCAGACAAAACTGTTCTGTGCCTCCAGAGATATTTGCAAAAATAAACAGCAGTGCAATGTCAGAGATTAACAGTATTTGATGTCCAATGATAGAGAGAAAAAAAAACTGACACTTGTTCAGTGGCATGGGGAGACCAGCAGAGGATGGCATTGTATGACTATAACCTTAACAGGGACAGATGTAGAGGTAGAGAAGGGGAGTAGGGGCTTATCTCAATTTGAATGAATTTACCCCCAAACCTACAGAGACATCGTTTCACAGAGATGCAAACAAACATACACAGACACATGAAACACACAACACACATACATACAGATATGGACACTTACAACAAACACATGCACACGCCCGCACATACACACAGTGATTTTTTTAAGGTAGAGATAAGTACGTTTTTCTTGAATAAGGGAATCAATGGTCAGTTGGTGAAGGCAGGAGAATGTGGTTGAGAAATATTTTAACTGTGATCAAATGGCACAGCAGATCCAAGGGGCTAAATGGCCTGATTCTGTTCCAAATTCCTATTTTGTGAAGAGATTCATTTTGGAAGTCGAATTTGAATGCAGCTTACTGGGTCAAATGTCGGATTCGTAGCAGAGTGGAGGAACGAACGGATCTCGGGGTCCATATCTGTAGGACTCTCAGTTGCCACCTAAGTTGATAGGGTTGTTAAGAAGGCGTATGGTGTGTTGGTTTTCATTCGCAGCAGGACTGAGTTTAAGAGCCGGGAGATTATGCTGCAGGTCTATAGAGCCCTGGTGAGACCACATTTGAAATGTTCTGGTCGCCTCATTATACAAAGGATGTGGAAGCTTTCGAGCGAGTGCAGCGGAGATTTGCCAGGATGGTATCTGGACTAGAGGGCTTGTCTTGTGAAGAACGTTTGAGGGAGCTATGGCTTTTCTCACTGGAGTAAAGAAGGATGAGAGGTAACTTGATAAAGGTGAATTAGATGGTGAGAGTTACAGACACAGTAAATAGCCAGAAACTTCTTCCCAGGGTGGAAATGATTGTCACGAGGTGAGCACAATTCTAAGATGTTTAGAGAAAGGTTTTGGGAGATGTCAAAGGCAGTTTTTATTTTCACAGAGAGTGGTGGTTGGGTGGAATGCACTGCCAGAGGTGGTAGTAGAATCACATACATTAGGGACAGTCAAGTGACTCTTGCATAGGCAGATTGAAGAAAGTAAAATTAAGGTATGTCAGTTAGTTTTATCTTAAAGTCGGCTAAAAGCATGGTCAAAGTTTTTGAGAAGATTTGTAGCTCGGGTGCACGTTGTTGTGGTTCTGTTCGCCGAGCTGGGAATTTGTGTTGCAGACGTTTCGTCCCCTGTCTAGGGAGCATCCTCAGTGCTTGGGAGCCTCCTGTGAAGCGCTTCTGTGATATTTCCTCCGGCATTTATAGTGATTTGTACCTGCCGCTTCCGGTTGTCAGTTCCAGCTGTCAGTTACAGTGGCCGGTATATTGGGTCCAGGTCGATGTGTTTATTGATTGAATCTGTGGATGAGTGCCATGCCTCGAGGAATTCCCTGGCTGTTCTCTGTATGGCTTGTCTTATAATATTAGTGTTGTCCCATCGAACTCATGATGCTTGTTATCTGCATGTGTGGCTACGAAAGAATAGCTGGTTATGTCATTTGGTGGCTAGTTGTTGTTCATGGATGCGGATCGTTAGCTGTCTTCATGTTTGTCCTATGTAGTGTTTTGTGCAGTCCTTGCAAGTCCTGAACTACGAAAGCAACCACCCCAACATACACAAAAGAATTTGCATCAAGACACTGTTCAAAAGGGCCACAACACACTGCAGTACACCAGAACTGAACAAAGAGGAAGAAGAACACCTATGCAATGTATTGGTAAAAAACGGATACCCCCGCAATTTCATCAACAGATGCCCAAGGGAAAGACAACGGAATGAGGACATGCCACAACCCAAAGGACTAGCCACACTACCATACATCAAAAACATTTCTGAACTGACAGCCAGACTACTGCGACCACTCGGACTCATAACAACACACAAACCAACAGCCACTCTCAGACAACAACTCACCAGCAGGAAGGACCCGATACCCAGCATGAGCAAAACCAATGTAGTGTACACAAACCCATGCAATTCCAGTCTCCCTGCCATAAGGATGTTGTGAAACTTGAAAGGGCTCAGAAAAACATTGACAAGATATTGCCAGGGTTGTTGCTGAATAAGCTGAGGTTATTTTCCCTGGAACATCGGACACTGAGTGGTGACTTGGCAGAGGTTTATATAAACATGAGGGGTATGGATTGGGTAAACATTCAAGGTCTTTTCCCAGGGGTTCGAGACTCCAAACCTTGACAGCATAGGTTTAAGGTTAAAGGGGAAAGGTTTTAAAGGGACTGGAGGGACAGCTTTTCTATGCACATGGTGATGTGTGTGTGGAATGAGCGGAGAGAGAAAGTAACAAATACTGATACTATTACAACATTTAAGAGATATCTGGATGGGTTCATGAATAATAAGGGCTTAGAGGTACATGGGCCAAACGCTACTAAATGGGATGGATTTATTTACGTCTTCTGGTCAGCATGGACGAGTTGGACCGAAAGTTCTGTTTCCATGCTGTACATCTCTATGACTTGAAAAGAGTGCATGGTATAGAAGAGGTGGTGCTGGACATTTTAAAACACAAAGGTATGGAAAGCCCCAGTACCTGAATACGAATATCAAATGACATTGTGGGATGCTAGGGAAGAAATTGTGGAGCCGTGAGCAAAGGTATTTGTACCATTGATAGCCATGTGTGATTGGCTGGAAGGTGGAGGGTAGCATAGTGGACAGTGAAGGAGGTTTGTTGAGATTACAAAGGGATCTAAATGATATGGGTGAATGGGCTGAAAAACTGTCGATGGAATTCAATCTGAACAAATGCAGTCTAGTGCAGTTGGTAAAACACAAAAGGGTAGAGCTTATACAATTAATGTTCGGGCCTCGGTTAGTGCTTTAGAGCAGAGCGACCCCCGAGATAAGGTACATAATTCTTGAAGCTTGCATCACAGGATGGATAAGACAGTGCTTGGCATGCCTGACTATTGCTCAGTCCATTGAGTGGAGGATTTGGGATGTCATGTTGAGATTGTACAGACATTGGTGAGGCCTCTTCTGCAATACTCTGTCCAGTTCTGGACGCCCAGTTATGTCGAGGATATTATTAAGCTGCAGGGTGTTCAGAAGAGATTTACCAGGACGTTGCTGGGTATGGAAGGTTTCAGTTCTGAAAAATGGCTGGATAGGCTGAGTCTTTTTTCACTGGAGTCTGGAGGTTGAGACGTGATGTTATAGAAGGTTTTTTTTAAAAATGGGGTATATAAATCGATTTAATGGTAGTTGCCTTTTCCCCAGGATGAGGGATACCTGTGGAGGGACCACATTTTTAAGGTTAGAAGAGAGATGTTAAAAAAAAAGACATGGGGGGAAATTGTTACACACAGGATGTTTTGATTGTGGAATGAACTTCCTGAGGAAGGGGTGTATGTGGGTACAATTACAACGTTTAAAAGAAAGAGAACGAAACGAGTATTTTACATCAGTTTTTACTGTGGAAAGGAGATGGAGGATATAGAATGCAGAGAAACAGATGGCGACACCTTGCAAAATGTCCATATCACAGAGGAGCAAGTGTTGGATCTCTTGAAATGCATAAAGAGGGATAAATTCCCAGGGCCTGATCAGGATTACCCTCAAACTCTGTGGGAAGCTAGAGAAGTGATTACTGGGCCTCTTGCTGAGATATTTCAATCTTGGATTGTCACAGGTGAGATGCCAGAACACTGGAGTCGGCGAACGTGGTGCCACTGTTTAAGAAGGGTGGTAAGGACAAGCCAGGGAACTATGGACCAGTGAGCCTGATGTCGGCTGTGTGCAAGTTGTTGAAGGGAATCCTGAGGGACAGGATGTACATCTATTTGGAAAGGCAAGGACTGATTAGGGATAGTCAACATGGCTTTGCGCGTTGGAGACCATGTCTCACAAACTTGATTGAGGTTTTTGAAGAAGTAACAAAGAGGATTAATGAGGTCTGAGCAGTAGATGTTATCTATATGGACTTCAGGAAGGCATTCAACAAGTTTCTCCATGGGAGACTTATTAGCAAGGTTCAATCTCCCGGAATACAGGGAGAACTAGCCATTTGAATACAGAGCTGGCTCAAAACTAGAAGACAGAAGGTGGTGGTAGAGGGTTGCTTATCAGACTGGAAGCCTGTGACCAGTGAAGTGCCACAAGGATTGGGCTTAAAAATGGTGAATAGCCAAGGGTAAGGGAGTCCAAAACTCGAGGGTACAAACTGGAGGTGAGAGTGTAAAGATTTAAAGGGGGAGCTGAGGGGCAACATTATCCGCCGAGGATGGTGCACAGACAGAACAAACTGCCAGGGGCACATGGGAGAAACAAGAACAATGACAACATGGAAAAGACATTTGGGCAGGAACATGGAGGGGAGAAGGTTTGAAGATCTAATGGCCAAACGCAGGCAAATGAGACTCATTCAGTATAGGAAACATGGGCAGCATTGAGGAGTTGGACCACAGGTTCTGTTTCCGTGCTGTATCACTCTGTATCCAGTTAAAGAGGATTACAGTAGCGAGATAAAGCATGTTGTAGATACTGAAACAAGTTACAGCGATAGGGATGGTCATCTGGAATGCAGTACGTTTCAAATATGTGGAGGGACTACCGGGAAGGGAGGTGGTTTCAGGGACAGGAACTCTTACAGGAGTTAAGAACGACTGAAGGCACTGGTGCACAAGTCATGCCATAGGTACAGTGTTGCACAGTAGTGAGTCTTAGTAGTGTTGGAGGGAGAACACAGAACAGAAAGATCCCAGGCAGCATTCCCAACCTCTCGTCGTAGGCCTGCTTTCCCCTCTGTTGTGCTGATCCTCACTAAGACAGCACAGGCCTTGTTTGATTACTATGAACTCGCCATGCTGTCTCAGTGCAACGTAAGGTAATGTCGGCGTGGTGATTGAGCCAGGGGTGTGTCTGTACTGTGCTGTGCTCCCCCTCCAGCACTGTATCTATGTCATGTCTTGTTAGCGATGTTAGGATCCCTCTCATTGCTCTCAGCTCTGTGCACTGTGAGTTATCTTACCTCACTGCAGGATTTATTGAAGGCACCAGATCTCCCTGCCCTTTGTCTCTTTGTCTGACTAACCATCTTCAATGAGGTGTTGAACGAGACACCGAGCAATTGGGAAGTCTATTAAGTCAGGAACTTCCTGAGTACCGACAGGAGACAGAGAAATAGACAGAATGGAAAATTAGACTGATGCAGTGAGGGTTATACATGGAGAATGGGAATAAGCCCCACAGATATCTGGATAATCCCACTCCATTCCTGGCCTATGCTGTTGCATCTCTCTGGAGTGGAGAATTCTGTTAGCTCAGGATCTGGAGTAACTGTAAGAGCGGGAGGCACTGACAGAGGCAGCAATTATACCCACACAGTGAGGGATACCACATGGAGAGAGACTGAGTGATATCATCAGAGTGCAGGAAGACTTCAGGATCACACAGTCATGTTGGAAGAATGGGTTTAGCTTCATGATGCCCTGGTATCAGTGCTCAGGGATGAGCAACCAGTCAGAAGGCGAAGTGATTGCTGAGTGGTATTATTGCTAGAGCATGAATCCAAAACATCAGCTAATGTTCAGGGAAAGTTGGTTTGAATCCCACTATCAATAATTTTAAAAATAGTAATTAACAATCCATAAATAAATATGAAACCATTGCTGATGTACAAAAGACCCAAACACTTGTCCTTTAGATAAGGACATCTGCTCACCCTCACGTAGTCTGCACGAGGTACCCACAGCAAAGTGTTAGCCTCTCAATTACTCTCTGAAATGGTCGAGCAAGTTACTCAGCTCGAAGCAGCTAGGGCTGGGCAAGAAAGGCTGTTTAGCCAGAGATACCCACATCCAATACCTGATTTAATAAATAATCCATTTGGATGGCCCCACTGGAACTGTGCTGGGATCAGTTTCCTGGCCAATCATGTTGGTAGATTTATGGACAGAGATTTAAACTGACATAGAGGATGCAGGGACAGGGTTCAGGTGAAAGGAGCTTTCCAAATGCAAAGGGAAAAGGTGAAGTATGGGAGCAGCATGGGAATGTGGCTGAAGACAAGCAGAAAGGAACAGGATGGGACAGAGTTTAACTAAAACTGTACATCAGGGAACCGGTTTGTGATCGAAAATTGTGGGAAAGAGTAAATTATGTTCTTTTTTAGGAATGGATAATGTCCCATCAATAACGTGGATTGATTTGTGAACCAGAGATAAAAGAGATTTAGACACCACGGAGACGTGGTTACAGGGCGAACAAAAATATTCAGTGGTTCACAACCTTGCGGAAACTCAGGCAAAATGGGTAACGCTAACAATAATGGATAACAAAGGCATTACAGAGAAAACATTTGACCTCACATCACGAAATAGTGTCAGACTGAATGTAAATCCTGGCTACTACTTGCCAAGGACACAAAGAGCAGAACAGTTTTAGCCACCGAACAGTATTCCATTGCTCATCACTGCATTACACAGGAACTTATTGGAATTATTTAACAAACACATTGTGATAATTTTGGGAAACTTCAATATTCCCATAATCTGGACAGTCACGCTGACAACAGTGATATTGGAAGAGGAGTTCAGAATTTTTTTTTCAGTGTTTCTTTGAATAACAAATTGGACAACTGGCGAGGGACATAACTATCTCAGATCTATCATTGTGTGATCAAATTTAGTGAATGAGTAATGTCACCCGGGGAGATCCTCAGGGAAATTGTGATAAAGTGCAGTTTAAAGAAATATAATGTTTTAAAGTGAAAGGACAAGCTACAACTAGAAACAAAAACAGCCAATTACATGAGTTTGAGATGCGAACTGACCAAGGTAAACAGACTAAACAGACTGAAACATGTGCCTGTAATGCCATATCCTTTTACACTGATCTGAGCTTATTACCCAGTTTATCATACAACATATATAAAACACAGAACAGTACGGAACAAGACCCTTCAGCCGTGATGATATGCCAATCTTTTGTCCGACTGTAAGATTTTTTAAAAAGTGGCAGATAGAGTTTAATTCAGATAAATGCAAGGTGCTGCAATTTGGGATAGCAAATCTTAGCAGGACTTATACACTTAATGGTAAGGTCCTAGGGAGTGTTGCAGAACAAAGAGACCTTGGGTCCAGGTTCATAGCTCCTTGAAAGTGGAATCGCAGGTAGATAGGATAGTAAAGAAGGCGTTTGGTATGCTTTCCTTTATTGGTCAGAGTATTGAGTACAAGAGTTAGGCGGTAATGTTGCGACTGTAGAGCACATTGGTTAGGTCACTGTTGAAATATTGCGTGCAATTTTGGTCTCCTTCCTATCGGAAAGATGTTGGGAAACTTGAAAGGGTTCAGAAAAGATTTACAAGGATGTGGCCAGGGTTGGGGGATTTGAGCTACAGGGAGATGCTGAACTGGCTGGGGCTTTTCTCACTGGAGCGTCAGAGGCTGAGGGGTGACCTTATAGAGTTTTACAAAATTATGAGGGGCATGGATAGGGTAAATAGACAAAGTATTTTTCTTGTGGTTGGGAAGTCCATAGGTTTAGGATGAGAGGGGAAAGATATAATAAAGACCGAAGGGGCAACTTTTTCACGCAGAGGGTGGTACGTTTATGGAATCAGCTGCCAGAGGAAGTGGTGGAGGCTGGTACAATTGGAAAATTTCAGAGGTATTTGGATAGGTATATGAATATGAGGGGTTTGGAGGGATATGGACCGGGTGCTGGCAGGTGCAACCAGATTGGGTTGGATATTTGGTCAGCATGGATGGGTTATACTGAAGTGTCTGTTTCCATGTTGTAGATCTCTATGACTCTAACTTCCAAACCCTTAATTTTATTATCATCCATGTGCCTATCCAGAAGCATATGAAATGTCCCGAATGCATCTAATTTTACTGCCACCGCTGGCAGTGCATTCCACTCAGCCACTACTCTGTATGTAACGAACATACCTCTGAAATCTCCCCTTAACCATCGCTAATCACCAGAAAATTATAACCCCTTGTAATAGCTATTTATGTCAGGGTAAAAAAAATCTCTCTCTATTCACTCTAGCTATGACTCTCATCAACTTGTTCACCTCTACCAAGTCACCCCTCACACGTCTTCACTCCAATGAGAAAAGCCTTAGCTCCCTCAAGCTTTCTTCATAAGACATGCTCTCCAGTATATGCAGCATCCTGATAAATCTCCTTTTTTCTCTCTCCAATGGGGTCTAACCAGGGCTCTGTACAGCTGCACCATAACCTCACGTCTTTAAAACTCAATCCCCAAACTAATGAAATCAAACACAATATATTCCTTCTTAACAAGCCAATCAGCTTGGGTGGCTCCTCTATGAACTTGGAACCCAAGATCCCTCTGTTCCTCCACACTGCCAAGGATCCTACATTTAACCCTGAATTCTGCATTCAAATTCAGTCTTCCCAAATGAATGATTTCACACTTTTCCAGATTGAACTCCATCTGCTACATCTCAGCATCTTGTCAATGACCCGTTGCAACCTAAAACAGCCCTACACACTGTCAACCACTCCACCAACCTTTGTGTCATTGGCAAACTTATTAACCAACTCTTCCACTCACACATCCAACTTATTCATAAAATCACAAAGACGGGAGGTCCTGTAACCACTCTCTGCAGAAAACCACTGGTCACTGAGCTCCAGGATGAATACTTTCCATCTATCATCACCCTCTGTCTTCTGTGGGCCTGTAATCCTGTATCAAAATGCACAGGTTTCCTGTACCCCATGCCTCCGTACTTTCTGAATGAGCCATAAAGATGTTTTGTCACATTCTCAAAAGATTCAATAAGACTTGTAAGGCATGACCTGCCCCTGACAAAACCATGCTGACTATCTCTGATCAAACTATGGTTTTCCAAGGAATAATAAATCCTGTCTCCCACAGTCCTCTCCACAGATAAAAGGCTGACAGGTGTGCAATTCCCAGGATTATCCCTATTCACTTTCCTGAACAAGGGAATAATATTTTCCAGCCTCCAATCATCTGGTCCGACTCCAGTGGACAGTCAGGGAGCAAAGGTCATCACCAGGTGCTCAGCAATCCACTCCCTCGCGTCATATAGTAACTTTGGACGCATCCAGTCTGGTTCATTGACTTATCTGTCCTTATATTTTACAAAATTCGCAACACATCCTCCTTCTTAACATCCACCTGTTCACGTACATCAGCTTGTTTCACGCTGCCCTCACAAACGACAAGACCCTTCTCAGCAGTGAATACTGAGGTATAGTATTCATTAAGGACCTCCCCTACCTCCTGTGACTCCAGGCACAAGTTCCTTCCACTACCCCAGATTGACCTTATCCTCACTCTGACCACCCTCTTGTTCCTCGCGTAAGTGGAGAATGCCTCACGGTTTTCCTTAATCCTTCCCAACAATGCTTTTTCATGCCTCCTTCTAGTTGATCTAAGTCATTTCTCGGTTCCTTCCTGGTACCTTATGAGAATCCCAACAGTGTGGAAATGGGCCATTTGGCCCAACAACTCCACATCAACCTTCCAAACAGTATCCAACCCAGCCCAATTCCCCCACCCTATTACTCTCCATTTGCCTTGACTAATGCACCAAACTTACACATCCCTGGACACTATAAGTAATTTAGCATGGCTGAGTCACATAATCTGCACATCTTTGGGCTGTGAGCGAAAACCAGAGTACCTGGAGGAATCACACAGGGAGAATGCGCAAACACCCCACAGACAGTCGCCTGAGGCTGTAATCGAAATGGAGTCCGTGGTGCTAAGAGGTAGCAGTGGTAATCACTGAGACACCGTGCCACCCAATGTAACTCTCTGGAGTCCTGTCTGATCCTTGTTTCCTCAACCTTAAGTAAGCTTCCTTCTTCCTCTTGACTAGATGCTAAAGTTCATGTGGAAACGTTGACTGTTCTGCCTTCCCGTATTTTTGGCCTCCTCCTCGAAGTCAATCCAGTTTGTGAAAAGTGGTTTTCCATTCACAAAGCCATGCTGACCATCTCGAATCAGCCCTTGCCTTTGTAACTGTAAGGAGCTCCTTTCTCTCAGAATCTCATCCAACAACTTCCCCATCACTGGGCTCACTGGCCTGTAATTTCCTGGCTATTCCCTGAAGCCGTTAAGTGATGGAACAGCATTAGCCAACATCCAGTCTTCCGACACCTCACAGTGTCTGTTGATAATATAAATATCTGTGTAAGGGACACTGCAAACTCTTCCCGAGCTTCTCATAATTTTCTAGGATTGACATATTGAGCCAATGAGAATTGATCTACCTTTATTTGTTTTAAGATTCCAGCACTTTCTCTTCTTTGGTGAGGATTTTTTCCAAGACATCGCTATTTATTTCCCCAAGTTGCGAGCTTCCATGTCTTTCCCCACAGTGAATACTGACAAGACTATTTTGTCGAATACCTCTCCCATCTCCTCTGGTTCCACACATGGGTGACCTTATTGATCTTTAAGGGGCTCTATTCTATACCAAGTTATGCACTATATCCCCTATACGACTACTCCCCTCCTGCAAACTTACAATTCTGCTATTCATATTCACACCAACAAATTAAATCCAGCAGATTCTAAAACAAATTCTCTTTTATCAAATGTGTTTCTATGTGGCCAGTTATTGTATATTGACATATCCTTTCTAACAATTCCAGTATCCTCCCGACGTACTGTCAGGCTAACACTATTTGGTTTCAGACTGACAGCAGAAAAGGTTGAGGGAGTTCTTGTTTATCAATCTGAAAAAGGTAGTTTACAGGGTCCGCAGGTAATAGAGAAGGCAAATCAAATGCTGGCATTTATTACTGAGGGAATGGAGTGTAAAAATAGGCCGGTCTAGCTAAAACTGTGCAAGGTACAAGTCAGACCACACCTCGAATATTATGAACAGTGTGAGTGCCCGCAGGCAAGATATTCTCGCATTGGAGACAGTCCAGAGAAGGTTTACTCGGATGATCCTGGGAACGGAGGGATTTTGTAATGAGAAGAGGTGGAGTCGGTTGAGGTTGAACCCATTGAAGTTTAGATACTGAGAGAGAAATGGAATGAAACATCCAAGATTCTGAGGGGCTCTCATCGGGCAGATGCTGGGAAGTTAGAAAACTGAACAGTACAGCACAGTAACAGGCCATTCGGCCCACCATGGCTGTGCCGACCATGGTGGTATTCTCAACTCATACCATCTGCCTGCACATGGTCCTTATCTCTCTATTCTCTGCTTGTTCATGTTTCTGTCTAAACGCCACTTCTAAACTTGACTCACATTTCTACTTTTCTCACCTCCCTCGATCACTTCCACTCTCTCGGTAAAAAAAAAACAACTTGCCTCACACATCTCATTAAAACTTTCTCTTTCTCACCTGAAACCTATGTGCTTTAGTATTTGAAACTTACACATTGGAAAAGAGATTCTGACTACCCACATTATCTAATCCTGTCCTAACGTTATATTCCTGTACCTGGTCACCTGTCAGCCTCTGAAACTCTCGCAAAACAATCCAACTTAGTTGAATTTGCTCTAACACCTAACACGCCCTTCAAAAATCTAACACAGGCAACGTGCTTATAAACCCCTTTTGTACCCTCTCCAAAGCCTCCCCATCCTTCCCATTGTGTGGAGATAAGAAGTGCACACAGTGCTCCAAATGTGGCCAAACAATTGTTTTATATAAATACAACATCAGATGCAAACCACTATACCCAACATTGTGGCTTATGAAGGCTAGTACTCCATTTGCTTTCTTTCCCATCTGAAACCCTTCTGTTGCCATTTTCCAGGAGTTACTGACTTGCACCAAGATTCTTCTGTATATCAACTTCCCTCAGTTTCCTAAATTTCTTCTTGAATTTGATATCCTAAACTCCATGATCTCACACTAGTTCAGATTAAACTCAATTTGCCATTTATCTGCACATCTTGCCAACTGATCAGTAACCTCCTGCAACGTTAGTTATCCTTGCTCAGTAACACCAACTCCAACAATTTTCATGTCATCTGCAATAATTATCTTTGTCACTTCAGTTCATTTCATTTCTGTGAGAATCTGTAACCAGAGGGGATAAAATCCCAGCAAGGGCTCACCCATTTAAGATGGAGATGTGGTGGAATGTCTTCATTCACAGGGTCATGACTCAGTGGGAATTCCTGACTGTGGCGGGGGGCGGGGGGGGGTGTCTAGGCTGTGTCATTAAAAATATCTACAGCAGTGATGGTCAAGTTTTAATTAATCAGGGAAACATTTTGTGGAAAAGGCAGGAACGTAGTGTGGAGGATCATCAGAGCAGCCATGATCTAATTGAAGGGCAGAGCATATTGAATGGGCCAAAAAGCCTAATTCTGCTCCCAAACCTCATGGCCTGAACTCAAACCCCATATCTACATTATAACATTATGGGTCTCTGCTCACAAAACTCCTTTATAATGGGATTATTAGATATTGATTATTACACAGCATTTGATCTGCAACAGACAATTTTGTTGATGGCTCCTTGATATAATGTTAGAGAAAACCATCTCGTATCCAATCCAGGATTCCATCCATTAAGCCCTGATTCTCATTAGTTATCCAGTCGGCATGGAGACCACTGTCACTCACAGTTACTGTACTGCCCTTGCTACAACTACATTCAGTGTCCTGACTGTAACCATATTGACATTATCATCACTGCCTGGTGCCTATAAAATAATTCTTGCTTACAGTTGCTGCTGCTTGCTTATTCTCAACTCCACTCAAATAAGACTACAAAATTTGATCTTCAGATCAACATTACTGTCTCATTAATGCATTAACCTTATCCTTTCTTCACAACATGTTGGCTTTTTGTCCATCCTGTGTTGCCCCAACAACCCTTCCATATTCCCTTCCCAGCGATGGTCATTCTGCAGCAACATCTCTGGAATGACAGTTCCATCATATCTTTTCACTGTCATTTCATTTGCCTTATGGTGAATGCAGGGAGTCATTCCTCAGTCGTGGGGGGATGAACGGATGGATAGAGGTTGCAGAAATAGGGAGGATTATAGGGGCTCGAGGGTATTCGAGTTAAACAGAGTTACATCTGGTCAAGAATGTCAGCGGGACAAAAGTGTTTGGAGATTGGAAGAATTTACAGAGACAGAGGTAACTGGGTTAGATTCTGGAGCGAACAATCGGGATGAATGTGGGGAGTGGCAGGCAGACGGAGAGGCGTAATCAGTGGGTGTTTCAGGGAGAAGAGTATTGTACATGCTGAGAGAGAAATGGAAGGTTGTAGTGACTGAAGATGTTTACAGATATAAGGCGTCTTCCAAGTTCTGGAGGCTACATTGTTAGGAAGGCAATGGAGAATACCAGGTTGCTGTGTTGGAGAAAGTTACTCAGATGTGGAGGATTGCACAAACTGAAAGAGGTTCCTGTGGTCGGGCAGGACGACTGTGGGGCGGGGGGGGGGAGCTGGGAGAGAGGGTGAAGTTTAAATAGATTAAGATCGAAGAATTGGAGAACTATAAGGAAATTACGATTTTTTTTCACAAATAACGAAGGGTTGTAGGAACTGGAGAAGTTTACCTAGGTGGGGACGGATGGAGAGGTTCGAGACAAATACATTGACATGTAGGGTGGTATTGGTAGGAGGAGCTTACATTGATAGACAGTATAGTCCGGGTTGACAGGGAGGAAGGAATTTAGTATCTATTGGAGAAGTTAGGGATTACGGTGTTGGGGATTGGAGAACCTGACAGATACAGAGACCATTGTGTGGACTACAGGAGATTCCAAACAGAGGAAGAATTATTGGGACTGGAGGATATTACAGAGATCACTAATATAGCATGGACCAGGATTGATGCCTGGGATCCCCTGTGCAGTCTCAGTGAGGACCAGTACAGCAAAGGTGAGAGCAGGACCATCACAAGATGGTGGGAATGAAGCCTAGAATGTTGCTGTTCCTTGCCCAGCAGTGTATCTATGTCCTGACTTCCAGGTCTGAATATAGAAGGCCACTAAGCCGCTCTATGCTGTTTACTGTGAGTGATCTTACTGGCTGCACGATTTACTGAAGGTTCCAGACCTCCCTCTCCATCTCTCTCTGGCTGACCAACTGGCTTCAATGAGTTGATGGATGAGACAGGGGTCAGGAGCATCCTGATTACCTGTATGAGACAGGAACAGTCCAAATGGGAAATTAGACTGATGCAGCGAGAATAACTCATGTATAGTAGCACTGTGTCTAGCAGGGATCATGAAAATCCAAGTCTCCGTGCCTGGCTGTGCTGTTGCATCTCTGCGTATCGCAGGATTCTGTTGGTTCAGAATTTGGAGAGTGAGAGTCGCTGACAGAGGCAGCAATTACACCCACGCATTGAGGGATACCACATGGAGAGATACTGAGTGATTGCACCAGTGTGCAGGAAGATTTCAGGATGAAACCATGGTGGCAGAAGAAGTGGTTCTGATGTAATGGGCACTGTTACCAGTACTCAGGGAGGAGTCAGCTATTGTAATGGGATGGTACAGTGCTGGGACAAGTGCCCTGGTCAATCATATGACCAGCTTTATGCAGATTGCTTTACATTGATTCAGACGAGCAGGGCCAGGGCTCAGCTAAAAGGAAATTCCCAATTCCATAGAGAAGGTTTGAAATATTGAAACATGGGGCTGTGGCTGAGGATAAACAGGAAAAGACTGAGGTTAACTAAAATTGTGCATCAGCAGATAGGTTTGTGACAAGAAATTGTTATTTAAAAAGTAAATTACTGTTTCTTAATTTGAATGCACAAAACATTTTCAAATAAGTGATATGTACGTGTGCCCGTGATTTCTATGTAATCATCATCAGGGACACATCATCACAGAGTGAACAAAAAGATAGGGCATCAATGTTCACGGCTACACAACATTGTGGAAAGCAAGGAAGAATGGGAAGCAGGATGAGGAACTCTCATCTTTCGGAATAACTATTGGGATTACCAAGAAAATATGTGACCTCAGATTATGAAGGAGTATGAATCCAAATTCTGGGTAATAAGGGTCAGAGCACAGAAGTGGAAGGATAGTGTAAAGGCCCCTTTGCAGCATCAATTTGTTAGACACTGCATTAACAGGGAATTATTGGAATTTGCAGCAAAGACACCGGGATATTTGTGAGGGGATTCAATTCTCCTATCTCACCATCTCATTGGTGATGGGTCACAGACGAGGTTGACTCTCTCCCACTCTCAGGGGGGAGTCTGTCGGTGGCTGTACAGACTGATGTGACCTTGTTGGGGCAGAAGGTGGCCGTGGGAAGGGGGTGGGTGGGGCGTTAGTGTGTCAGTGCGCTCCTTGTGTTATTTTCTCCTGGATTCCCCTTTTTCCCCACAGCAAGTCTCGATGTGTTCAACACCTTCCCAATGCTCCTCCCCGACTTTGGACGGTCTTGGCCCAGTAATTCCCAGGATTTACCAGATTTGACTAAGCGATGCTTAGAAGATAAAATAAAGCCTAACAATGCTTTAGAAATATTGAAGTATTTGTTAAAGGGATCGCTAGGGGTCTACTAGCAGGAGGAGTGGAGTACGAAGAGATAACATTGTCAGGGTTTAATCAGATGATAGGAACAGGGAGAATTGATGGTGCTGAAGGTGGTGAGAGTGTTCCAGAGACGGGCAAGGGCCTGAACAATGTTACACAGCCAGTACGAATTGGTACAGCTGGAGGGGTTTGCAGCGGTAGCAATTGAAGTATGTATTTTTATTAATTCATTCATGAGCTGAGGATGTCAGCGGTTAGACCAGCATACATTACCCCACTGCTAATTACCCCGAGGGTAGCTCAGAGTCAGCCATATTGTGGGTCCGGAGTCAGATGTGAGCCAGACCAGGTAAGAATATCAGATATCTTTCCCTCAAGGACATACATGAACAAGTTGAGTTTTTCCACATAATCAACAATGCTTTTATGGTGGCTTCATTAATGCCCTGCACAGACACAACATGACATCCCAACTCCTACTCTCAATGCTCTGACCAATGAAGGTAACCATCCCAAACGCCTGCTTCACCAGCCTGTCTATCTGTAACACCAATTTCAAAGAATTGTGGACCTGCATCCCTGGGTTACTGATTGACAACACTACCCAGGGCCCAAACATTAACTGTACAAGTCCCACCCTGGTTTGACTTCGCAAAATGCAACATCATGCTTTTCTCGACCTGCTATTCCTAACCTCACTGGCCCAGCAGTACTTTTGACCCCATTGTACTCTTAGGTAACCCTCTTCATTGTCCAATGTACCACCAATTTCAATGTCACTCACCAACTTGCTAACTATGACTCCTATATTATCATCCAAACCGTTTATATAAATGATGCACAGCAGTGACCCAGCACCGAACCCTATGGCACACCGTTGGTCACAGGTCTGCAGTTTGAGCAGTAACCCTCAATGAACACACTCTTTCACCCACCCTCAATCCTATTTTGTATCCAGTTGGTGTGTTGTCCCTGGTTGTGTATGATCTAAACTTATTAACCATTCTGCCATGCAATGTATTGTAAAAGGCCTTGCTAAAGTCCATGGAGACATCATTCACTGCTCTTACTTGATCTATGATTTGTCTACCTACACAAACACTCAGGTTTGTGAGACATCATCGTCCACACACAAAGCCACGCTGAATATCGCTAATCATTCTTTGCCTTTCCTGACAAGGTCCTGGGGATTTATCCATCTTTAAGCGTTTCAAGTCATCCAGTACCTCTTCCTCTGTAATATGGAGATTTTTCAAGATGTCACCATCTGCTTCCCAACATTCTATATCTCCCATGTCCTTCTCTACAGTAAACACTGAGGGCTGGCACGGTGGATCAGTGGTGAGCGATGCTGACTCAAAGCGCCAGGGACTCAAGTTTGATTCCCGCGTCGGGCATCTAACGGTGTGGAGTTTGCATGTTCTCAGCGTTGGTGTGCTCCGGTTTCCTCCCACAGTCCGAAGATGTGGAGGTCAGGTGAAGCGGCTATGCTACATTGTCCGTAGTGTTTGGTGAAGGGGTAAATGTAACGAGAATGGGTCTGGGTGGGTAGCTCTGAGTGTCGGAGTGGACTTGTTGGACAGAAGGGCATGTTTCCACACTGTAAGTAATCTAATCTAAAAACAAACTTATTTAGCATCTCCTGCAGCTCCACATGCAAGCTGCCTTGATGATATCCCTAGTTACCCTATTGTCATTTATGTATTTGTGAAAACCCTTTGGAATTTCCTTAGCTCTATTTGCCAAAGCTATCTCATGTCACCTGCTCGCCCTCATTATTTCACACTTTAGTACACTCTGAACGTCTTTCTAAGGATTCACACTATCTCTCCTGTCTATACCGACATATGCTTACTTCTTTTTCTTAACTGAAATCTCGATTTCTCTCATCATCCAGCAAACAATATAGTTACTGGCCTTTCCTTTCACCCTGACAGGAAAATGTCTTCTGTATGTGGGCTGCTGTTCACATTGTTGAAGGCTTCCCAATTCCCAGTGATAGATGTTTCATTCTCTCAAAATGGAAACTCCCCAATTCCTGCATCTCCAGAAAATGTCACTTGAAAGTAATGAAAAATAAAGAACTTTCCAAAGGTGAGCTCTGGTCATTAATGTAGAACTGGAGGTCACCACATGCATGGAGATTGCTTTGTACCAGAGCAGCACCAGGTCACTTTCAGGCACACAGACAGAATGGGCAAATAGATTCACATCTGAACTCCCATCTCCCAGCCTGGGAACCTGAAGCGTGCACAGGCATTCTGTAGAGTTATGCAGATATCAGGAGTATTGCTGTGGCAAAAAGAGGCTTCAGTAATTTTGAGGAATAGATACTAATAAAGGAGGTTACAGAGCTGAGGAGGATTGTCGTGTCTTGAAGAGGTTTCCCAGTTTACAAGTGTTGTCGGCATTGGAGGAAGTTACCAAGGTAGCGAGAGTTTAAGATTGAAGGATTCCACAGACAACCTTTACACGGATATAAGGCAGGATTCCTGTCAGTGTGGAGGAGCAGAACAATCTTGGTGTCCACGCCCACTGATCCCTCAAAGCTGTCATTCAAGTTGATAGCCTTGCTCAGAAGGTGTATGGTGTGTTGGCTTTCATTAGCAAGCCCTGTTAGATAACACGTGGTATATTGTATTCAGTCCAGGTGGACTCGTTATGAGAAGGATGTGGAAGCTTTACGGAGGGTGCAGAAGAGATTTATGAAGATACTGCCTGGACTGGAGGTGAGGCCATGTGAAGAAAGGTTGAGGGAGTTAGGGCTTTTCTCATTGGAATGAAAAAGGATGAGAGGTGACTTGATAGAGGTAACAAGATGATTTAAGTCGTAGATAGAAAGGATAACCAGATAGTTTTCCCATTGCAAAAGTGGAAATTGTGAGTGAGCATAAATTGAAGGTGGTTGGAGGAAGGTTTACAGGAGATGTCAGAGGTGGGTTCTTTACACCGTGCAGGAGATGCGTAGAATGCACTGCCAACAGTGGTAGTAGAGTCCGATACATTAGGGATATTTCAGCAACTCTTAAGATAACCAAATGGATGAGGGTAAAATGTAGTGTCTGTAGGATAAAAGGTCAGCACATCATTGAGGGCCGAAGTGTCTGTACTGCACTGTACTATACTGTTCTACGTTCTTAATGGGAGGGTTACAATGGCACAAAAAGGTTTCAGAAAGCTGGAGAGGATAGGATCTGAGTGAAGAGACACAAATAGGAAGGTTAGCTCGGATTGTCAGAAGTAACAGACACAGCGATGGTCTGATCTGGAGCAGACAACCCAGACTGGGAGGGGTGTGAGGACGGGATGTGGTTTCACATGGAGGGAGGACCATAGAGTCACAAGGTGTTATAAAAATGTGGAGAATAGTAGGGTCTGGTGGGGTTCACGGAGATGGGGAGGTTGCAAGGGATGGAGCAGTTGGCAGGGATAAGGATGTTGATAGGATGATGTGGTTTACACAGACAGGAGTGTTTTAGGTGAATGGAGCAGATTTTATAGATTAGAAGAACACACAGATATATGGAGGATAGTCGTGACCGAAGATGTTTATAGCTATAGAAAGGCATTGGTTCTGCCTCTATATTTAGGTATAGAGGGTGTGGAATCTGACATTTTTACCAGGAGATAAGGATAGCAATTTTAGTTGGAGATAGTTTCACAGGTAAGGGAGCATTAGCAACTTACTCCAGTTCAGTCAAAGTGGGAAGGTTTGTAGGGGAAGGTGACATTTACACAGATAGGGCTGTAAGAGCTGGAGAAGGTTGTGGAGATGAGTAGATGGACGGAGAGACTGCAGGAGCTTACATTGACAGGCTGGAAGATAGCCACGGGCGGAGGTTACACAGATAATGAGTCTTTCCGGAATTGGATCAGGAGAGTAACAGGCATTGCAGTGAGTTGTACTGATCGGGAATGCTGCAGGGACCTGAAAGGATTATAGGGTCCCCACAGATTGATCGTGTCTTTTGGACTCGAGAAAAAGATACGGACAGTTTCAACCCAATGTATGCTGTTCTCATTTTCCTGACAAGAGCCTCAATATCCCCCATCAACCAGGGATCCCTTAACTTGCCAGCATGTCCCTTTACTCTAACAGGGACACATTGGCCCTGGATTCTGGAGATCACAATTTTAAAAGCCCATTTGCCAGTCAGTCATTTTCCTTCAAACAGACTCACCCAGTTGATGGTAACGTGATGTGGAGGAGCCTGTGTTGGACTGGGATGGACAATGTTAAAAATCACACAACACCAGCTTACAGCAGGTTTATTTTGAGGCACTAGGTTTCAGAGCGCTGCTTCTTCATCAGGTGCTTGCGGAGCACAGTTATTAGGCACAGATTTTATAGCAACAAGACTGCAGTGTTATGGAATGTAATACCAAACAAAGTTAGTTTATGTTTTCATCGTTTAGAATGATCACCTGCGCTTTGAAAGCAGCTGCTTTGAAATAAACCTGTTGGACTATAACCTGGTGTTCTGTGATTTTTAATTCACCCAAAAGACCTCTGCCCGATCCTGCTGAATGGCCCCAAACCTGGCCCGACTCCAGTTTAAGACCTTAATCTGAGGACCTGTCTGATCTATTTCCATAACTATGTTAAAACGAAGGCAGCTGTGGTCACTGGACCCAAAGTGCTCTCCGACTGTCACTTGCCCAACCTCCGTTTCTGAGGAGAGGTCCAGTCTTGCATTCGCCTGAGTAGAGTGGCACCCTTGATATATTGATCTGCGATTTCTTGTAGATATTTGACAAATTCCAACCTGTACGGGCCTTTTACACTCTGCATGGTCCAGTCCGTACAGAGGAAGTTAAAATTTCTAACCAATATTACGCTATTATTTCTATAGGTACCTGCAATCTCTCTTCACATCAGCTCCTCTCGTACCCGCTGGCTATTTGGGGGTCCAGACTGACCATTCCCTTTTTGTTTCTAACTTCTCACCATATGACCTCATTAAATCACCCAGAAAGACTAACCTCTCTAAGCACTGTTGTTCTGCCCTCCCCTATCAAAAGGACAACGCCCCCTCCTCACTTCCTTGTCCTTCTGTCCCACCTGTAACTTCTGTATCCTGGAACACTGAGCTGCCATTCCTGCCCTTCTCTCAGCCATGTTTCTTTTATGGTTATAATATCCCAGTCCTCCAGAGACAATCCATGCTTTAAGCACATCTGCTTTCCCAGTCAGGCCTCCTACTTTGAAATAAATGAACTTTTAACCAGAAGGCTTTTCCCTCCCTTAACTGTGCCCCTGGATATCCTGGATAGAAAAACGTTCTCGATGGCTGATGTATTTTTCCCTTGACTGGTCAATGGGCCTTTTCTTACTCAGCATCCAAGGCCCTGCCAAACTAGTTTAAACCCTCCAGGGTAAGACAAACAAATCTCCCCCCAGGGATACTGTTGCCCCTCTGGTTCAAGTCAAACCCGCCTCCACCCCCCTCCACTTTTTCAGGTCACCTCTACCCCAGAAGAGATCCCAATGATCCAAGAACTGAAAACCCTGACCCCTCCACCAGCTCCTCAGCCACGTATCCATCTGGACGATCTTTCTATTTCTATCCTCATTTGCATGTGGCACTGGGAGTATTCTGAAGATCACAACCCTTGAGGTAATGCTTTTTAACTTCTTTCCTCACTCCCTGTACGTATTTCACAGGATCCCATCCATTTGGCTAACTAAGTCATGTGCACCGTTGTGAACAATGAAGTCTGGGTATTTACCCTGTCACTTCAGAATGTTCAGTAACCGCTCAGAGACACCCATTACTTGGTACCTGGAGGGCAGGACACCATCCTCGGATCTCTTCTGCAGCTAGATAATCTCCTGTCTGTCCCCTTCACAAGTGAATCTCCTATCAGTATCACGATCATAAGAGAGGATCTGAAAAACAGAGACTGGGAGGACTATCTGCAGTTGGGTCTATATTTGGAAAGTGGGAGCCAGGGACATCAACACCAATTAGCTCGATGTCAGTGATGTATAGTTGTTGGAAGCAATTCCGTGGGAGAGGATTTATATGCATTTCCAAAGGCAAGGATAGATTAGGGATAGTCAGCACAGCTTTGGAATGCTGTGTAGAATTCTGATCATCCTGATTTAGGATGCATTTCCTGAAACTGTAAATGGTGCAAGGATTGACCAAGATGTCAAAGTTCAATGTTCAATGAGGCCATCCATGTGTGGAACCACAGGAGATGGGCAAATGTCGAAATGAATGTTTCATATCAGAACGTACTGTGGACAAAGACTAGGAAACAAAGGTAAGAAACAGTGATGGCTTGTAAAGAATCCCCATTGCAGAAGAGGTGGTGCTGGAGGTCTTAGAACACAAAGGGAGAGAAAGCCCAAGTGTATCCCAGAACATTGTGACATAGTTGTGGCAGGGACCCGAGCAGGGATATTTCTGTCATTATCTTTCGCATTTCCACTGGGCACAGGTGGCTGAGGGGTGACCTTATAAAGGTTTAGAAAACCATGAGGGGTACGGGTAAGTTGATTAACCGACGTCTTTACCCCAGGGTAGTAGAGTCCATAACGAGATGGGATTGAACTGCAGAAAGAGAAGGCATTAGCAATTCTGGAAAGTGTGAAAATAGGTAAATCCCCTGCGCTGGATCGGAATTATCCTTGGATTCTCTTGTAAACCAGGAAGGAGATTGCCGAGACTTTGGATTTGACCTTTATGACATCATTGTATACAGGAATAGTGCCAAAGGTTGGAGGACAGCAAATGTTGTCCGCTTGACCAAGAAGGGAAGTAGAGACAACCCTGGGTAATTATAGAGCTGTGAGCCTTACTCTGATTGTGGGTAAAGTGTTGGAAAGGCTTGTAAAAGATAGCATTTGTAATCATCTGGGGATGAATAAGTTAATGACGGATAGTCAGCACGGTTTTGTGAAGGGTAGGTCATGCCTCACAAACTTTATTGACGTATTTGAGAAGGTAACCAAACACGTGGATGTGGGTAAACCAGATCTTGGTAGTGCAAATGAACAGAGAGATCACTGTCCATGTACATGGATCGTTGAAAGTTGCCACACTGATTGATAGATTTGTTAAGAAGGCATTCAGTATGTGAGCTTTTATTGGTACAGGGATTGAGTTTTGGAACCATGACATAATGCTGCAGCTGTACAAAACTCTGGTGCAGCCACATTTGGAATGTTGCCTATGGCCCAGGTCACCGCAATACAGGAAGGATGTGAAAGATTTGGATAGAGTTCAGAGGAGACTTACTAAGATTTTACCGAGTCTGGAGTGAAGGTCTTATAAGGAAGGCTCAGGGACTTCAATCTGTTGCTGTTCACGAGAGGACGTTTGAGGACAATTAATTGAGACACATAAGATAATTTTAGAGTTAGATGTGTTGGACAGTGAGAGCCTTTTCCCTCGGATGGCGATGCCAAGAATGAGGGCAGATAGCTTTATATTGAGGTAGATATTAATATTAATAAATAGATATGGGACAGATGCCAGAGGTAGGTTCTCTACTCAGAATATTCAGTGCATGGAATGCATTGTCTGCAACAGTAGTAGACTCGCCAACTTTAAGGGAAATTAAATGGTCATTGGATAGACATATGGACGAGAATTGACCAGTGTTGGCTACTTGGGCTTCAGATTGGTTCCACAGGTCGGCGCAACATCGAGAGCCGAAAGGCCTGTACCGCACTGTCATGTTCTGTGTTCTAGAGGGCATAAATATGAGATGGGAGAGGAAAGACATAGATGGGACTGCAGGAGAACGTTTTTCAGACAGAGGATGGTGCAGGCATGGAATGGGTTTCCAGGGGAAGTGGTAGAGAAAAGTACAATTACAACATGTAAAAGAGATTTGGGCAGGTACATGGAGAGGAGAAGGTTTGAAGGTATATTGGTCAAGTGCAGGGAAACATGACTCGGTCAGGTACTCTGGTCAGCACGGACTAGTTGGATGGAAGGAACCGTTTCCATGCTGCATGGCTCTGTCTCCAGTTAATGGAGGAAGAGACGACCGAGATGAGGCATGTTGTAGGCACTGAAGCAAGTTACAGCAATAGGGATGGTAGTCTGGAATGGAGTACGTTTCAAATATGTGGAGGGACTATCGGGGAGGGAGGAGGTTACAGAGACAGGAACTGTTATAGGAGATACAATTTTTTGAAGACACTGGACCACAAGACATGCCACAGATACAGTGTTGCAGAGTAGTGAGTCTCAGTATAACAGAACTTACAGTAGGGGTGGGGATAGAGCCTGGGGTGTGTCTGTACTGTGCTCCCCCTCCAGCACTGTATCTGTGTCATGTCTTGTTAGCCTATGTTTGGAACTCTCTCATTTCTCTCTGCTCTGTGCATTCAGTGATCCTACCTCACTATAGGATTTATTGAAGGCTCCAGATCTCCCTTCCCTTTGTCTCTCTGGCTGACCAACCATATTCAATGTGGTGATAGACGAGACACCCAGCAGTTGGGAAGCCTACTGAGTAAGAAACTTCCTGAGTATCTACAGGAGATAGAGAAATAGACAGAATGGAAAATTCAATAGATAAAAAGTACACATGGAGAATGTGTGAGTAAGTCACGCAGAGATCTGGAAAATCCCAGGCTCCATCCCTGGCCTGTGCTGCTGCGTCGCTCTGGAGTGGAGAATTCTGTTGGCTCAGGATCTGGAGTAGCTGCAAGAGTGAGACACTAACAGAGACTGCAGTTAGACCCACACAGTGAGGGATACCACATGGTGAGATATTGAGTGATATCACCAGACTGCTGGAAGATGTCAGTATCAAACAATTGTGTCGGAAGAACGGGGTTTGCTTCATTTTGCACTGGTATAACCAGTCAGGAATGAGCAATCTGTGAGCAGGTGAAGTGATGGCAGAGTGGTATTATTGCTAGAGCATGTATCCAAACCTCAGCTAATGTTCAAGGGAGACAGGTTTGAATACCACCAACAGAAATGGGGGAATTTTAAATCAATAATTTAAAAAAAAAACATGCAATTAACAATTCATGAATAAGTATGAAGCCATTGTCCAAAATAATCTTTGCTTATCAATATACCCTGGTCCTTGAGAGAAGGATATCTGCCCATCCTCATGTGGTCTGCACGACATACCCACACCAAAGTGTTTGCCTCTCAATTACTGTCTGAAATGGCCGAGTAAGTTACTCAGCTCAAGGGCAGCTAGGGCTGGGCAAGAAAGGCTGGTCAGCCAGAGATACCCACATCCCACGAGTAAATAAAAACAATCCCATTGCACTGGGCCCCAATGGAATCATGATAGAACCAGTGTCCTGGCCAACCATGTCGGTAGATTTATGGGCAGAGCTTTAAGCTGACATAGAGGATGCAGGGAAAGGCTTCAGGAGAAAGGAGCATTCCAAATCCAAAGAGAAAAAAGTGAAGCATCAGAACAACGTGAGGATGTAACTGAAGACAAGCAGAAAGGAACAGGAAGGGACAGAGTTTAACTAAAACCGTAGATCAGTGAATAAGCTTGTGATAGGCGATTGTGGGAAAGAGTGAATTTTTTTTTGGAATGGACAAAGAATCTTCAATAAGATAGATGGATTTGTGACACAGAGATAAATGGGATTTAGACACCAGAGAGACATGGTTTCAGGATGAATAAAAGGTGGAACATAAATATTTCACAATCTTGCAGGATCTAAGGCAGAATGGGAAAGGATGGTTGGATAAGACTGACAGAAATGGGTAATAAAGGCATTACAGAGAAAGCATTTGGCTGCAGATCATGAAGTAGAGTCAGTCTGAATGTAAATTCTGGCTAATACTTGCTAAGGGCACAAGCAGCAGAACAGTTTTTAATCACCGAACAGCATTTCATTGCTCATCACTGCATTAAACAGGAACTCATTGGAATTTTTAACAAAGGCATTGTGATAATATTGGGAAACTTCAAAATTCACATAATCTGGGGTAAGCTCACTGACAACAGTGATATTCGAAGAGGAGTTCGGAGAACTTCTTTTTTCCTCAGTGTTTCTTGAAATGACACATTGTGCAACTGGCGACGGACGTAACTATCCCCGAGCGACTGTTTTCTGGTGAAGCTGAAAGAATGAGTAATATCACACTGAGAGATCCTTCGGGAATTTGGGATAAAGTGACATTTAATTAATTATAAAGGTTTAACGTGAATCACAAAATGGGCAAGATACAACTAGAAACAAAATAACCAATTTTCACACGTTTGAGAGGAGAACAGACCAAGGGTTAACAGGATGAACAGACTCAAATGTGTGTCTGTAAATTAACAGTAGAAAACACTTGAAGAACTGTGTAAAACATTCAATAAAAGGACATTCCACTGAAACAGTCAAAACCTCAGCAAGAAATTCCCACCTGTCCCTCACTCAGGACAACTTGGGCCATATTAGATTATCAGGCTCAGAAGATCACCAAAAGGTACTAACAATTATAAAGTGAGAGAGCGTTTATGCAGTAAGTGTTAGAGGGAACTGTCTGCTAGCAGGAGGGGGGCAGTGGGAAGGGGAATCATTGTCAGGGTTTGATGAGATGACAGGAACAGGGAGAGGTGAAGGTGCTGGAGGTGGTGAGAGTGTTACAGAGAGTGGTCAGGGCCTGAACGGTGTTACAAAGCCAGTATGGAGGGGTTTGCAGAGGTAGGGAGGGGCATATGATTTTTTATTTATTCATTCATGGTATGTGGGTGTCACAGCCTGGAACAGCATTCTTTGCCCTCACTGCTAATTACCCAGAGGGCAGTTCAGAGTCAGCCATATTGCTGTGAGTCTGGAGTCACTTGCAGGCCAGATCAGTTTAGAAAGTCATATGTCTTTCCCTAAAGGACGTACATGAACCAGATGAGTGTTTCCTCCTGATCAACAATGCTTTTATGGTGGCCTCACCAATGTCCACCATGACATGACATCCCAACTTCTACTCTCAATGCTCTGCCCAGTGAAGATAAGCATCCCAAATGCCTGCTTCACCAGCCTGTCTACCTGTGACACCACTTTCAAAGAACTGTGTACCTGCATCCCTGGATCTCTGACTGACAACACTACCTAGGGCCCGAACATTAACTGTACCAGTCCCACCCTGGATTGTTTTACCAAAATGGAACACCTTGCATGTATCTAATTCAACTCCATCTGCGATTCTTCAGCCCACTATCCCAGCAGTACTGTTCATCCTGTTTTATCATAGTTAACCTTCGTCACTGTCCAATATCTCACCAATTTTAGTGCCAACCACAAATGTACTCACAAGGACATCAATATTCTCAGCCAAATCAATTATCCAAATTACAAACAACAGTAGACTGACTACACCTTCAGTCAGAAGAACAAAATGTCTCCCATCCCTCTCTATCTCCTACCATGAAGTAGATTCTATATCCAGTTGACTAGCTCCTCGTGGATGCCGTATCCATTTACCTTGATTCGAATGTATTACCCAGTTTACCACAAGGAACGTAGAACACAGACAGTTCAGCACAAGGCCCTTCGGTCCTCAATGTTATGCCAACCTTTTATCCTCCTCTAAGATCAAACTAACCTAGATACATCTCATTTTACTATCGTCAATGCACCTTTCCAAGAGTCCATTAAATGTCCCTTATGTATCTAACTCTACTACCACCACAGCAGTGCATTCGACGCACCCACCACTCTATGTGGAGAACCAAACTCTGGAATCTCCCCTTAACCTTCTTCCAATCACCTTAATATTATACACCCTTGCGACAGCCATTTCTGCCATGGGGCAAAAATAATCTTTCACTGTTCACTCTCTCTGTGCCTCTCATTATCTTTTTCACCTTAACCATGTCGCCCCTCACCCTTCTTCACTCCAATGAGAAAAGCCTTTGCTCCCTCAAACTTCCTTCATAAGAAATCGCCTTCAGACCAGGTAAATCTCCTCTTTACCCTCTCTAAAGTTTACACTTCCTTCCTGTAATGAGTGGACCAGAACTGAACACAATATCTCAGTGTGGTCTAAGCAGAGCTCTATAGAGCTACAGCATAGTCTCACGGCTCTGAAACTCAATCCCTCAGATAATGAAAGCCAACACAACGTATTGCTTCTTAACAACCCCATCAGCTTGGGTGGCAACTTTGAGGGATCTATGGACATGGAACCAAACATCCCTCTTTTACTCTACACTGCGAAGAATCCGACTTTTATCCCAGTGTATTCAGAATCCAAGTTCGACCATCCAAAATGAATCACTGCACACTTCTCCAGATTGAACTCTATCTGCCACTTATCAGCCCAGCTCTGCATCATGTCAATGCTCCATTGCAACCAGCAACAGACCCCCGTGCTATCCACCAACCCACCAACCTTTATATCATTGGCAAACTTACTAACCCATTTTTCCACTCCCACATCCAAATCATTTATAAAAATCATAAAGAGCATGGTTTCGGCAACTGATCCCTGCAGGACATGACTGGTCACCAAGCTCCATGCTGAATGCTTTCCATCTATCATCACCCTCTGTCTTCTATGGGCCAGGAATTCGGTATCCAGACAGAGAGGTTTCCTTGTATCCCATGCCTCCATACATTCTGAATGCTTAGAAGTAATGAGGTGCTGTATGATAGGATGGAGGAGTGCTGTGGGGATTGCAGAATGTTACAGTGATATCATGTGATGGAGAGGCTGAAGGGTAGGTCAGTAAGGACTGGATGTTACAGACAGAGTGGACTGTAGGTGCTGGACAAGATGACTGATGTAAGGACTTTGTGGCGTTGTGGGGATAGTGGACATAACACTAAATTTCAGTCATTTTGGAAAGAGATAAGGATCGTGCAGAAGTGAAGGTGCCAAATTTGGGGAAGCCCCCTAATCATTAGAATATTACTGTCACTGGGTATTATCATTATCACGAGACAGGATCTGGCAAACATCAGACTTGGAGGAACTATTTGCAGTTGGGTTCATATTCGAAAAGAGGAAGTACGTTAAAGTGATACAGTGAGAATTCAGGGCCAGTGTGTTCCCTGAAGAATGAATGACAAAGGCAGTAACTCCAGCGAATACTGCTAAAGCGATATCGTGAGCTGGATAAAGGAAGTACAGTGTAATGAAAACAGGCGAAGCCCTTTAATAGTATAGAAAGTGCAAGGGGTCCTTAAAAATGAGGGTCAAAGAGTGGGCATGAAATATCCTTGGCAGATATTGTTAAGGAAAAGCCATAAGGTATTTTATCAATACAATTAGAGCAAGAAGATTACCAGTTCAAGAGTGGGGTCTGTTAGACACCTAATGGACAATCTGCGCATGGAGCCAGACGAAGCAGGTGATGTCTTCAATGAATACTTCCCACCTGTATTCACTCAGGAGAAAGGCATGATAGCCAGGGATTTGAATTGGGATGCTGAGGTTCTCGAACATGCTAAGATCAATAAGGAGGCGGTATTAATTTTTTTCACAGGCATAAAGGTGGAGAAATCCCCAAAGCCCAATGAAATATATCCCAGGCTGCTATGGGAGATAAGGGAGGAGATTGCTGGAGTCTTGATGGATATATTTAATACTTTGCTGGCCACAGGTGAAGTGCTGAATGACTGGAGGATCGCTAATGTGGTTCCTTTGTTCACGAAGGGCAGCAGGGATAGGCTAGGTAATCATATAGATTACATAGATAGTCTGACAGCAGTGGGAGGGAAATTTCTGAAAAAAATTCTGAGGATGAATCAACACTTGAAAAAGCGGGGGATCAACTCGGCTGAGGCATCACGGATTTGGCAGAGGAAGATACTGTCTGACGAATTCAGTTGCGTTTTTTTAAAAATGGTCTCTCAAAATGTTGATGAGGGCAGTGCAGATGATGTGGTTTACATGGAATTCATTAAGTTCTTTGACAAGGTCTCACATGGAAGGCTTGCCCAAAAGGGAAGAGCCACTGGGATTCAAGGCAAGTTGGTAAATTGGATACACAATTGGTGGATAAACCTTTTCGTGTTTGATTTCCTTCCACCAGCGGATGTACCACAGGGATCTGTGAAGAAATCATTGCTGATTATTCTGTCGAATAATAACTTCGATGTGCAAGCAGAAGGAATCATGAGTAGGTTTGTAGATGACATGAAAGGTTGTCCATAGTGAGGAGGATGGTCTCCAGCTACAGTCTGATGACGATTGGATGATAATCTGAGCAGACTTTAGTTCTGATCAATGTGAGGTCAGACCCTGTGGGAGGTATGATAAGCGATAAGACATAATGAATGTCCATGCGGAGCACTGAGGAACACAGGGACCTTAGTGGACAAGTCCCAAGACCATGTAGTTGTCAGCTCAGGGTGACAGGGTGGGAAAGGCACCTGAACTGGGAGCAGGAGATGGGGGGACCCATATCCTGGTGTAGCTAATTGTTAGTGCTGATTGAGAGGATATAAACTAGTCTGGCAGGGTGTTGGACCTTAAACAGCCATAAGGCAAGAAAGAATCTTGCGACTGGAACACACGTTAAAGAGAGCAAATTCAACAGATAAGGCAGGCAAGAACATAGCAGGGAATGGGGGGAAACTGATGATTTAACTACATTTATTTCAATGAAAGAGGCCTGACAGATGAACTCAGGACATGGATTTCAACATGGGACTGGGAGATAATAGTTATTACAGAAACACAGCTGAGTGAGGGGCAGGACTGTCAACTCATTGTTTCAAGCTAGAGAGACTGCAGGAAGCATCGAAGGGAGGCAAGAAAGGACGCTTGGTGGTGGATTTTGATTGCATGTGTCACCACATCAGTACTTAGAGAGAATATTCCTGTGGGATTATTCAATGAAGCCATGTTAGTAGAAATGAGAAAAAAGAATTGGTCATCACTCTGACACAATTGTCCTACTGATCCCCAATAGTCAGAGGCAGACTGAGGAACAAATATGTCGGGAGGTCTCAAATATCAATCATAATAATAGGGCTGTTATGGTAGGGGTTTTTGAACTTTCCGAACCTAGACTAGGAGTGCCAGTGTTCAGCATTTGCAAGGGAGAAATTTGGTAATTGCATTCCAGCAAACTCCCAGTCAATATGTAAATGGCCTGAAAACAGAAATGGGCAAAACCTGACCTCCCCTTGGGAAACAAGGTAGGGAAAGGGACTGAGGTGTTAGTGGGAAAGCATTTTGCCAAAGTGACAACAGTTCTACGAGTTTGAAAACAGCGATGGAAAAGGACAGGGCTGGTCCACAGGTTCAAATTATAAAATGGGGCCAGACTAATCTTGATCGTATTGGGCAGGAACTTTCAAAAGGTGACTGGGGGGTCTATTTACAGGGAAAGGGAAGTCTGGCAAGTGAGAATATTTTAAAAGTGAGATAAATTGAGCGATCAGCGCTAGCATGTCCCTGTTTTTGTGCAGCTCAATGCTGACAGCATTAGGAAACACTGGCTGTATACTGAAGGTCTGGTCAAGGAAAAGAGGGCAAGTCCGGTATAGCCAGCTGGATCAAGGGAATCCCTGAGGATCACAGGGGCTGTAGGAATACACTTTGGGTAGAAATCAGGAATGCAGAAAGGGGACATGAAATAGCGTCTTCAGAGAAGGATAAGGAGAATCCAAAAGTGATTGTACAAAATATTATAAGTAAACGAGTACCTCAGAACAAAATAGAGGCACGTAAAAATCAATGAGGTCATCGATGTGTGGAACTGCAGGATATTTACTAAGACCCTAAACAACTTTTTCACTCCAGAACTTACTATGGACAAAGACTGGGAAACTCAGGGAACAAGAGTAATATGTTGGACGACAATTGGAGTTCTCTGTAATTCCAGTTACCTAACTATAGGAATGATGCTGTGAAACTTGAAAGTGCTCAGAAAAGGTTTACAAGATGTTGCAGGATCGTTGCTGAATAAACTGGGGTTATTGTCCCTGGAGCATTGGAGACTGAGTGGTGATCTGACAGAGGTTTATATAAACATGAGGGGTATGGATCGGGTAAACATTGAAGGTATTTTCCCAGAGGTTGAGGAGCCCAAAACTAGAGGGCATAGGTCTAATGTTAGACGGGAAAGGTTTAAAAGGGATTGACGGGACAGCTTTTTCATGCACATGGTGATGCGTGTGTATGGAATGAGCTGAGAGAGAAAGTAACAGACACTGATACAATTACAACATTTAAAAGGTGTAACAAGGGTTTTGAGGTACATGGGCCAATTGTTGGGAAATGGGATGGATGAATTTAGATCTTCTGGTCGGCATGGATGAGTTAGACCAAAGGCTGTGTTTCCATGCTGTCCATCTCTATGACTTGAAAAGAGTGCATGTTTTAGAAGAGGTGGTGCTGGAGGTTTTACAACACAAAGGTATGGAAAGCCCTAGGACCTCATTAAGTGTATCACTGCACATTGTGTGATGCTAGGCAAGAAATGGTGGGACCCCGAGCAAAGGTATTTGTACAATTGACAGCCATGTGTGATGTGCTGGAAGGCTGGAGGGTGGAACCGTGGACAGTGAAGGAGGTTTGCTACGATTACAAAGGGATCTTGATGGTATGGGTGAATGGGCTGAAAAGCTGGTAAAACAAACAAGGGTAGAGCTTATACAATTAATGTTCGGGCCTCGGTTAGTGTTTTAGAGCAGAGGGACCTCCGGGTTCAGGTACATAATTCTTGAAGCTTGCATCACAGGATGGATAAGACAGTGCTTGGCATGCCTGACTATTGCTCAGTCCATTGAGTGGAGGATTTGCGATGTCACATTGAGATTGCACAGACATTGATGAGGCCTCTTCTACAATCCTCTCTCCAGTTGTGGTCACCCAGTTATAGGGAGGCTATTAATCAGCTGCAAGGGGTTCAGAAGAGATTTACCAGAATGTTGCTGGGTATGGAAGGCTTGAGTTCTTGAAAAATGCCTATCCAGCCAGAGTCTTTTTTCACTGGAGCCTGGAGGATGATAGATGACCTGATGGAAGATTATGAAAAAGATGAGGGATATAGATAGAGTTAATGGCATTTGCCTTTTCCGCAGGTTGTGTGAGTCTCAAGTGGAGGGGCCATTTTTTTAAGTTGAGAGGAGGGATATGTTTTTAAAAAAAGACATTGGTGCAAATTGTTACACGGAGGGTGGTTTGAGTATGAAAAGTACTTCCTGACGAAGGGGTGGATGTGTGTACAATTACAATGTTTAAAAGACATTTGGTTAAGTACGGGAATAGGGAAGGGTTAGAGGCATATGGGCCAGCAACAGGCAGCTGGGATGAGTAGTTTGAAATCATGTTTGGTACCAACTGAAGGGTCAGTTTCCATGCTGTTCAACAATCACAAGAATATGGTTTTGTTCCATTATTTAAGAAAGGCTGCGATGGAAAGCCATGGAAGTAAACACCAATTAGCCACATGTCGGTGGTGGACATGATTCTGCCAGACAGGAGTTACTTGCATCTGGAAAGGCAAGGATTGATGAAAGATAGTCAGCACAGCTTTGTGCGTACAAAGTCAGGTCTCACTAACTTGATTGTTTTTGTTGAAGTGGTGACCATACATTGTCTGCAATAAAGTCAGCAGGACTTTTGACATGGTTTAGCATGATATACAGGTTCAGAAGGTTAGATCACATGGGATTAGGGAGAGCTCACCAACTGGATACAAAATTGGCTTGACAGGAGGATACAGAGGGTGGTGGGAGAGTGTTGTTGTTCAGACTGATGGCCTGTGACCAGCGGTGTGTTATAAGGATCGGGGCTGGGTCCACTGATGTACATCATCTGCATAAACGATTTGGTTGAGAATATAGGAGCCATTGTTTGTAATTTTATGGATGGTCAAATTAATGGTGTAGTGGGCAGTGAATACAGTTACCAAAGGGGATCTTGACCAACTGGGCCAGTGGGCCAAGGAATGAATGATGGAGTTGAATTCAGATGTTGGATTTTGTTAAAACAAATCAGGATGACTAACGCAGTTAATGGCAGGGCCCCGGGCAGTGTTGTCGAACATAGAGAGACCAAGGGCTGCAGTTACATTGTTCCTTGGAAGTGGCAATCACAGGTGGAGAGCTTAGAAAAAGCAGCATTTGGTACACTTGCCCCCATTGGCCATCACTTTGATATATGAGTTGGAGTTATTTGTAACATTGCCCTAAATATTTCCCTTGGGCAGAGGAAGCTCTTGGCTGAACTTTTCAAGGTTTATAAAATCTTGCGGACCCTGAGTAAGGTGAAAATCCGAGGGGAGGTGAGTCCAAATCTAGAGGGTATCAACGGGAGGTGAGAGAACAAGGATTTAAAGGGGGAGCTGAGGGGCAACATTATCCACAGAGGACGGTGTATAGATGGAACAAACTGGAGGGCCACATGGAGAAACAAGAACAATTACAACATGGAAAAGGCACTTGGACAGGTACATGGAGAGGAGCAGGTTTGAACGGATATGGGCCACACGGGCTGAAGTGGTTTGTTCAGTTTGGTAAACCTGGTAAGCACGGACTAGTCGGATTAAAGGTTCTGTTTCCATGCTGCATGCCTCTGTCTCCCGTTACTGGAGGAGGCGACTACCGAGATAAGGCATGTTATAGACACTAAAGCATGTTACAGCGATAGGGATGGTAGACTGGAATACAGTACGTTTCAAATACGTGGAGGGACAAATGAATGGGAAGGGAGGAGGTTACAGGGGTAGGAACTGATGTAGGAATTACACATTTTTGAAGACACTGGTCAATGAGACATGACGTAGTTACAGTTTTGGAGAGGAAGCGCAGAACAGAAAGATCCCAGGCAGCAGTCCCACCCTCACGTGGGAGGCCTGCTTTCCCCTTTGTTATACTGATGCTCACTAAGACAGCACAGACCTGGATCAATAACGGTGACAATCCCAATGCTGACTAAGTACAAAGTAAGTTAAAGTATTAGCGGAGATTGAGCCTGGGGTGTGTCTGTACTGTGCTCCCCCTCCAGCGCTGTATCTGTGTCATGTATTCTTAGCCAATGTTTGGAGCCCTCTCATTGCTCTCTGCTCTGTGTATGTGAGTGATCTTCCCTCACTGCAGGATTTGTTGAAGGCTCCAGATCTCCCTGCCCTTTGAAAATGGTTGGACAGCAAGAGACACAATGAGGTGATGGACGAAACACCCAGCAGCTGGGAAGGCTACAGAGTCAGAAACTTCCTGAGTACCTACAGGAGACTGACAGATAGACAGATTGGGAAATTAGACATATGCAGTAAGCGTTACACAGGGAGAATGATACTGTATCCCACAGAGATCTGGAAAAAAACAGTCTCCATCCCTGGCCTGTGCTGCTGTGTCCCTCTGGAGTGGAGAATTCTGTTGGGTCAGGATGTGGAGTAGCTGCAAGAGTGAGAGACACTGACAGAGGCAGCAATCAGACCCACACAGTGAGGGAGACCACATGGAGAGATAAAGAGTGATATCACCAGAGTTCAGGATGATTTCAAGATCAAACAAATATGTAGGAAAAACGGGTTTAGCTTCATGACGCACTTCATGATGGATCAATGCTCAGGGATGAGCAACCAGTGAGCAGGTGAATTGCTGGCCTAATAGTATTATTGCTAGAGCATGTCTGCCAAACCTCAGCGAATGTTCTGTGGATGCAGGTGTCAATCCCACCATCAGAAATGCAGAAATTTGAAATCAATAACTAAAAGAAAAGGTCATTAATGGTCGATCTATACATATGAAACCATTGAAACCATTGCTGGTGCACCAGAAAAAAGCCCAAACACGTGTCCTTTCAAGAAGGACATCTGCCCATCCGCACATGGTCTGCACTACATTCCCACAGCGAAGTGTTTGCCTCTCAATGACCCTCTGAAATGGTCAAGCACGTTACTCAGTTCAATGGCAGCTAAGGCTCGGCAAGAAAGGCTGGTCCGCCAGAGACACCCACATCCCATACCTGATTTACAACAATAATCCATTGGCATGGCCCCACTGGAACTGTACTGTGACCAGTGTCCTGGCCAGTCATGTCAGTAGGTTTATGGACAGGGCTTCAAACTGACAGAGAGGATGCAGGGACTGGATTCAGGTGAAAGGAGCTTTCCAAATCCACAGAGGACAGGTGAAGTATGGGAGAAGCATGGGAATGTGACTGAAGACAAGCAGAAAGGAACAGGATAGGACAGAGTTTAATGAAAATTGTACATCAGGAAATTGGCTTGTGACAGGAAATTGTGGGAAAGAGTAAATTATGTTTTTTTTGGAATGGGTAATGTCTCTTCAATAAGGCAGATTGATTTGTGACACAGAGATAAAAGATTAAGACACCATTGTGACGTGGTTACAGGGCGAACAAAAGTTGGACATAAGTATTCAATGGGTCACAACCTTGCGGAAACTCAGGCAAAATAGGTAATGCTAACAATAATGGATAACAAAGGCATTCCAGAGAAAGCATTTGGCATCAGATCATAAAGTAGAGTCAGACTGAATGTAAATTCTGGCTAAAACCTGCCAAGGACATAAGCAGCAGAACAATTTTAGACACCGAACTGCATTCCATTGCTCATCATTGCATTAAACAGGAACTGATTGGAATTTGTTAACAAACACACTGTGATAATTTTGGGAAACTTCAATATTCCCATAATCCGGGACAGTCACACTGACAACAGTGATATTGGAAGAGGAGTTCAAATAATTCTTTTTTCAGTGTTTCTTTGAATAACAAATTGTGCAACTGGCTGGGGACGTAACTATCTCAGAGCGATTGTTGCGTGATGAAACTTAGTGAATGAGTAATGTCACCTGGAGAGATCCTCTGGGAAATTGTGATAAAGTGCAGTTTAAAGAAATACAAAGTTTTAAAGTGAATCACAGAAAGGACAAGCTAGAACTAGAAACAAAAGCAGCCAATTACATGGGTTTTAGAGGAGAACTGACCAAGGTAAAGAGGCGAAACCGACTGAAATATGTGCCTGTAAATGAACATTGGAAAACATTTGCAGCAACAGAGTAAAACACTCAATAAAGAAACATTCCATTGAAACAGACAAAACCTCAGCAAGAAATCCCCACCGGCCCCTCATTCAGGACAAAATGGATCATATTAGAGTATGAGGCTGAAAAGATTACCAAAAAGTACTTAAAATCCTGAAGTGAGAGTGTGTTTTAGGAGTAAGTTTTAAAGGGATTACAAAGGGTCTGCTAGCAGAAGGAGGGCAGTGGGAAGGGGAATCAGTGTCAGGGTTTAATGTCACAAAAGGAACAGGGAGAAGTGGAGGTGCTGGAGGTGGTGAGAGTGTTACAGAGAGTGGTCAGGGCCTGAACAGTGTTACAAAGCCAGTATGGATTGCTGCAGCTGGAGGTATTTGCAGAGATAGGGAGGGACATATGTATTTTTATTTATTCATTCATGGGATATGGGTGTCTTGCTAACTACCCAGAGGACTGGTCAGGGTCAGTCATACTGCAGTGGGTGTGGAGTCACATGTTAGCCAGATCATGTTAGAACGTCAGATGTTCTACACAAAAGGAGGTCAGTAAACCAGATGAGTTCTTCCCACTGATCAACAATGCTTTTATGGTGACCTGACCAATGTCTTGTACAGATACAACATGACATCCCAACTCCTACTCATAATGCTCTCCCCAATGAAGGTAACCATCCCAAACACCTGCTTCACCATTCCGTCTATCTGTAACACCACTTTCAAAGAATTGTGTACCTGTATCACTGGGTCACTGACTGACAACACTACCCAGGGCCAGAACATTAACTGTATAAGTCCCACCCTGGTTTGTTTCACCAAAATGGAACAATTCACATTTATTTAATTAAACCCCATCTGCTATTCATCTGCCCACTATCCCAGCAGTACTGTTCATCCTGTTGTACCACGGATAACCTTCATCACTGTCCACTTTACCAACAATTTCAGTGTCACTCAAAAACTTACTTACCAGGAAACCAATATTCCCATCCAAACCATTTATCCAAATGACAAACAGGGGACCCACTCCACCGCTGGTCACATGCCTCCAGTCAGAAAAACAACATGTCTCCCATCACCCTCAGTCCCCTACCATCAAGCCCAATTTTCTGTCCAGTTAACTAGCTCTTCCCGAATACCATATCCTTTTACACTGATCTGAGCTTATTACCCAGTTTACCATACGACATACAGAACACAGAACAGTACAGAACAAGACCCTTCGGCCATGATGATATGTCAATCTTTTATCCGACCGTAAGATAAAAAAAGGTGGCAGATAGACTTTGATTCAGATAAATGCAAGGTGCTGCATTTTGGGAAAGCAAATCTTAGCAGGACTTATACACTTAATAGTAAGGTCCTAGGGAGTGCTGCTGAACAGAGACCTTGGAGTGCAGGTTCATAGCTCCTTGAAAGTGGAGTCGCAGGTAGATAGGATAGTGAAGAAGGCATTTGGTATGCTTTCCTTTTTTGGTCAGAGTATTGAGTACAGGAGTTGGGAGGTCATGTTGCGACTGAACAGCACATTGGTTAGGTCACTGTTGGAATACTGCGTGCAATTTTGGTCTCCTTCCTATCGGAAAGATGTTGGGAAACTTGAAAGGGTTCAGAAAAGATTTACAAGGATGTTCCCAGAGTTGGAGGATTTGAGCTCTAAGGAGAGACTGAACTGGCTGGGGCTGTTTTCCCTGGAGCGTCGGAGGCTGAGGGGTGACCTTATAGAGGTTTACAAAATTATGAGAGGCATGGATAGGGTAAATAGACTAAGTATTTTCCCTGTGGTTGGGGAGTCCAGAACTAGAGGGCATAGGTTTAGGGTGAGAGAGGAAAGATATAAAAGAGACCTAAGGGGCGACCTTTTCACACAGAGGTTGTTACGTGTATGGAAAGAGCTGCCAGAGGAAGTGTTGGAGGCTGGTACAATTACAACATTTAAGAGGCGTTTGGATGGGTATATGAATAGGAAGTCTTTGGAGTGATATGGACGGGTGCTGGCAGGTGGGAATAGATTGTGTTGGGATATCGGGTCAGCGTGGACGGGTTGGACCGAAGGGTCTGTTTCCGTGCTGTACATCTCTATGACTCTAACTTCCATACCCTTCATTTTATTATCATCCATGTGCCTATCCAGAAGTATATTAAATGTCCCTAATGCATCTAATTTTACTGCCAACACTGGCAGTGCAGTCCTCTCAGCCACCACTCTGTATGTAACGAACCTACTTCTGAGATCTCCCCTTAAGCATCCGCTAATCAACTGAAAATTATACCCCCTTGTAATAGCTAGTTATGTCAGGGTAGAAAATCTCTCTCTATTCACTCTATGACTTTCGTCACCTTGCTCACCTCAGCGAAGTCACCTCGCACCCTTCTTCACTCCAATGAGTAAACCCTTAGCTCCCTTAAGCTTTCATCATAAGACATGCTCTCCCCTACAGGCAGCATCCTGGTAAATCTCCTCTTTACCCTCTCTAAAGCTTCCACATCCTTCCTGTAATGAAGGGACCAGAACTGAACACAATATTCCAAGTGGGGTCTAACCAGGGCTCTGTACAGCTGCAGCATAACCTCAAAGGATTAAAACCTAATCCCCAAACTAATGAAATCCCACACAATATATTCCTTCTTAACAACCTTATCAGCTTGGGTGGCTACTTTGAGGGATCTAGGGACTTGGAACTCAGGATCCCTCTGTTCCTCCACACTGCCAAAGATCCTGCCTTTAACCCTGTATCTGCATTCAAATTCAATCTTCAAATTAAATGACTTCACACTTTTCCAGATTGAACTCTATCTGGCATTTCTCCGCCCAGCTCTGCATTCTGTCAATGTCCCGTTGCGACCTACAACAGACTTCCACACTATCCACCACTCCAACAACCTTCGTGTCATGGGTACGAATACAAACCAACTCTTCCAGTCACACACCCAAGTTAGTCGTAAACTCACAAAGAGTAGAGGTCCTGTAACAATTCCCTGCAGAAAGCCACTGGTCAGTGAACTCCAGGATGAATTCTTTCCATCTGTCAGCACCTTCTGTCTTCTGTGGGCCAGTAATTCTGTATCCAGACAGACGGGTTTTCCTGTAT